>NC_133102.1:24066209-24398928 GCF_022965805.1 Primulina eburnea | reverse complement strand
GTTGTCAATGAATCGATACTATGTGTCATGTCGTAGTTGCATCGATGGTGTAATCTATGAAACCCTTTCATAATTACCACCATACTCTGGCCAGAGATTTCGATCTACATACACATGATAACACATAGGATATCCATACCCGAAGGTAAGCGGTGAATCCCCGACTACAATGCATCGACTCCTATGTGTTTCGACAGAACACCCAACCTTGCCACCTGATGACCCCATGAGAGTCGGTAAACAAGTCAAAGTGTAATTCTAGCACATAGAGTCTCAATGTTGTCCCGGGTCATAAGGACTAATTCTGTACAACCATAAACTAGGACATTTCCACTCGATAAGTGAGAACCACTTGGAAAGTCCTTTTATGGAGGGTTGTTCAGTGCACTCTACAAGTAGCACCTATCTGCATGTTCGGACATCACAATGTCCCCTACCAATGAAACATGGTACACACATCGCAGATACTAGTCTCGAACTCTAGCGGCCTATATCCTTCTTAGTGGCGGCTGAATCGACTAGGAACCGTTTAGAATATACAGTATTACAAATATGAGTTTCATGATACTCATCATATGAGCATCTCTGTGGGGACCCGGGCTCTAATTCTTATTCTTGGGATTAAATGGATCATTACTATAAAAGTGGGTCAAATTTTTCTTTTTACATTAACTCAAATGAAAGCTAACATAAGAAATCTCTACGTTATTCAACAACAGAATATACAAACATAAGATACAATTATGTTTGGTTCCAAACCATATTCGACAACTAGTAATTAAATACAGTACATGCCAAAAGTACAACTACTAGTTCTTCTGCTATGCCCGAGATCACCACGCTATGTCCATCTCTCATCTTCTGCATGACCCAGATCCGGCCCCACCTGTTGTTATGCACACATACAGACATAACAACAGCCGAAAAACCGGTGAGAACAAATCCCAGTATAAACATGTATACATGCATATAATCAATTAAACCTGAAACATGCTATCATGAATGACATCATATGCACATGCAATGCAATGCGAATCAAACCATGTCTGGACTCGACTCGACTAGAACTCTAGGGATCCCGGTGTGAATAAGACGTCACTACCTACCCTCCTAATCGGGGTAATGAACGTCTCATTCCTAGACTTCTGTAGTATCCCGATACCTAATTTGAGTTAATTATTGGATAAATTCTATGTCGGTGAGATCGGAAAGACCGAAGTGGGTTCGGATCGTCCGATCAGGGTTCGGATCGTCCGATCAGGGTTCGGATCGTCCGAAGACAGGTGTCTGGACACGTGGAAGACATGCAGAGTTCGGATCGTCCGATCAGGGTTCGGATCGTCCGAAGACAGGTGTCTGGACACGTGGAAGACATGCAGAGTTCGGATCGTCTGATAAGGGTTCGGAAGGTCCGAAGTGTACAGGGTTCGGATCATCCGAAGTGGTTCGGATCGTCCGAAGTGGATCGGATCGTCCGATCGTTGTCTATAAATAGAGGCGCGAGGCTTCACTATTCCCTCGCCAATTCCGAGTGTTCCAGAGCGTTTTAGTCGTTTCTGATAGGTTTCTAGTCTTTTCCCGAGGTTTAGGCACTAGCGAGGAGCTACTGGTTTTGTAGCGGAGCTGTGCTCTAGTTGGGAGCTAGCGGCATCAGTGGGCTGACTACGGACGCGGACTTGATTCTAGGGCTGATTGCTAGGATCTACTGATTTGAGGTACGAAAGTACTATCCGAGATAGCAGGATTGAGTATGCTTTACTATGTGTTGCATGTTTATATGTTGCATTATTATCTGTCATATGATGCATGGTTTATTATGCGGCATTTGCATAATCATGTTGAGCCTGATTATCTTTGAGATAGCCTGTTGAGAGAGTGCTCAGCCCTCGTTTGTTGTGGATGGTTGGACCCCGTTGGCCGACGGTGGTCAGGTCACCGGTATATCCACAGGTTTATTTTGGTATGGGAGCCACCTCCTGGTGCGACGGCGCAGAGTGCTACATACCTTGACGTCATTTGCCTGAGCAGTATTTCGTTATACCCAGATCCTGGTATCCAGTACATTTTGCATACATGCATGTCATAGTCTTGTATACTCATGCTTTCGGTGCTGAGCGTTTTATGCTCACGTCCTCGGTTTATCTCTGTTTTGGACACCCTATTCGATGGGGCAGGTCTCAGGTTGGACGGTCCAGGAGGGAGTGGACAGGGAGCTGGCAGAGGTTGATTCGTAGTTGTTGGTATTTATTCTTGGATTTAGTTCGATCTGGTTGTTTAAGTATTTTTGTACTTACAGTTTCGATTGGGTTGTATTACTTATTCCGCTGTTTACCTGATTCAGTTTTAAATATAAATTTTGCATGCTTAAGTTCTGATTAGTAGGTGATTCTGGAACGGGTCACTACATTTATGGTATCAGAGCATGCATTGAGATTTTGGGATTTAGAACTGTTCTTTTGGGTTTAATCTCTGGTAACTTTTGTAGCGAGAGATGTCTGGTTATGACGACGATGCTAGTAGTCATGGCAGCGTTGGACGCTGGGGAGACCGCGACGATCGGGAGCGTCGCCGAGAGCATCGAGAACGTCGTCAACACCGTCGTGATGAGCCTCGGAGTTTTAGTATGCATCGGTTCTTGCAGATGGGGCCGAAACCTCTTTCGGGCGGTGAGACTCCGGATGTTGCGGAGAATTGGCTTGAGAGGATGGAGAGCTGCTTCAAGACTTTTCAGTGCTCGGCGGAGCAGCAAATTGATACCCTTGATTTCTTGCTGGAGGGTGGTGCGCGTAAGTGGTGGAGGTCTACCTCTGCACCGATAGTTCAGCGACAGGGTCGAGTTCTTTGGGCCGATTTCCGAGCCGCTTTCATGCTGCTTTACTTTCCGCCAGCTCTTCTGCAGACCAAGGCGATTGAGTTGATCAATCTGAAACAGGGGAGTTTGTCTGTTGATGAGTATCAACATAAGTTCTTTGAATTGCTTCCGTATGTTCCACATGTCAGTGATAATGCTATGGCCAAGTATAACCATTTTCTCCAGGGCCTCAATCAGGAGATTTATGATCGGGTTGTTGTCTGTGATGATCCGACATCATATGAGGGTCTTGTGAACCGATGTCGCCAGGCTGAGGGCAGTTTGCTGAGAGGTTGAGCCATGCAGTCTGTTCGTCCTACTAGTTCTTTGGGTCTCCGCGCCCAAACATTTAAGAAGGCTGGATCTACTTCTTCTTCCTCTGGATCTGGAGGAGTTTACCATTTTGGGAAGAAGAAGGGCCCGTGTCAGCATTGCGGGAAGGATCATCCGACGGAGCGTTGTCGCAAGGTTGCGGGTGCTTGTTACAGGTGCGGTGAGATGGGGCACATGAAGAGAGATTGTCCACAGACAGGCGGAGGATCAGGATCTGGTTCTCAGGCTTCAGTTCATCAGAGGCCACAGCAGGGACGGTCTACTCAGGGTTCTAACCTCCGACCGCGTACTCAAGGGCAGGTCTTTGCTCTTAACCAGGATCAGGCTGCTGAAGAGAACGAGAGAGTTATCGCAGGTATCTTTTTATTATGTGGATTACCTGCTTACGTTCTCATTGATACTGGTGCATCACATTCGTTCATATCTGCTAGATTTGCTAAGCGTAATGCGTTACCTTTCACTTCCTTGGACGTTGTGGTATCTGTTTCCACACCGATGGGTCATTCGGTGTTAGCTAAACGTCTAGTTATGGGTTGTCCTCTAGAATTTGAGGGAAATATTTTAACTGCTAATTTGATGATTCTTGCGATGGAGGATTTTGATTGCATTCTGGGAATAGATGTGCTGACTGTGTTTAGAGCTACTGTGGACTGTTATCAGAAGTTTGTGCAGTTTCGTCCAATTGAGGGCGATAGTTGGTTTTTCTATGGAGAGGGAGCGCGACCCCCGATGCCTGTGGTTTCTGCTCTGAAAGCCTGTCGTGCTTTAGAGTCGGGCGGGGAAGGCTACCTTATCTATGCTATTGATTCGTCCGCAGATAGTGTCGGTATCAGTGACATTCCAGTGGTTCGCGAGTTTTCGGATGTTTTTCCCGAGGAGATTCCTGGTTTTCCTCCCGTTCGGGAAGTGGATTTCGGCATTGATTTAGTGCCAGGCACGGCACCAATCTCTAGAGCTCCTTATCGTTTAGCTCCATCGGAGATGCAAGAATTGAAACAGCAGTTGCAAGATCTTCTTGACAAGGGGTATATTCGACCCAGTGTGTCCCCGTGGGGAGCACCAGTTCTTTTTGTCAAAAAGAAGGATGGTTCTATGCGGCTCTGCATAGATTATCGGCAGTTGAATCGTGCTACGATAAAGAATAAGTATCCGTTGCCACGGATTGATGATTTATTTGATCAACTGCAAGGTACCTCTGTATATTCCAAGATTGATTTAAGGTCTGGTTATCATCAGCTTCGAGTTCATCAGGGAGACATATCGAAGACTGCATTCAGGACCCGGTATGGGCATTATGAGTTTCTGGTTATGCCTTTTGGGGTGACGAATGCACCAGCAGTTTTTATGGATCTGATGAATCGGGTATTTCGGGATTTCTTGGATAAGTTTGTTGTGGTGTTTATAGATGATATCTTAATCTATTCGCATAATCAGCAAGAACACGTACAACACTTAAGGATTATTTTACAGACACTTCGCGAGAATCAGCTTTATGCGAAGTTGAGTAAATGTGAGTTTTGGACTGACAGAGTTGTATTCCTTGGTCATGTCATTTCTAGCAAGGGAGTTTCAGTTGACCCGAGCAAGGTGGAAGCGGTATTGAACTGGTCGCGTCCAACGACAGTAGCCGAGATCCGCAGTTTTCTGGGATTGGCTGGGTATTATCGCCGTTTCATTGTCAACTTCTCTCAGATTGCTAAGCCACTCACTCAGCTCACTCGGAAAGATGTTTCATTTGAGTGGACATCAGAGTGCGAAGAGAGTTTTCTGGAACTTCGCAGACATTTGACATCTGCGCCTGTTTTGGCTTTACCGTCTGGATCTGGTGGTTTCAGTGTCTACACCGATGCTTCTTTGCAGGGACTAGGGTGTGTTCTGATGCAGAATGAGCATGTGATTGCTTATGCGTCGAGACAGTTGAAGTCTCATGAGGAAAACTATCCTGTTCATGATCTGGAATTAGCAGCGATCGTTTTTGCTTTGAAAATCTGGCGCCATTATCTGTATGGTGAGCGATTTGAGATTTTCACTGATCATAAGAGTTTGAAGTATCTGTTCACTCAGGCTGAGTTGAACATGCGTCAGCGTCGTTGGATGGATCTACTCAAGGATTATGATTGTGAGATCAAGTATCATCCAGGATCTGCGAATCTCACGGCCGATGCTCTTAGTCGGAAGGTGAGATTGTCTGCTCTTCAGACTTGTGCTGTATCTGAGATTATTCAGGATTTCTGTTCGATGGGATTCAATTGTAAGCATCGGAAAGGAGCAGAGAGTATCCGTGTAGCTTCTATTTTGTCTGAACCAGTTTTGTATTCTAGGATTAGAGATGCTCAGATGTCTGATTCTAAGGTTCAGAAATTAGCTCGGTTGGCTGATGGAGATAATACTTCTGGATTCCACTATCAGTCCGAGGGTCTTTTGTGCTTATCTGGTCGTGTTGTTGTACCGGAAGATGACACTTTGAGGGAGGAGATTTTATCCCAGGCTCATCGTAGCAAGTTGAGTGTTCATCCGGGGAGCAACAAGATGTATAAGGATTTGAGGACTCGATTTTGGTGGAAGGGTATGAAACGTAATGTTTATCAGTATGTCTCCAAGTGCCTAGTCTGTCAGCAGGTGAAGGCTGAGTATCGGCGACCAGGAGGTTTGTTGCAGAATCTTCCTATTCCGGAGTGGAAGTGGGAGCATATCACGATGGACTTCGTGACTCACTTGCCTATGTCTGTGGGGAATAGAGATGCTATCTGGGTGGTAGTGGATCGGCTTACTAAGTCTGCCCATTTTCTTCCGTATAACAGAGATTTCACTTTCGATCGGATGGCACGGTTGTACATTCAGGAGATTGTACGGTTTCATGGTGTGCCCGTGAGTATCGTTAGTGACAGAGATCCTCGATTTACATCTAGATTTTGGGGCAGCTTTCAACAAGCTTTGGGCACTACCTTGAGTTTGAGTACTGCATATCACCCAGAGACTGACGGTCAGTCAGAGAGGACTATTCGTACTCTTGAGGATATGTTGAGATCTTGTGTGATGGATTTCGGGCCAGCTTGGCAGGATCATCTGCCACTGATAGAGTTTGCATACAACAACAGTTTTCATAGGAGTATTGGTATGTCTCCGTTTGAAGCATTGTATGGTCGACGTTGTCGTACTCCTTTGTTCTGGGAGGAAGTCGGAGAACGACAGGTCGAGGGTCCAGAATTGATTCAGCAGGCCATGGACAAAGTTCTTGTGATCAAACAGCGGATTAAGACTGCTCAGGATCGACAAGCAAGTTATGCGAACACCAAGCGCAGACCTCTTCATTTTGATGCAGGCGAGAAAGTGTTTCTCAAAGTATCACCTTTTCGGAGGATTCTGAGATTTGGACTCAAAGGTAAGCTATCTCCAAGATTCATTGGTCCTTTTGAGATCTTAGAATGTGTGGGAGATTTGGCCTACAGATTAGCTTTGCCACCGTATCTGTCTAGTGTTCACAATGTGTTTCATGTGTCCTTGTTGAGACGATACGTAGCGGATGAGTCTCATGTTTTGCATCCGACAGAAGTTCAGCTGAATCCGGATTTGTCATTTGTGGAAAGACCGATTTCGATCTTAGACCGGAAGGATAAGGTACTGCGGAATAAGACTATTCCTCTTGTCTTAGTGCAGTGGCAGCGCCGAGGTACTGAAGAAGCTACTTGGGAACTAGAGAGTCGCATGCGGTCAGAGCATCCAGAGTTGTTCTAGTTGTAGTACTTCAGTTATGATTGTAATTTCAGTTGTACTTTCAATTGTAATTCATTCTTAAGTTGAATGTATTGTTGTTCAGAATTGTCATTCTTCAGACTTGATTTCGCGGACGAAATCCTTTCTAGGGGGGAAGAATGTAGTATCCCGATACCTAATTTGAGTTAATTATTGGATAAATTCTATGTCGGTGAGATCGGAAAGACCGAAGTGGGTTCGGATCGTCCGATCAGGGTTCGGATCGTCCGATCAGGGTTCGGATCGTCCGAAGACAGGTGTCTGGACACGTGGAAGACATTCAGAGTTCGGATCGTCCGATCAGGGTTCGGATCGTCCGAAGACAGGTGTCTGGACACGTGGAAGACATGCAGAGTTCGGATCGTCTGAAGTGGATCGGATCGTCCGATCGTTGTCTATAAATAGAGGCACGAGGCTTCACTATTCCCTCGCCAATTCCGAGTGTTCCAGAGCGTTTTAGTCGTTTCTGATAGGTTTCTAGTCTTTTCCCGAGGTTTAGGCACTAGCGAGGAGCTACTGGTTTTGTAGCGGAGCTGTGCTCTAGTTGGGAGCTAGCGGCATCAGTGGGCTGACTACGGACGCGGACTTGATTCTAGGGCTAATTGCTAGGATCTACTGATTTGAGGTACGAAAGTACTATCCGAGATAGCAGGATTGAGTATGCTTTACTATGTGTTGCATGTTTATATGTTGCATTATTATCTGTCATATGATGCATGGTTTATTATGCGGCATTTGCATAATCATGTTGAGCCTGATTATCTTTGAGATAGCCTGTTGAGAGGGTGCTCAGCCCTCGTTTGTTGTGGATGGTTGGACCCCGTTGGCCGACGGTGGTCAGGTCACCGGTATATCCACAGGTTTATTTTGGTATGGGAGCCACCTCCTGGTGCGACGGCGCAGAGTGCTACATACCTTGACGTCATTTGCCTGAGCAGTATTTCGTTATACCCAGATCCTGGTATCCAGTACATTTTGCATACATGCATGTCATAGTCTTGTATACTCATGCTTTCGGTGCTGAGCGTTTTATGCTCACGTCCTCGGTTTATCTCTGTTTTGGACACCCTATTCGATGGGGCAGGTACTCAGGTTGGACGGTCCAGGAGGGAGTGGACAGGGAGCTGGCAGAGGTTGATTCGTAGTTGTTGGTATTTATTCTTGGATTTAGTTCGATCTGGTTGTTTAAGTATTTTTGTACTTACAGTTTCGATTGGGTTGTATTACTTATTCCGCTGTTTACCTGATTCAGTTTTAAATATAAATTTTGCATGCTTAAGTTCTGATTAGTAGGTGATTCTGGAACGGGTCACTACAACTTCGGTCTGAGCTGTATCAACGGCGGCAATAAGAGTAATACCTACTCCTATGCTGAGATACACCGAAACTTCTAGCTATTTGACAATGCCTGTCAAAGACTCTCCTATCTTAGATGCAATGAATATCAATATGTAAACAAAGTATAATCATATTCATATCTGAATATCACCCTGATCATACATGCTTAAATACAATTCTGAAATCAAAGCATAAACATGTTAAAAGATTGAATATAATGCTATACACAATTCATAAACATGTTACAATATATCTAATAATACTAGTATGTGATTTTGGTTGGGAAACTCAAATAATATCTTATTTGAGTTACATCTCCCAAACAAAACATGACTTATACCTTTCTTTGCTAAACCTTTAACGATGTCGAGGTCTCGATGTCGAAATGATGTAAGATGAATCTGAAATGGAATGTTGATACACAATTTATCAATTACTAATCCAAATCAACACCTATACTATCAATTCACTAGTGCATTTCAACACCATCGACGACATAACGGCGTATTTCTCGATACCGTTCAATCCATACAACATAATCAACCCAAAACTATATCCTCAATTCATAATCATCACAATATCCAAGTCAAGATCTCAAAATCTGCATATACTTCATTCTATACATGCTGAAAAATCATAATAATACATACGATATCCGTTCTTCGCTCCGATTGTATTTCTACGGTATCAATAACTACAAGAACACATTCTAAAGCTTAAACCGTAATTCTCCCAACATATATATTTCAAAACATGCTAGAATCGAATACAACTTACATCACTTTGTAGATAATGAAGAGAGGAGTTCAAAACCGAAGTCGGATCAAAGTTTGGATTGCTAAATCTTGCAAAATCACCATTATAAGTGAAGGAGAAACTTTGGAAGCTTTTCTCTCTGAAAATATCGAATCCTACTGAAAAAATGAAGAAAGAATCGAGACAATGCTATATATACTTTGCATGATTTGATACACATGGCTCACCCTTTGAAGCACACGTCTCGCGCATATGCGCGGCATTACTCGCGCATGTGCGCGAGACCTACTGTCTCGGCAATTCAACACCTCGCGCATATGCGCCACTCAACTCGCGCATATGCGCCACTGCTTCTGAATGTGCCGCGCATGTGCGCCACTACTCTCGCGCATATGCGCCAATGTTTCTGGACCGACCGCGCATATGCGCGGCTAAACTCGCGCATGTGCGCCATAGCTGCTGGAAGGATCGCGCATATGCGCGCATTATCTCGCGCACGTGCGCCGAAGCTACTGGAATTTACGCGCATGTGCGCGCATATCTTCGCGCATGTGCGCTGGAGCTTCGACCATTCTCGTCTCTTTTGTACATTTTGCCTTCTTTTTAAATCCAATAAAATACATCTATAATCATCTTAATTCTTAACAAATTTGTCTGATTATGATAACTAAATCTTCGAGCCTTACATTTCTCCCCCTCTAAGAAATGATTTCGTCCTCGAAATCGCACATCATTTATCAATGTAAGCATCAAAAGTAATAACATCAAAGTTAGATCAATACTTACATTATTGAAATAACTCGGGGTGTTTTTGTTGCATGTCGGCTTCTGTCTCCCACGTCGCTTCCTCAATGCCATGACGACTCCACTGAACTTTCACGAGTGGAATATTCTTCGTTCTGAGCTTCTTTTCTTTCCGATCAAAAATCTGTATCGGTTGTTCCACATAGCTCAATGTCTGATCAAGTTCAGCTTCGTCAGGTTGAATGACATGAGAAATGTCTGGCATATACTTACGCAACATCGATACATGAAAGACATCATGTATCCCAGATAGAGAAGGAGGAAGTGCAAGTCGATAAGCTCGATCGCCAATCTTCTCAAGAATCTCGTAAGGACCAATGTATCGAGGAGATAGTTTCCCAGCGTTTGCCAAATCGAACAACGCCTCTGAATGGCGAAATCTTTAAGAATACTCTATCTCCCGCCTCAAATACTAACGGTCTACGTCTGATATTGGCATACTTTGCTTGTCGATCTTGTGCTGTCTTCATCCTCTTCTGAATGAGTTTCACCTTCTCTGTCATGTCACGAATCATATCTGGCCCAAGTTCGGGTACTTCTGAAACGTCATCCCAGTATAGCGGAGATCTGCACTTCTTGCCATACAAAGCTTCAAACGGTGCCATCTCGATACTCGTCTGATAGCTATTATTGTAAGAGAATTCGCAAAGAGATAGAGAATCTTGCCAACTAGTGCCAAAATCTAGCACTACAGCTCTCAACATATCCTCTAAAGTCTGGATAGTCCGCTCTGACTGTCCGTCTGTCTGAGGATGATACGCAGTACTCAGGTGTAATGTCGTACCTAAGGCCTGCTGTAAACTATGCCAGAAGTGTGAAGTGAATCGTGGATCACGATCTGACACGATAGACTTCGGCACTCCATGTAATATGACTATCTCTCGAACATATATCTCCGCCATCTGATCGTGTCTGTAAGTCATTCGGTACGGGATGAAACAAGCTGATTTGGTCAATCTGTCGATAACGACCCAAATCGCATCACAGCCTCGGGAAGATCGGGGTAACTTCGTCACAAAATCCATGGAAATGTGATCCCATTTCCATTCCGGAATAGACAAACTCTGAAGTAACCCTCCGGGCTTCTTCCTCTCAGCCTTCACCTGTTGGCAGTTCAAGCATTTAGACACATACTCTGCGATGTCTGACTTCATCTGCTTCCACCAGAACTGGGTCTTCAGATCATTGTACATCTTCCTGCCACCAGGATGGATGCTAAACCGACTACAGTGTGCTTCGGACATAATCTGATGCTTCAAATCTGAAACATCTGGCACAACAAGACGGTTATTGACGTACAAGATATGCTCACGCACCTGATATTCTGACAAATGCCCTGATCTGACCATTTGAATCGATCTTTGCACATTCTGATCGGTTCTTTGTGCTTCCTTGATCCTCATAATCAAATTGGGCTCAACTTGGATCGTAAAAAGTCGTAGTGGCTTACTATCTGTATCAAATTCTAATCCAGATGTACAGCAATTTTCAACTAACTTGTTAACACCTATCGTCGATAAGGACAAAGAGCATACCTTACGACTCAAGGCATCTGCTGCTGCATTTGACTTCCCTGGTTAATATTTGATTTCACAGTCAAAATCTTTCAGAAGGTCTAGCCATCTACGCTGCCTCATGTTCAGTTCTGATTGAGAGAATAGGTACTTTAGGCTCTTGTGATCGGAGAAGATCTCAAATTTCTCGCCGTAGAGATAATGACGCCAAATCTTTAATGCAAATACGATAGCCGCCAATTCAAGATCGTGAATGGGGTATCGAACTTCATGTGGCTTCAATTGTCTCGAGGCGTATGCGATCACATGACCTCGCTGCATAAGAACACATCCCAAACCTCTGTGAGAAGCATCACAATATACAACGAAATCACCCGTACCTGAAGGTATCGTCAGTACTGGAGCACTGGTCAGCCTTTTCTTCAACTCTAGAAAGCTAGACTCGCACTCCTCTGACCAAACAAATGGTGCATTCTTTTGTGTCAATTGAGTTATTGGCTTTGCAATACTGGAGAAATCTTTGATAAATCTTCTGTAGTATCCGGCTAAGCCCATGAAACTGCGTATGTCTGGCACAGAAGTCGGTCTCGACCAGCTGATCACTGCTTCCACTTTACTCGGATCAACAGAAATACCATCTCCAGATATGATATGCCCCAAGAATACAACTCGATTCAACCAAAACTCACACTTGGAAAATTTAGCATACAGTCGCTCGTTTCTCAACGTCTGCAAAACAATTCTGAGATGCTCTGCATGTTCATTTCTGTTCTTCGAATACACCAAAATATCATCGATGAAGACAATAACAAATTCATCCAAATATTTCTGAAACACTTGGTTCATCAAGCCCATAAATACTGCAGGAGCATTGGTTAAACCAAAAGGCATGACAATAAATTCGTAATGTCCATACCTGGTTCGAAATGCTGTCTTCGGTATATCTACATCTCGAACTCTGAGCTGATGATACCCGGAACGTAAATCAATCTTCGAATACACAGAGGATCCCTGCAACTGATCAAATAAATCATCAATCCTAGGCAAAGGATATTTATTCTTGATCGTTGCCTTATTCAACTGCCGGTAATCGATACACAACCGCATCGATCCATCTTTCTTTCGCACAAATAGCACCGGAGCGCCCCAAGGAGATACACTAGGTCTGATATATCCCTTGGCTAGAAGATCTTCCAACTGTGCCTTTAATTCTTTCAATTCTATCGGCGCCATCCTATAAGGAGCTCTCGAAATAGGAGTGGTACCTGGAATAAGATCTATACTAAAATCTACGTCACGAACCGGAGGTAATCCTGGGATCTCATCTGGAAAAATATCAGCAAATTCCCGCACTACTGGTATATCTGCCAACGCCGGGCTCGACTACTGCATATCTACAGCATAAATAAAGAAACCATCTGCTCCTTTTTGCAATAATCTGTTCATAGTAAGAGCCGAAATCAAGGGAATCCGAGATCTGGAACCCTTCCCGTAGAATTTCCACTCGTCTGTCATCTCGGGTCTGAATCTGACAATCTTGTGGAAACAATCCACGGTAGCTCTATACTTTGTTAGCATGTCAATCCCGACTATACAATCAAAATCAGCCAGACCCAACACTATACACTCTAGGTCAATTTCATGCCCCTCAAACTGTAGAATGCAATGTCTAACCGTAGTTACCGATATCAAACCACTTCCTAACGGAGAAGTAATAGACACGACATCTAGTAACGATTCAACAGGCAGAGAATGCAATAATGCAAATCGTTCTGATATGAATGTATACGATGTACCCGTATCTATCAATATATAAGCAGGATAACCGCAAAGAGAACAGTTACCTGCAATGACATCATCTGGGGCATCCTGTGCTTGCTCTTCAGTCAAGGCAAACACCTGAGCCTGTTGTCTCTGAGGCTGACTCCCTGGCTGGCCACCTCTGGCTCGAGGCTGGGTCTGTGCTGGTGGCGGCTGAAATGAGTGAACAGATGAAGCTTGCCTCTCAGGCTGAGTCACGGAGGCAGACGATCCTGCAGCCTGGAATCTCGATGCACCACTTCTCTGAGGACAGACCTTGGCATAATGCCCCTGTTGTTTGCATACGTTACACCTGCCCACTACACCTTGACATTGTTCTGTGGCATGCTTACCTCCACAAGTACTGCAATATCCACTTGCCACCTCTAGACTCTGGCCAAAACCTCTCTGTCTTGACCCGCTGGAGCTCGAAGAACTGCTCTCTGCCCTCTTAAACTGTTTACCCTTTGCTTTCAACTGATCTTTGCGTCCGCTGCTGCTACCACCACTTTCGAATCGGGGAGGAGGTTGTACTGGAGGTAATGGCGGTCTTGGACTCGGAGCCACATACGGAACACTCCGTTGCCTAAGCAATCCTGCTTCCACTCCTTTGGCACGATTCAATGCTTCAGCGAAATTATTGGGTCTCCCAGTATTGACCAATGTAAAGACATCAGGATTTAAGCCGTTTATAAACTGATCTGCCATGGCCTCATCATTGCCTGAAACGTGAGGTGCAAAGCGAAGCAAAGAAGAAAATTTAGCAACGTACTCTTCAATGTTCAATTGCCCTTGCCTCAGGTTTGCAAATTCAGCGCCTTTATCTTTGCGATAGGATACAGGGAAGAATCGCTGATAGAACTCCGTCTTGAATGCTTTCCATGTAACCTCGGTGTCACGCTGTTCTAGTACTCTCCTTATATTCACCCACCAATACTTAGCCACATCTTGCAGTTGATGGCCAATGAGTTTCACTCGTTTCTCGTCACTATATTCCAGAGACTCGAATAACATCTCAATGTCCTCAAGCCAACTTTCACACTCGATGGCATTCTCGGTACCTTTTAATGTGGGAGGTCGAAAGGATTGGAATCGCTTCAGCAACGTCTCCATAGGGGTCGCCGTAACATCCATAGGATCTCCGGATGTGCTCCCCTGTTCTGGCGCTGCTGGTCGTAGAGGTACGGCTGCTCTTCTAGGAGGCATATCTAATGAACCAACGGATTAGTAAACAAGTTATACTACTGTCTCAGCCATCCTCTAGTCAGTTACCTCTGATCTAGAATCAGTTCTGATTCAGTCAATCACATGCTGAAAGAATCAAATAACAACAACATGTAATAAGGAAAGCAATAATCATGCTAGCACGTCATCAAGCAAGGAAGAAGACTCGATCTACCCCGCTCATTCTATCTTATCTTACTTTAAAGGAACTATCGCTCTGATACCACCTGTTGTGGGGACCCGGGCTCTAATTCTTATTCTTGAGATTAAATGGATCATTACTATAAAAGTGGGTCAAATTTTTCTTTTTACATTAACTCAAATGAAAGCTAACATAAGAAATCTCTACGTTATTCAACAACAGAATATACAAACATAAGATACAATTATGTTTTGTTCCAAACCATATTCGACAACTAGTAATTAAATACAGTACATGCCAAAAGTACAACTACTAGTTCTTCTGCTATGCCCGAGATCACCACGCTATGTCCATCTCTCATCCTCTGCGTGACCCAGATCCTGCCCCACCTGTTGTTATGCACACATACAGACATAACAACAGCCGGAAAACTGGTGAGAACAAATCCCAGTATAAACATGTATACATGCATATAATCAATTAAACATGAAACATGCTATCATGAATGACATCATATGCACATGCAATGCAATGCGAATCAAACCATGTCTGGACTCGACTCGACTAGAACTCTAGGGATCCCGGTGTGAATAAGACGTCACTACCTACCCTCCAATCGGGGTAATGAACGTCTCATTCCTAGACTTCGGTCTGAGCTGTATCAACGGCGGCAATAAGAGTAATACCTACTCCTATGCTGAGATACACCGAAACGTCTAGCTATTTGACAATGCCTGTCAAAGACTCTCCTATCTTAGTTGCAATGAATATCAATATGTAAACAAAGTATAATCATATTCATATCTGAATATCACCCTGATCATACATGCTTGAATACAATTCTGAAATCAAAGCATAAACATGTTAAAAGATTGAATATAATGCTATACACAATTCATAAACATGTTACAATATATCTAATAATACTAGTATGTGATTTTGGTTGGGAAACTCAAATAATATCTTATTTGAGTTACATCTCCCCAAACAAAACATGACTTATACCTTTCTTTGCTAAACCTTTAACGATGTCGAGGTCTCGATGTCGAAATGAGGTAAGATGAATCTGAAATGGAATGTTGATACACAATTTATCAATTACTAATCCAAATCAACACCTATACTATCAATTCACTAGTGCATTTCAACACCATCGACGACATAACGGCGTATTTCTCGATACCGGTCAATCCATACAACATAATCAACCCAAAACTATATCCTCAATTCATAAACATCACAATATCCAAGTCAAGATCTCAAAATCTGCATATACTTCATTCTATACATGCTGAAAAATCATAATAATAACATACGATATCCGTTCTTCGCTCCGATTGTATTTCTACGGTATCAATAACTACAAGAACACATTCTAAAGCTTAAACCGTAATTCTCCCAACATATATATTTCAAAACATGCTGTAATCGAATACAACTTACATCACTTTATAGATAATGAAGAGAGGAGTTCAAAACCGAAGTCGGATAAAAGTTTGGATTGCTAAATCTTGCAAAATCACCATTATAAGTGAAGGAGAAACTTTGGAAGCTTTTCTCTCTGAAAATATCGAATCCTACTGAAAAAATGAAGAAAGAATCGAGACAATGCTATATATACTTTGCATGATTTGATACACATGGCTCACCCTTTGAAGCACACGTCTCGCGCATATGCGCGGCATTACTCGCGCATGTGCGCGAGACCTACTGTCTCGGCAATTCAACACCTCGCGCATATGCGCCACTCAACTCGCGCATATGCGCCACTGCTTCTGAATGCGCCGCGCATGTGCGCCACGACTCTCGCGCATATGCGCCAATGTTCTGGACCGACCGCGCATATGCGCGGCTAAACTCGCGCATGTGCACCATAGCTGCTGGAAGGATCGCGCATATGCGCGCATTATCTCGCGCACGTGCGCCGAAGCTACTGGAATTTACGCGCATGTGCGCGCATATCTTCGCGCATGTGCGCTGGAGCTTCGACCTTTCTCATCTCTTTTGTACATTTTGCCTTCTTTTTAAATCCAATAAAATACATCTATAATCATCTTAATTCTTAACAAATTTGTCTGATTATGATAACTAAATCTTCGAGCCTTACAATCTCATATTCTTTCTACTATTTGTATATTCAAGGGCTTTATCTATGCAACTAGCATGGGTATACAGATAAAGATGTGCCATAATAATAATTTCAAATATTATTAAAATAAAGATTGCTTATACATAGAGTTTCATTGTGAACACTCGGCCAACACTTGGCTCGACGGGCACCTACTCCAACAAATTTCACGGACGAAATTCCTCTAAGGAGGGGAGATTGTAATAGCCGAGCCCGGTGTACGGTACGGTTTAAGCTTTGCTTGTTATTTGGGTTCTGTGATTAGATGTTTAGAGTTGTGTTTTGGGCCATAGTATTATTGGTTATTATGTTCTTGAGGTGTTAGTTGTTGTTGGTTGTTCATTTCAGAGTTTCGGATCGATTTTTAATTGGTTGAGTATTGATCATTGCCGTGACCATAGTGCACCCGCGGTAGTGCAAGGAGTGCACCCGCGGTCGATTGTTCAAGATTTTATGTTGGTAAGCCGTGGCATCACCGCACCCGCGGTAGAGGTAGCACCGCACCCGCGGTGAGCACCGCACCCGCGGTGTCTGCAGCGCCGCACCTGCGGTCCGAGTGTTTCAGAATTTTGTGTTGTGTCGTGAGCTAGGCGCACCCGCGGTCTAGGTATGGCCGAGTTTTTAAGTTACTTTTTGGGAGTGGTTGGCCATACTTTACCCTTTTCTCTTTTTTTTATTTCGATTTTCTCTCCATTTCTTAGGGTTTTCATCCATTTCTTTCACTTCCTATCTTCGATCCAAGCGTTTAGTTTGCGTTTCGACTTGAGATCGTGGTTCTCCTTGGTGCTAGGAAGCTAAGGTAAGCTTTTGGTGCGATTCTTTTAAGGTTTTGAGTTAAGAGTTGACTTGGGTTTGTTGTTCTTGTGGATTTGTGGATTATTTAGCTTGGATTCTTGGATATAGAGTTGATGTTGGTGTTATTTACGGATTATTGTTGTAGGTGGTGTTCAAGAGCTTTGATTGAGGTGTTCTATTGGTTTGTAAGTTGAAATTCATCCCTTTTGCTCACATGATGTTATATGTATTGTGTTTTAAAGGTTTTAATATGATATTCCCTTCAATTGATTCGTTGTTATGTATTGATTCCATTGCTATATTTATTGGAGACAATTGATGTCTCAACTATTGTTCAAAGGGAATACAAGAGTAAAGATAGAGTTTCAAAGTGTTATTAATGCCAAGAGAGAGTTTAAATGTTTTCGGATTGATAAATACATAGTCAGAGTATTGCATGCAATTAGTTGATCAACGACCATAGGCTTATATCCCTAAGAGTTATCGATTTATATCGATAGGGATACGAGCACCCCATAGCAGAGATACTATTGATATCAATCCCCAGAGTAAAGAGAAATACCATCTTATTATATGCTTTTGATATGATATTCATGTTCAGAGTTTATGATTCAGAGTTGATGGTATTTATGATTTCAATGCTATGTTTTACAGAGTATATTGTTCATTGCTATGTAAGAGTTCCACTTGCTGAGATTTATTCTCATTTCAGTTATTTCATGTGATGCAGATCAGAGTGGAGGCCCTGGACGTTGACTGTGGATAGGGGTCATATGCATACACCGTTGGAAGGAAGATTTTGGCATGATCATAGGAATGATGTTTTGTATTTTGTTATGTCATTTAAATGATCATGTATTTATTTTGTTGTAAAGATGTTTAAAGAAATGTATTTTGAAACTCCTTCCATATTTTAAAGAAAATTTTAATTTCCGCTGTGTAATTTATTTAAAGAGGTCAGAGGTGTCACAAAAATTGTTGTTTTGTACTACTTGTCATCCTCAAACGAATGGACAAACTGAAGTTGTAAATAGAACTTTGGGAACACCTTTGCATGCTATTCTTAAAAAGAACTTGGATTGACATTTCTAGGTACTTTATTTTGGGGTTGCCTAGGACTAAGAAGGGGAGGGATTCTATTTTTGTTGTTGTGGATAGATTCTCTAAGATGGTACATTTTATAGCTTGTCATAAAACCGATAATGCTTCAAACATTGCGGACTTGTTCTTTAGAGAAGTCGCTAGGTTACATGGCATGCCGAGGACTATTGTTTCTGGTCGCGATTTTAAATTCTTGAGTAACTTTTGGAATACTTTATGGGCTAAACTTGGCACAAAATTGTTGTTTTCTACTACTTGTCATCCTCAAACGGATGGACAAACTGAAGTTGTCAATAGAACTTTGGGAACACTTTTGCCTGCTATTCTTAAGAAGAACTTGGATTGACATTTCTATGGACTTTATTTTGGGGTTGCTTAGGACTAAGAAGGGGAGGGATTCTATTTTTGTTGTTGTGGATAGATTCTCTAAGATGACACATTTTATAGCTTGTCATAGGACTAAGAAGGGGAGGGATTCTATTTTTGTTGTTGTGGATAGATTCTCTAAGATGGCACATTTTATAGCTTGTCATAAAACCGATGATGCTTCAAACATTGCGGATTTGTTCTTTAGAGAAGTCGTTAGGTTGCATGGCATGCCTAGGACTATTGTTTCTGGTCGCGATGTTAAATTCTTGAGTTACTTTTGGAAGACTTTATGGGCTAAACTTGGCACAATATTGTTGTTTTCTACTATTTGTCATCCTCAAACGTATGGACAAACTAAGTTGTCAATAGAACTTTGGGAACACTTTTGCGTGCTATTCTTAAAAAGAACTTGGATTGACATTTCTGTGGACTTTATTTTGGAGTTGCCTAGGACTAAGAAGGGGATGGATTCTATTTTTGTTGTTGTGGATAGATTCTCTAAGATGGCACATTTTATAGCTTGTCATAAAACCGATGATGCTTCAAACATTGCGGATTTGTTCTTTAGAGAAGTCGCTAGGTTGCATGGCATGCGTAGGACTATTGTTTCTGGTCGCGATGTTAAATTCTTGAGTTACTCTTGGAATACTTTATGGGCTAAACTTGGCAAAAAATTGTTGTTTTCTACTACTTGTCATCCTCAAACAGATGGACAAACTGAAGTTGTCAATAGAACTTTGGGAACACCTTTGCGTGCTATTCATAAAAAGAATTGGATTGACATTTCTATGGACTTTATTTTGGGGTTTCCTAGGACTAAGAAGGTGATGGATTCTATTTTTTGTTGTTGTGGATAGATTCTCTAAGATGGAACATTTTATAGCTTGTCATAAAACCGATGATGCTTCAAACATTGCGGATTTGTTCTTTAGAGAAGTCGTTAGGTTGCATGGCATGCCTAGGACTATTGTTTCTGGTCGCGATGTTAAATTCTTGAGTTACTTTTGGAAGACTTTATGGGCTAAACTTGGCACAATATTGTTGTTTTCTACTACTTGTCATCCTCAAACGGATGGACAAACTCAAGTTGTCACTAGAACTTTGGGAACACCTTTGCGTGCTATTCTTAAAAAGAACTTGGATTGACATTTTATGGACGTTATTTTGGGGTTGCCTAGGACTAAGAAGGGGAGGGATTCTATTTTTGTTGTTGTGCATAGATTCTCTAAGATGGCACATTTTATAGCTTGTAATAAAACCGATGATGCTTCACCCATTGCGGATTTTTTCTTTAGAGAAGTCGTTAGGTTGCATGGCATGCCTAGGACTATTGTTTCTGGTCGCGATGTTAAATTATTGAGTTACTTTTGGAAGACTTTGTGGGCTAAACTTGGCACAAAATTGTTGTTTTGTACTACTTGTCATCCTCAAACGAATGGACAAACTGAAGTTGTCAATAGAACTTTGGGTACACCTTTGCGTGCTATTCTTAAAAAGAACTTGGATTGACATTTCTATGGACTTTATTTTGGGGTTGCCTAGGACTAAGAAGGGGATGGATTCTATTTTTGTTGTTGTGGATAGATTCTCTAAGATGGTACATTTTATAGCTTGTCATAAAACCGATAATGCTTCAAACATTGCGGACTTGTTCTTTAGAGAAGTCGCTAGGTTGCATGGCATGCCTAGGACTATTGTTTCTGGTCGCGATTTTAAATTCTTGAGTTACTTTTGGAATACTTTATAGGCTAAACTTGGCACAAAATTGTTGTTTTCTACTACTTGTCATCCTCAAACGGATGGACAAACTGAAGTTGTCAATAGAACTTTGGGAACACTTTTGCGTGCTATTCTTAAGAAGAACTTGGATTGACATTTCTATGGACTTTATTTTGGGGTTGCCTAGGACTAAGAAGGGAGGGATTCTATTCTTGTTGTTGTGGATAGATTCTCTACGATGGCACATTTTATAGCTTGTCATAGGACTAAGAAGGGGAGAGATTCTATTTTTGTTGTTGTGGATAGATTCTCTAAGATGGCACATTTTATAGCTTGTCATAAAACCGATGATGCTTCAAACATTGCGGATATGTTCTTTAGAGAAGTCGTTAGGTTGCATGGCAAGCCTAGGACTATTGTTTCTGGTCGCGATGTTAAATTCTTGAGTTACTTTTGGAAGACTTTATGGGCTAAACTTGGCACAATATTGTTGTTTTCTACTACTTGTCATCCTCAAACGTATGGACAAACTGAAGTTGTCAATAGAACTTTGGGAACACTTTTGCGTGCTATTCTTAAAAAGAACTTGGATTGACATTTCTATGGACTTTATTTTTGTAATGCCCTAGATTGAATATGAATAGATAGAAATTAAGAAATGTAATGCCTGAGATTATTGGAGATAGTTGAATACGAAACGCAAGAACAGACGGGGCGAAACGATGCGGGAAAATATGAAATTTTAGATGTGCAAGACCGCACCCGTGGTCTGGCAAACACCGCACCCGCGGTGCAATGAGCAAAAATTAGTAACATTCCCGTAACCACACCGCACCCGCGGTAGAACTAGACCGCACCCGCGGTGCTGAGACCGCACCCGCGGTAGTTACATGACCGCACCCGCGGTCAACTTTTTTGGGAAATTGTCTTTCGGCCGAGAGCTCAGCGCACCCGCGCTGCTTACATTACCGCACCCGCGGTGATACCTCCGAGAAATCCACTCTTGTTCTCAACGTGACACATGGCAGGGGTATAAATATAAGTCGAATATGAGTCATCTTCTTCGCATTTCCGCAGGCATAACCGAGATTCCTCCATAACTTCTCAAGGCTTTAGAGTTGAATATCTCAAGATTTAGCCATCCGAATTTAGTTTCGATTTCGGTTTGGAACTCCTTGTATCAAGGGCTTCAAAAGGGTATATGTTTTGTTAAATTCCAGCATGTTTTGATTCATATGTGTTGGGAGAATTATGATTTAAGTTAAGAAATATGTTCTTATGATTACAAGGATTGTAGATTTGAAACCGGAACGAAGAAATGATATCGTATGCAATTCCTATGAATTTCAGCATGGTTTATGAATGGGTGGAGCATAATTCTTGTGTTAGATTGTTATTGTGGTGGATTATGAATAAGAATGATTGAGGATTGAGATGTGTATTGATCGGTATTAAGAATTTACGTCGTTATGCCGTTAAAGTCTATACCGAGATTGATTATTGATAGTGTAGGTATTGACTAGAGTTAGTAATTGATCGTGTATTTATCAACATTTCCATTTCAGATTCGTATTGTCGACCGTGACAGCAACAGTGCGACGAAACGTATAGTACATGTTTTGCTTGGGGAATCATGACTCAAATGAGATCACATTTGAGTTTCCCAACCAAAATCACATACTTGTTTTATTGTTTATATCTAGATATGATTATGATTATTTATAGATTTGTTTATAGAACTTGTATACAAATCTTGCTATGCTTTGTTTACAGATCATGTGGCATTGCATTAGAATGATTATGCTTGTTTACAGATTGTGTATTCATGCATTAAGATAGGACAGTCTGGAGATCAGGCAGACTTCTAGAGGTTCGGCGATATCACAGCTTAGGGGAAGATCACCGCCCCTATTGTAGACGCGGATACAGATCAGGCCGAAGTCTAGGAATAAGACGTACAGCACCTCGATTTGGAGGGTAGGTGACAGACAGTGACGTCTTATTCATAACGGGATCCCTAGAGTTCTAGTCGAGTCGCATCTAGACATGATTAGACTCGCATTGCATGATTATATATGAATGACATTCATATTAGCATGTTTCATGTTTTAGATTGTTTTATTGCATGTATACATGTTTATACTGGGATTGTTCTCACCGGTTTTCCGGCTGTTGTTATGTCTGTATGTGTGCATAACAACAGGTGGGGTAGGATCTGGGTCACGACAGAGATGAGCGACGGACATAGCGTGGTGATCACGGGCCTAGCAGATGGACTAGTAGAACTACTTCTATCTTGTACTGTATTTCACTACTAGTTTACAGAGGATGGATTAAAACAAGAAATGTTGTATCCTATGTTTGTATATTATGCTGATGTAATAAAATAGAGACATGTTTTATGCCTAGTTAGTAACATTTGATTGAAGGTTAAAAAGCGAAAATTTGACCCACGTTTTATGTTAACGATCCATTTAATCCCAAGAAAAAGAATTAGAGCCCGGGTCCCCACAACAGGTGGTATCAGAGCAGTAGATCTTTTAGTGTAAGATAAGATAGAATGAGCGGGGTAGATCGAGTCTTCTTCCTTGCTTTATGATGTGCTAGAATGTTTATTGCTTTCTTTATTACATGTTAATTGTTATCTGATTGATCACAACGTGTAATAAACTGAATCAGAACCGATTCTAGATCAGAGGTAACTGACTAGAGGAGGGCTGAGACATTTGTATATCTTGTGTACTAATCAGTTGGATTATTAGATACATGCCTCCTAGAAGAGCAACCGTACCTCTGCGACCAGCAGCGCCAGAACAGGGGAGCACATCCGGAGATCCTATGGATGTTACGGCGACCCCTATGGAGACGTTGCTGAAGCGATTCCAATCCTTTCGACCTCCCACATTAAAAGGTATCGAGAATGCCATCGAGTGCGAAAGTTGGCTTGAGGACATTGAAATGTTATTCGACTCTTTGGAGTACAGTGACGAGAAGAGAATAAAGCTAATTGGCCATCAATTGCAAGATATAGCCAAGAATTGGTGGTTGAACATTAGGAGAGCTTTAGAGCAGAGGGGTACCGAGATTACTTGGAAAGTATTCAAGACGGAGTTCTATCAGCGTTTCTTTCCCATATCCTATCGCAAGGATAAAGGTGCAGAATTTGCCAATCTAAGGCAAGGGCCACTGAACATTGAGGAGTACGTCGCCAAATTCTCTTCTTTGCTTAGTTTTGCACCCCATGTTTCAGGTAGTGACGAGGCGGTGGCGGACCAATTCATAAATGGCTTGAACCCGGACATCTTTACTTTGGTAAACACGGGAAGACCTAATAACTTTGCGGATGCATTGAATCGAGCCAAGGGTGCAGAAGCAGGATTGTTGAGGCAGCGGAGTGCTCCTTATGTTGCTCCGATACCGAGACCACCGGCATTTACCATTCCACCCCCTCCAAGATTTGAAAGCCGCGGTAGCAGCAGCGGCAGAAAAGATCAATTGAAAGCCAAGGGTAATCAGTTTAAGCGACCTGGGAGCAGTTCGTCGAGCTCCAGCGGATCAAGACAGATTGGTTTTGATCAGAGTGCCAGATATTCGGGTGTTTATTGCAGTTCCTGTGGAGGGAAGCATGCGACCGAACAGTGCCAGGGAGTTACAGGCCGATGCAACATATGTAGGCAACCGGGGCATTTTGCCAAAGTCTGTCCCCAGAGGAGTGTACAGCCAGCCCAGAGTGGACGAGCATCCGGGTCAGTACCTCAGTTTGAACGACAGGCATCATCGGTTCACTCTTTTCAGCCTCCACCAGCACCGACTCAACCCCGAGCTCGAGGTAGTCAGACGGTGAGTCAACCTCCGAGGCAACAGGCCCAAGTGTTTGCGTTGACAGAAGAGCAAGCACAAGATGCACCAGATGATGTTATAGCAGGTAACTGCTCTCTTTATGGTTATCCTGCTTATATCTTGATAGATACAGGTGCATCGCATACATTCATTTCGGAGCGATTTGCATTGTTGCATTCATTGCCTGTTGAGTCTTTGTTAGATGTTGTGTCTATTAATTCTCCGTTGGGAAGTGGATTGATATCTGTAACTACGGTTAGACATTGCATTCTACAGTTTGAGGGGCATGAGATTGACCTAGATTGTATAGTGTTGGGTCTAGCTGATTTTGATTGTATAGTCGGTATTGATATGCTAACAAAGTACAGAGCCACCGTGGATTGTTTCCACAAGATTGTCAGATTCAGACCCGAGATGACAGACGAGTGGAAATTCTACGGGAAGGGTTCCAGATCTCGGATTCCCTTGATTTCGGCTCTTACTATGAACAGATTGCTACAGAAAGGAGCGGATGGTTTCTTTATTTATGCTGTAGATATGCAGAAGTCGAGCCCGGCATTGGCAGATCTGCCAGTAGTGCGGGAATTTCCAGATATTTTTCCAGATGAAATCCCAGGATTACCTCTGGTTCGAGAGGTAGATTTCAGTATTGATCTTACACCAGGTACCGTCCCTATTTCGAGAGCTCTGTATAGGATGGCACCCATTGAACTCAAAGAACTGAAAGCACAGTTAGAAGATCTTCTAGCCAAGGGATATATCAGACCTAGTGTATCTCCTTGGG
The DNA here is from genome assembly GCF_022965805.1 of Primulina eburnea. Taxonomy (NCBI): domain Eukaryota; kingdom Viridiplantae; phylum Streptophyta; class Magnoliopsida; order Lamiales; family Gesneriaceae; genus Primulina; species Primulina eburnea. The sequence goes on along the minus strand of NC_133102.1, from coordinate 24,373,677 downwards.
GCGCTCCAGTGCTGTTTGTGCGAAAGAAAGACGGTTCGATGCGATTGTGTATAGACTACCGGCAGCTGAATAAGGCAACGATCAAGAACAAATATCCTTTGCCTAGGATTGATGATCTATTTGATCAGTTGCAGGGATCCTCGGTCTATTCTAAGATTGATTTACGTTCTGGTTATCATCAGCTCAGAGTTCGAGATGTAGATATAACGAAGACAGCGTTTCGAACCAGGTATGGACATTACGAATTTATTGTCATGCCTTTTGGTTTAACCAATGCTCCTGCGGTATTTATGGGCTTGATGAACCAAGTGTTTCAGAGATATTTAGATGAATTTGTGATTATCTTCATTGATGATAATTTGGTGTATTCAAAGAACAGAAATGAGCATGCAGAGCATCTCAGAATTGTTTTGCAGACGTTGAGAAACGAGCGACTGTATGCTAAATTGTCAAAGTATGAGTTTTGGTTGAATCGAGTTGTCTTCTTAGGGCATATCATTTCTGGAGATGGTATTTCTGTAGATCCAAGTAAAGTGGAAGCTGTGATCAGTTGGTCGAGACCGACTTCTGTACCAGAAATACGCAGTTTCATGGGCTTAGCCGGATACTACAGAAGATTTATCAAAGATTTCTCCAGTATTGCCAAGCCAATAACTCAATTGACGCAAAAGAATGCACCATTTGTTTGGTCAGAGGAGTGCGAGTCTAGCTTCCTAGAACTGAAGAAAAGGCTAACTAGTGCTCCAGTGTTGACGATACCTTCAGGTACGGGTGATTTCGTTGTCTATTGTGATGCTTCTCATAGAGGTTTGGGATGTGTTCTTATGCAGCGAGGCCATGTGATCGCATACGCCTCGAGACAATTGAAGCCACATGAAGTTCGATACCCCATTCATGATCTGGAATTGGCGGCTATCGTATTTGCATTAAAGATTTGGCGTCATTATCTCTACGGCGAGAAATTTGAGATATTCTCCGATCACAAGAGCCTAAAGTACCTATTCTCTCAATCAGAATTGAACATGAGGCAGCGTAGATGGTTGGATTTATTGAAAGATTTTGATTGTGAAATCAAATATTATCCAGGAAAGTCAAACGCAGCAGCAGATGCCTTAAGTCGGAAGGTATGTGCCTTGTCCTTATCGACGATAGGTGTTACAAAGTTAGTTGAAAATTGCTGTTTCTCGGGATTAGCATTTGATACAGATAAGAAGCCACTACGACTTGCTGCTATTCAAGTTGAGCCGGACTTGATCAGGAGGATTAAAGAAGCTCAACGAACCGATCAGAATGTACAAAGATCGATTCAGATGGTCAGAGCAGGACATGTATCCGAATATCAGGTACGTGATCATGTGTTGTACGTCAATAACCGTCTTGTAGTGCCAGATGTTCCAGATTTGAAACATCAGATTATGTCCGAAGCACATTGCAGTCGATTCAGCATCCATCATGGTGGCAGGAAGATGTATAATGATCTGAAGACACAGTTCTGGTGGAAACAAATGAAGTCAGATATCGCAGAATATGTGTCTAAGTGTTTAAACTTCCATTAGGTAAAAGCGGAAAGAAAGAAGCCGGGAGGTTTACTTCAGAGTTTATCTATTCCAGAATGGAAATGGGACCACATTTCCATGGTTTTCGTGACGAAGTTACCTCGATCATCCAGAGGCTGCGATGCGATTTGGGTCATTATTGACAGATTGACCAAATCTTCTTGTTTCATTCCGTACAGAATGACGTATAGACAAGATCAGATGGCGGAGATATATATTCGAGAGGTAGTCAGATTGCACGGAGTGCCGAAGTCTATTGTATCAGACCGTGATCCACGATTCACTTCGCACTTCTGGCACAGCTTACAGCAAGCTTTAGGTACGACCTTACACCTTAGCACTGCTTACCATCCTCAGACAGACGGACAGTCAGAGCGGACTATCCAGACTTTAGAGGATATGTTGAGAGCCGTAGTGCTAGATTTTGGCACTAGTTGGCAAGATTCCCTACCACTTTGCGAATTCTCTTACAATAATAGCTATCAGACGAGCATTGAGATGGCACCGTTTGAAGCTTTGTATGGCAAGAAGTGCAGATCTCCGCTATATTGGGATGAAATCTCAGAAGTGCCAGAACTTGGGTCAGATATGATTCGTGACATGACAGAGAAGGTGAAACTCATTCAGAAGAGGATGAAGACAGCACAAGATCGACAAGCAAAGTATGCCAATATCAGACGTAGACCGTTAGTATTTGAGGCAGGAGATAGAGTATTCTTGAAGATTTCTCCATTCAGAGGCGTTGTTCGATTTGGCAAACGCGGGAAACTATCTCCTCGATACATTGGTCCTTACGAGATTCTTGAGAAGATTGGCGATCGAGCTTATCGACTTGCACTTCCTCCTTCTCTATCCGGAATACATGACGTGTTCCATGTATCAATGTTGCGAAGATATATGCCAGATGTTTCTCATGTCATTCAACCTGACGAAGCTGAACTTGATCAGACTTTGAGTTATGTGGAACAACCGATACAGATTCTTGACCGGAAAGAAAAGAAGCTCAGAACGAAGATTATTCCACTTGTGAAAGTTCAGTGGAGTCGTCATGGCATCGAAGAAGCGACATGGGAGACAGAAGCAAATATGCGACAGAAACACCCCGAGCTATTTATATGATGTAAGTATTTATTCAGTTTTAGATAGTAATGCTGTTTTAAATACTCTAATTGATTTATTTCAAGTTCGAGGACGAACTGATGTCTTAGAGGGGGAGAAATGTAATGCCCTAGATTGAATATGAATAGATAGAAATTAATAAATGTAATGCCTGAGATTATTGGAGATAGTTGAATACGAAACGCAAGAACAGACGGGGCGAAACGATGTGGGAAAATATGAATTTTTAGATGTGCAAGACCGCACCCGCAGTCTGGCAAGCACCGCACCCGCGGTGCAATGAGCAGAAAATTAGTAACATTCCCGTAACCACACCGCACCCGCGGTAGAACTAGACCGCACCCGCGGTGCTAAGACCGCACCCGCGGTAGTTACATGACCGCACCCGCGGTCAACTGTTTTGGGAAATTGTGTTTCGGCCGAGAGCTCAGCGCACCCGCGCTGCTTACATTACCGCACCCGCGGTGATACCTCCGAGAAATCTACTCTTGTTCTCAACGTGACACATGGCAGGGGTATAAATATAAGTCGAATATGAGTCATCTTCTTCGCATTTACGCAGGCAGAACCGAGATTCCTCCATAACTTCTCAAGGCTTTAGAGTTGAATATCTCAAGATTTAGCCATCCGAATTTAGGTTCGATTTCGGTTTGGAACTCCTTGTATCAAGGGCTTCAAAAGGGTATATGTTTTGTTAAATTCCAGCATGTTTTGATTCATATGTGTTGGGAGAATTATGATTTAAGTTAAGAAATATGTTCTTATGATTACAAGGATTGTAGATTTGAAACCGGAACGAAGAAATGATATCGTATGCAATTCCTATGAATTTCAGCATGGTTATGAATGGGTGGAGCATAATTCTTGTGTTAGATTGTTATTGTGGTGGATTATGAATAAGAATGATTGAGGATTGAGATGTGTATTGACCGGTATTAAGAATTTACGTCGTTATGCCGTTAAAGTCTATACCGAGATTGATTATTGATAGTGTAGGTATTGACTAGAGTTAGTAATTGATCGTGTATTTATCAACATTTCCATTTCAGATTCGTATTGTCGACCGTGACAGCAACAGTGCGACGAAACGTATAGTACATGTTTTGCTTGGGGAATCATGACTCAAATGAGATCACATTTGAGTTTCCCAACCAAAATCACATACTTGTTTTATTGTTTATATCTAGATATGATTATGATTATTTATAGATTTGTTTATAGAACTTGTATACAAATCTTGCTATGCTTTGTTTACAGATCATGTGGCATTGCATTAGAATGATTATGCTTGTTTACAGATTGTGTATTCATGCATTAAGATAGGACAGTCTGGAGATCAGGCAGACTTCTAGACGTTCGGCGATATCACAGCTTAGGGGAAGATCACCGCCCCTATTGTAGACGCGGATACAGATCAGGCCGAAGTCTAGGAATAAGACGTACAGCACCTCGATTGGGAGGGTAGGTGACAGACAGTGACGTCTTATTCATAACGGGATCCCTAGAGTTCTAGTCGAGTCGCATCTAGACATGATTAGACTCGCATTGCATGATTATATATGAATGACATTCATATTAGCATGTTTCATGTTTTAGATTGTTTTATTGCATGTATACATGTTTATACTGGGATTGTTCTCACCGGTTTTCCGGCTGTTGTTATGTCTGTATGTGTGCATAACAACAAGTGGGGTAGGATCTGGGTCACGACAGAGATGAGCGATGGACATAGCGTGGTGATCACGGGCCTAGCAGATGGACTAGTAGAACTACTTCTATCTTGTACTGTATTTCACTACTAGTTTACAGAGGATGGATTAAAACAAGAAATGTTGTATCCTATGTTTGTGTATTATGCTGATGTAATAAAATAGAGACATGTTTTATGCCTAGTTAGTAACATTTGATTGAAGGTTAAAAAGCGAAGATTTGACCCACGTTTTATGTTAACGATCCATTTAATCCCAAGAAAAAGAATTAGAGCCCGGGTCCCCACAATTTTGGAGTTGCCTAGGACTAAGAAGGGGAGGGATTCTATTTTTGTTGTTGTCGATAGATTCTCTAAGATGGCACATTTTATAGCTTGTCATAAAACCGATGATGCTTCAAACATTGCGGATTTGTTCTTTAGAGAAGTCGCTAGGTTGCATGGCATGCGTAGGACTATTGTTTCTCGTTGCGATGTTAAATTCTTGAGTTACTCTTGGAATACTTTATGGGCTAAACTCTGCAAAAAATTGTTGTTTTCTACTACTTGTTATTCTCAAACGGATGGACAAACTGAAGTTGTCAATAGAACTTTGGGAACACCTTTGCGTGCAATTCTTAAAAAGAACTTGGATTGACATTTCTATGGACTTTATTTTGGGGTTTCATAGGACTAAGAAAGGGAGGGATTCTATTTTTTGTTGTTGTGGATAGATTCTCTAAGATGGAACATTTTATAGCTTGTCATAAAACCGATGATGCTTCAAACATTGCGGATTTGTTCTTTAGAGAAGTCGTTAGGTTGCATGGCATGCCTAGGACTATTGTTTCTGGTCGCGATGTTAAATTCTTGAGTTACTTTTGGAATACTTTATGAGCTAAACTTGGCACAAAATTGTTGTTTTCTACTACTTGTCATACTCAAACGGATGGACAAACTGAAGTTGTCACTAGAACTTTGGGAACACCTTTGCGTGCTATTCTTAAAAAGAACTTGGATTGACATTTCTATGGACTTTATTTTGGGGTTGCCTAGGACTAAGAAGGGGAGGGATTCTATTTTTGTTGTTGTGGATAGATACTCTAAGATGGCACATTTTATAGCTTGTCATAAAACCGATGATGCTTCTGTTAGAGTAGGTGCCCGTCGAGCCAAGTGTTGGCCGAGTGTTCACAATGAAACTCTATGTATAAGCAATCTTTATTTTAGTAATATTTGATATTATTATTTTGGCACATCTTTATCTGTATACCCATGCTAGTTGCATAGATAAAGCCCTTGAATATACAAATGGTAGAAAGAATATGAGATGCTCATATGATGAGTATCATGAAACTCATATTTGTAATACTGTATATTCTAAACGGTTCCTAGTCGATTCAGCCGCCACTAAGAAGGATATAGGCCGCTAGAGTTCGAGACTAGTATCTGCGATGTGAGTACCATGTTTCATTGGTAGGAGACATTGTGATGTCCGAAAATGCAGATAGGTGCTCCTTGAAGAGTGCACTGAACAACCCTCCATAAAAGGACTTTCCAAGTGGTTCTCACTTATCGAGTGGAAATGTCCTAGTTTATGGTTGTACAGAATTAGTCCTTATGACCCGGGACAACATTGAGACTCTATGAGCTAGAATTACACTTTGACTTGTTTACCGACTCTCATGGGGTCATTAGGTGGCAAGGTTGGGTGTTCTGTCGAAACACATAGGAGTCGATGCATTGTAGTCAGGGATTCACCGCTTACCTTCGGGTATGGATATCCTATGTGTTATCATGTGTATGTAGGTTGAAATCTCTGGCCAGAGTATGGTTGTAATTATGAAAGGGGTTTCATAGATTACACCATCGATGCAACTAAGACATGACACATAGTATCGATTCATTGACAACTCTCGATAAACCAATGGTTGTCGAATCGATCGGGATATATGAGTTGAAGGGACCGTACTGTACGCTAACCATAATAGAATGGTTCTTGCAGGCACTATCATTTGATACCTAGGGAATCATGTAAGCGATGTTGCTAGGCGTTTAACATGATTGGATGGGTACTATCAGACCTGAGTTCTGACATTCTTGTTATCAAGGTGTTGATAAGTAAGAATGGAGCAATTGGGGTATGCTCGTATAAGGACATGTTTAGTCCGAATCACATGGAGATGTGAACCCACGGCTAGTTGTATCAATGAACCATTGAGGGCCACACAAGTACTAGCTTTCTAGATCCCGTTGAGAAGTAAAAATAGTTCAATGTGTTGAACGGCATATAAAGGAATTTATAAGCGTAAGGAAAATTAGAAGTATGACTTCTATAAAGAAGAAAATAGTTCAATGTGTTGAACGACTTATAAATGAGTTTATAAGTGTCAAGAAAAATAGAAGTATGACTTCTATGAGAGAAATGTAAATTTTAATTTATGGAAGTGTTCCTAAATTAAAATTTGGCCAAGTGAATAATGTATTTGAAAATTGTGATTTTCATAAACATTATTATGGACTAAATTAAATTAATTCAAGTGTTGAATTAATTAAAAACTAGTGGACCTAGTAGAGTCCAAATAATTAAATTAATTCAAGTGTTGAATTAATTAAATATTATTGAGTCATGTAGAGCTCAATTTAAATTAATTATTTAACTAGTGGGACTTGGGTAAATTCAAGTAATGTTAAATTAGTCTCAAATATGTTTGAGATAATTAAATTTAGTCCATGGTTTTTATTTTGATAAAAACCATATAATATACATGCATGGGAGGTGAAAGGTTGGGAGACTACTTTTTGAGTTTTCAAGGCATAGCATGCACCTTTTTGACACAACTTTTCCCACAACCAAAAAAAAATGTCTCCCCTTCTCTCCTAGGATGAATAGTGCCGAAAATACTATTCACTTTCTCTCAAAAAAATTTTCTCTCTTTTCTTCTTCAATTGTTGAGGAGAAAACCACTCACTTCTCAAAGGAAAATCTTCATATTTTTCTAGTGCAAAATATGAGGGGATCTACCTAGTTGGTGGTGGGCCTAATTTGAAGGAAAGATTAAAGAACAAGGAGAGCTTGAAGATAGTTGTCATCCTTGAAGAGCCAAGTTGTTTACAACTTGGTTGGTGCCATCATCAACCTCAAGAGGTTGATAGGTAACGATTTTCTTACACCCAATGTATGACAATGGTGTTTAAATGTATTTGCTACAACAAAATGATGGTGGCCGAAAATATTGCTCTAAAATTTGATTTTTTAAACTTCCGTTGCGCTTACGGTCACCGTAACCGATCCCCTTTCAAGTGGTATCCGAGCTATGGTTACGTTTTTGTGTAGCAAATACAAGATATTATGTTGAGATCGATTTCTAACCGCATGAGTGTATTTTTTGCAACATAATACCAAGGCTTTTGGGGGATTTTTTCGGGCAGCATGTTGCTGCCCGTGTCGGGCAGCTCGGGCAGCCCGAGGGGCTGCCCGAACAGCCCCTTCGAAAAATTTTAAAAAAAAAATTTTTTGTTCGCCGGAATGTTGGCCGGAATCCGGCGACGGAGCTCCGGCGACGGCGATGACGGCTAGGGTTTCCAAAAGTGTTTTGGAATATCAAAGTGTCATGGGCCTTGAGTTGTTGGGCCATTGGATGGCTAACATGTTTGTGAATTTTAAATGGGCCGAAAATGTTTTTGGTGAAAAATGAGTTTTTGGGCCCTTAAGTTTAAAATTACAAAAGTTGCAAATATTTTCTCATGAAATAAATAATTTAAGTTGGACTTTAATTATTTATAGTAAATGGTGATTTACAAGAAATTCGGTCATAAATAAATTAATTGGAAAGTAGACAAAGATGTTTGTATACTTTGTTAATTTAGTTTATAATCGTGGCGGTTAGTGATTGGATCAAGATATATAATATTGGATCAATTAATTATTGTGATAATTAATTGATGGTGTATGATATGTGATATTATGCATGAAGGATGATCAAAAGCCCAAGCCCAATTTGCTAGGTGTATGCTAGGATATTTTGTGTTGAATGATTGTAATAATTATCAATTTATAAAGTGGGCTTGGTTTATGGCCCGTTCCCACCCCATGAGATGTATCCCTATTTGCCATGGATATTTATTTGTAAATATTAGTATAGTGGATGATCAAGATTGGAAGATGGTGGCCATGATGATTATGAAGATCGAAGACATGTAAATATTGGAAGCTTATGTAATAGTTGCATTTGCATCCCGTGCATTTCCCTAGGATTGGACCTAGGTCCGTGTTTAGCTCACACGGTCCATTAGTATTGGGGCGATTGATCATCCTTGTTTGTTTACTGTTTATAATATATGCATGATATGTTATAAATAATGAGTATGTACGTTATTATTATGATAATAACAAAGTTGCATGAATCCGGCAAACATACGATCAAACATGGCGAGCTTTTAAATAAAATTAATGATGAGATCTTTCAAAATTAAAAACCCTCATTTTGAATAAGATTCAAAATTAATATCAAGCCCGAAAGGGGGAATTATAAATTTGTTTATAATTTCCTTGTCTTCCATCGACAATGGGTGCATGATGAACGCTACCCGTACTCGGGGCTCGGCTCATATTATTGGGGGAGCTTTGGGTGCCGGAAAGCTGTGACATCCATTGACATGGTGATGTGAACTACGTGGAACTCCCATGATTTCGGCTCATATTATTGAGGGAACTCATGGCGACCGTCCATTAAGGTTCAACATCGATGGGTAAGGCTTGACACGTGAAGATGAACGACGTCATATTATTGGGTCCTAATCAAACGTGAGACAAAAGTTTACGTAGAGGGTTGAATTGTGATGCAATTGGAAACTAGCTTTTAGGAATTGTGATTGGCTGATATTATTCGGGATCATAATTCGCTAATTGGACCTTACGTACCTACTGAGGAAAGGAGTTTCCCGTTTTCACTAGAGGGTAGTGAAATATGTCAAAACAGTGGGAGCAAATATTTATGAAGTAAAAGTCCAAACTTCATATCTTACTAAATATTTAAAATAGTCATCAACATTTATCTGTTTTTACTTGTCAGTACAAATTGACAATGTCATCGATTCGCAATCCGATATCCGTAATACTCGACAAACACATATTAACTGGACCTAATTACCTCACTTGGCTAAGAAACCTAAAAATCGTCTTGAATTCGGAAAGGGTAGCATATACACTGACTGAGTCGCCCCCTGTTGAGGCTCCGACTGACTGCACTCCTGAGGAATTGCAGACTTACAAGGAATGGTGTGACCATCACTTGATAGCCAGGTGTTATATGCTGACTTCTATGAATGATGAGCTGCAGAGGCGTTTTGAGGGTGCAAAGAGTGCTGCTGACATTCATTTGCATCTCAAAGAGCTCTTTGGTGAGCAAACACGTCCTCTTAGGCATGCTACCGTCAATGAGCTAATCACTTTGCGCATGCGAGATGGGGCCTCGGTCCATGAGCATGGCCTAAAGGTGATTGGGCTCGTGGACAAGCTCGTTGGCATGGATCTGATCTTGCCTTCGGAGTTGACCACCGACGTGTTGCTCTTATCGCTGCCTAGCTCATTTGATCCTTTTGTGGTGAACTTCAACATGAACAAGCTAGAACTGACCCTTGAGGAGTTGGTGAATATGCTTGTTACGTTTGAATCAACCATCAAGAAAGAGAAGTTGGTTCTTTATGTGGGTTCTTCATCTGGTACGAAGATTGATCCACATAGGAAGGGAAAGAAGCGTTCTTTCCAACGTCCCAAGAAGAACGTGCCCTTGTTGAGGCAATCTCCGAATCCCATTGTGGCAGCCACACCAGTTAGGGCTGACAAGACTAGTGATGTCTGTCATCACTGCAAGAAGCCTGGACATTGGAGGCAAAATTGCAAGGAATATCTGGCCCAGAAGTGTTCTGGAAACGGTATGTTCTAAATTTAAGTAAACGTTTCAATTAACTCTACTTCTTGGGTATTGGATACCAAATGTTTATCACATCTCTGTAATGTGTTACAGGTGATGGGAAGAAGTAGAAAGCTTAAGGAAGGTGTGACCTTCTTGAGGATGGGCAATGGAGCAAGAGTTGCTGCCAAGACCTTAAGAAATGTTTACTTATCGTTGAACAATGATTTTTAAGTTAATTTTAAGAGATGTTTTTGTTAGAGTAGGTGCCCGTCGAGCCAAGTGTTGGCCGAGTGTTCACAATGAAACTCTATGAATAAGCAGTCTTTATTTTAATAATATTTGAAATTATTACTTTGGCAAATCTTTATCTGTATACCCATGCTAGCTGCATAGATAAAGCCCTTGAATATACAAATAGTAGAAAGAATATGAGATGCTCATATGATGAGTATCATGAAACTCATATTTGTAATACTGTATATTCTAAACGGTTCCTAGTCGATTCAGCCGCCACTAAGAAGGATATAGGCCGCTCGAGTTAGAGACTAGTATCTGCGATGTGAGTACCATGTTTCATTGGTAGGGGACATTGTGATGTCCGAACATGCAGATAGGTGCTCCTTGTAGAGTGCACTGAACAACCCTCCATAAAAGGACTTTCCAAGTGGTTCTCACTTATCGAGTGGAAAAGTCCTGGTTTATGGTTGTACAGAATTAGTCCTTATGACCCGGGACAACATTGAGACTCTATGTGCTAGAATTACACTTTGACTTGTTTACCGACTCTCATGGGGTCATCAGGTGGCAAGGTTGGGTGTTCTGTCGAAACACATAGGAGTCGATGCATTGTAGTCGGGGATTCACCGCTTACCTTCGGGTATGGATATCCTATGTGTTATCATGTGTATGTAGATCGAAATCTCTGGCCAGAGTATGGTTGTAATTATGAAAGGGGTTTCATAGATTACACCATTGATGCAACTACGACATGACACATAGTATCGATTCATTGACAACTCTCGATAAACCAATGGTTGTCGAATCGGTCGGGATATATGAGTTGAAGGGACCGTACTGTACGCTAACCATAATAGAATGGTTCTTGCAGGCACTATCATGTGATACCTAGGGAATCACGTAAGCGATGCTGCTAGGCGTTTAACGTGATTGGTTGGGTACTATCAGACTTGAGTTCTGACGTTCTTACTATCAAGGAGTTGATAAGTAAGAATGGAGCAATTGGGGTATGCTCGAATAAGGACATGTTTAGTCCGAATCACATGGAGATGTGAACCCACGGCTAGTTGTATCAATGAACCATTGAGGGCCACACAAGTACTAGCTTTGTAAATCCCGATGAGAAGTAAATTAGTTCAATGTGTTGAACGGCTTATAAAGGTGTTTATAAGCGTAAGTAAAATTTAGAAGTATGACTTCTATAAAGGAGAAAATAGTTCAAAGTGTTGAACGGCTTATAAATGTGTTTATAAGTGTAAGGAAAAATAGAAGTATGACTTCTATGAGAGAAATGTAAATTTTGATTTATGGAAGTGTTCCTAAATTAAAATTTGGCCAAGAGAATAATGCAATTGAAAATTGTGATTTTCATAAATATTATTATGGACTAAATAAATTAATTCAAGTGTTGAATTAATTAAATACTAGTGGACCTAGTAGAGTCAAAATAATTAAATTAATTCAAGTGTTGAATTAATTAAATTATATTGAGTCTTGTAGAGCTCAATTTAAATTAATTATTTAACTAGTGGGACTTGGGTAAATTCAAGTAATGTTTAATTAGTCTCAAATATGTTTGAGATAATTAAATTTAGTCCATGGTTTTTTATTTGATAAAAAACTATATAATATACATGCATGGGAGGTGAAGAGTTGGGGAATACTTTTGATTAAAATAATACATGGCATGCAACTTTTTTGGAACTACTTTTTGCACCCCCAAGACAACTCATTCTCCCCCATTCTCACATGGTGATGGCCGAAATCTATCTCTCACTTTCTCTCCAATTTTTCTCTCCATTTTTGTGTTCTTGAATTGTTTAAGAACACACACTTCTCTTTGAAAAATCCTCTTAATTTTCTAGTGCAAATTAAGAGGGGATTTACCTAGTTGGTGGTGGGCCTTATTTTGGAGAAAAGGGAGTTGGAGGCTTGTAGATCTTCAACCTTGAAGAGCTTTGTTGTTTACAACAAAGTTGGAGCCACAATCAACTTTTAAAGTTGATAGGTACATTTCTTTAACATCCTATGAATGGTGTTTTGTTTTTAGTAAATATTGCACAAGATTTTTGGGGGTGGCCGAAAATTTTTAATAAAAATTTCGATTTTATGCTTCCGTTGCGTTTCCGGCCACCGTAACCGGTCCGCTTTCAAGTGGTATCCGAGCTTAGGTTACGGATTTTGTGTAATATTTACGTAATATTATGTTGAGATCGATTTCTAACCGTTTGAGATTTTTTGTGCAAAATATATCATAGGGCCGAAAATTTTTGAGGAAAAACAAAAAAAAAAAAAAAATATTTTTCGGGCAGCCCGAGGGGCTGCCCGAGGGGGCTGCCCGAAATTTCGGGCAGCCGAGGGGCAGCCCAAGGGGCTGCCCGAAATGTTCAGTTTTAAAATAAAAAAAAAAAAAAAAAATTTTTTGTTGTTGCCGGAGCTCCGGCGACGGCGATGACGGCTAGGGTTTCCAAAAGGTGTTTTGGTTAATCCAAGTGTCATGGGCCTTGAGATGTTGGGCCATTGGATGGCCAACATAATTTGTGAAATTTAAATGGGCCAAAGTTTCTTTTTTGATGTAAAATGGTTTTTGGGCCCTTAAGTTTAAATTTACAATTGTTGCACATATTTTCTCATAAAATAAATAATTGAAGTAGGACTTTAATTATTTATAGTAAATGGTGATTTACAAGAAATTCGATTATAAATAAATTAATTTGAAAGTAGACAAAGGTGTTTGTATACTTTGTTAATTTAATTTATAATTGTGGCGGTTAGTGATTGGATCAAGATATATAATATTGGATCAATTAATTATAGTGATAATTAATTGATGGTGTATGATATGTGATATTATGCATGAAGGATGATCAAAAGCCCAAGCCCAATTTGCTAGGTGTATGCTAGGATATTTGTGTTGAATGATTGTAATAATTATCAATTTAAAGTGGGCTTGTTTTATGGCTCGTTCCCACCCCATGAGATGTATCCCTATGTGCCATGGATATTTATTTGTAAATATTAGAATAGGGGAAGATCAAGATTGGAAGATGGTGGCCTTGGTGATTATGAAGATCGAAGACATGTAATATTGGATGCTAATGTAATAATGTAGTTGCATTGCATCCCGTGCATTTACCCTAGGATTGGACCTAGGCCCGTGTTTGGCTCACACGGGCCATTAGTTTTGGGGCGATTGATCATCCTTGTATTGTTTACTGTTTATAATATATGCATGATATGTTATAAATAATGAGTATGTGCGTTATTATTATGATAATAACAAAGTTGCATGAATCCGGCAAACATACGATCAAACATAGCGAGCTTTTAAAATAAAATTAATGATGAGACCTTTCAAAATTAAAAACCCTCATTTTGAATAAGATTCAAAATTAATATCAAGTCCGAAAAGGGGAATTATAAAATTGGTTATATTTCCTTGTCTTCCATCGACAATGGGTGCATGATGAACGCTACCCGTACTCGGGGCTCGGCTCATATTATTGGGGGGGCCTTGAGTGCCGGAAAGCTGTGACATCCATTGACATAGTGATGTGAACTACGTGGAACTCCCATGATTTCGGCTCATATTATTGAGGGAACTCATGGCGACCGTCCATTAAGGTTCAATATCGATGGGTTAGGCTTGACACGTAAAGATGAACGACGTCATATTATTGGGTCCTAATCAAACGTGAGACAAAAGTTTACGTAGAGGGTTGCATTGTGATGCAATTGGAAACTACCTTTTAGGAATTGTGATTGGCTGATATTATTCGGGATCACAATTCGCTAATTGGACCTTACGTACCTACTGAGGAAAGGAGTTTCCCGTTTTCACTAGAGGGTAGTGAAAGATGTCAAAACAGTGGGAGAAAATATTTATGAAGTATAAGTCCAAACTTCATATCTTACTAAATATTTAAAATAGTCATCAACATTTATCTGTTTTTACTTTTCAGTACAAATCGACAATGTCTTCAATGCGCAATTCGATATCCGTAATACTCGACAAACACATATTAACTGGACCTAATTACCTCACTTGGCTAAGAAATTTGAAAATAGTCTTAAATTCGGAAAGGGTAACATATACACTAACTCAGTCGCCCCCTGTTGAGGCTCCGACTGACTGCAATCCTGAGGAATTGCAGGCTTACAAGGAATGGTGTGACCATGACTTGATAGCCAGGTGTTATATGCTGACTTCTATGAACGATGAGCTACAGAGGCGTTTTGAGGGTGCAAAGAGTGCTGCTGACATTCATTTGCATCTCAAAGAGCTCTTTAGAGAGCAAACGCGTCCTCTTAGGCATGCTACCGTCAAGGAGCTGATCACTTTGCGCATGCGAGAGGGGACCTCGGTCCATGAGCATGGCCTAAAGGTGATCGGGCTCGTGGACAAGCTCGTTGGCATGGATCTGATCCTGCCTTCGGAGTTGACCACCGACATGTTGCTGTTATCGCTGCCTAGCTCATTTGATCCTTTTGTGGTGAACTTCAACATGAACAAGATGGAACCGACCCTTGAGGAGTTGGTAAACATGCTTGTTACGTTTGAATCCACCATCAAGAAAGAGAAGTTGGTTCTTTATGTGGGTTCTTCATCTGGTACGAAGATTGATCCACATGGGAAGGGAAAGAAGAGTTCTTTCCAACGTCCCGAGAAGAACATGCCCTTGTTGAGGCAATCTCCGAACCCTGTTGAGGCAGCCAGACCAGTTAAGGCTGACAAGACTAATGATGTATGTCATCACTGCAAGAAGCCTGGACATTGGAGGCGTAATTGCAAAGAATATCTTGCCCAGAAGTGTTCTGGAAACGGTATGTTCTAAATTTAAGTAAACATTTTAATTAACTCTACTTCTTGGGTATTAGATACCGGTTGTGACTCACATCTCTGTAATGGGTTACAGGTGATGGGAAGAAGTAGGAAGCTTAAGGAAGGTGTGACCTTCTTGAGGATGGGCAATGGAGCAAGAGTTGCTGCCAAGGCTATTGAGGATGTTTACTTATTATTGAACAATACTTTAAGTTAATTTTAAGAGATGTTTTGTTTGTACCTGTTTGGTGTAAAACATTGTTTCCATTTCTATTGTGATAAAAATGGATATTCTTGTTTATTTAGCAAAGGTGTTTGCAACATTTACAAGAATGAATGTTTAAATGGTACTTGAGAACTTGAAAACGATCTCTATAACTTAAAAGTAAAAGATATTCTACTAAATGTCCAATCAAAGGCAAACACCATATGAGATATGGATGGGTAAGCCTCCCAAATATTCTTATCTTAGAATATGGGGAGCCCTGCTTATGTGAAGCAGGTTAGTGGGAGATAAATTGGATTGTTGATCCATTTTATGTTACTTTGTGGGATATCCAAGGAATTAAGTTGGATATTATTTCTATCATCCCCAAGAAACAAAGGTGTTTGTTTCTAGGAATGCAACCTTTTTGGAAAGGGATTTTCTATTGGATAGAAAAGGCAGATGATAGAACTCGAAGAGGTTCGAGAGACACCCACAATTATAGAACCCACACCCGATGAGCCAAGAGAGGAGATACAAGCTCCTAGCAGATACGAGAAAGTCTCGAGACCACCCATGAGGTATGGTCAGCTTCTTGAAGAAGGCCATGATGAGCCTAACCATGGATGTGATCCAAGGACCTTCAAGGAAGCGTTATCTGATGCCGATTCATCCAAGTGGCTTGAAGCAATGGAATCTGAGTTGAATTCCATGCATTCGAACCAAGTGTAGGATCTTGTGGATCCATCTGAGGGAACTGTTCCCACAGGGACTTGGGGCGGATGGGAAGGTATTGACCTTCAAGGCGCGATTGGTGGCAAAAGGATGTACTCAAAGACAAGGAGTTGACCTTGAGGAAACCTTTTCCCAGTCGCAATGTTCAAGTCCATAAGGATTTTGCTAGCCATAGCTGCATGGTATGACTATGAGATATGACAGATGGATGTTAAGACAGTCTTTCTTAATGGGGATTTTAAGAAAGTGAATTACATGTCTCAACCTGAAGGGTTTACATCTGTCGGAAGTGAGCATATGGTATGCAAACTTCAGAGATCTATTTATGGTCTAAAGATGGCATCTAGGAGTTGGAACCTCAGATTCGATAGTACGATCAAAGAGTTTGATTTACTAAGAATCATGAGGGACCCTGTGTGTATAAGAAGGTCAGTGGGAGTGTTGTGACATTCCCGGTATTTTATGTTGATGACATTCTACTCATTGGGAATGATGTAGGAATGTTGCAATCAACTAAGATATGATTAGCGAGTGAGTTCTCGATGCAGGACTTGGGTGAAGCATCTTTTGTATTGGGATACAGATCTATTGAGATAGATCGAAAAGATGGCTTGGTCTCACCCAGTCCACATACATGATACCATCGTGAAGCGGTTCTCGATGGATGAGTCCGTGAGAGGACATCTACAAATGTGTCATGGCGTGTCCCTATCCAAGTCTGTCTCCCAAGACTGATGCAGAGATAGTGGCGATGACACGCATTCCGTATGCTTCGGCAAATGGTAGCATCATGTATGGGATGATATCTACGCGTCCTGACGTGGCGTTTTCACTATGTGTAGTGAAGAGATATCAATCGAACCCCGGTCTTCCACACTATAAAGCTGTGAAAGACATCCTCAAGTTGTTGAGAAGGACCAATAAGTTGTTCTTGGTCTATGGGGGTAGAGAACTGAAATTGGAAGGCTATACCGACACTAGCTTCCAAAGCGATATCGATAACCTGAAGTCAACCTCTAGTTTTGTATTCATGCTCAAAGGTGCTGCTGTCTCTTGGAAGAGTTCCAAGCTAGACAATATTACGGATTCCAGCACAGAGGCCGAATACATTGCTGCATGAGATGCAACAAGAGAGGCTGTTTGGATAAAGAATTTCGTCTAAGAGTTGGACGTAATTCCTAATGAAGTTGCTCCTGTCCCGGTGTTGTGTGACAACATGGGAGCTTTAGCTCAAGCAAAGGAGACAAGGTCTCATCAGAAATCCAAACTCGTATTGTGAAAGTACCACATCCTCGGAGAGATTGTGGAAAGAAGAGTAGTGTCTATTGACAATGTCGGCTCCGCAGATTATGTTGTTGATCCACTAGCTAAGCCTTTACCTGGACCATTGTTCGACAAGCATCGCGAATCAATGGGTTTTAAGCATAAGGGTAGTTGGCTCTAGTGCAAGTGGGAGATTGTTAGAGTAGGTGCCCGTCGAGCCAAGTGTTGGCCGAGTGTTCACAATGAAACTCTATGAATAAGCAGTCTTTATTTAATAATATTTGAAATTATTACTTTGGCAAATCTTTATCTGTATACCCATGCTAGCTGCATAGATAAAGCCCTTGAATATACAAATAGTAGAAAGAATATGAGATGCTCATATGATGAGTATCATGAAACTCATATTTGTAATACTGTATATTCTAAACGGTTCCTAGTCGATTCAGCCGCCACTAAGAAGGATATAGGCCGCTCGAGTTAGAGACTAGTATCTGCGATGTGAGTACCATGTTTCATTGGTAGGGGACATTGTGATGTCCGAACATGCAGATAGGTGCTCCTTGTAGAGTGCACTGAACAACCCTCCATAAAAGGACTTTCCAAGTGGTTCTCACTTATCGAGTGGAAAAGTCCTGGTTTATGGTTGTACAGAATTAGTCCTTATGACCCGGGACAACATTGAGACTCTATGTGCTAGAATTACACTTTGACTTGTTTACCGACTCTCATGGGGTCATCAGGTGGCAAGGTTGGGTGTTCTGTCGAAACACATAGGAGTCGATGCATTGTAGTCGGGGATTCACCGCTTACCTTCGGGTATGGATATCCTATGTGTTATCATGTGTATGTAGATCGAAATCTCTGGCCAGAGTATGGTTGTAATTATGAAAGGGGTTTCATAGATTACACCATTGATGCAACTACGACATGACACATAGTATCGATTCATTGACAACTCTCGATAAACCAATGGTTGTCGAATCGGTCGGGATATATGAGTTGAAGGGACCGTACTGTACGCTGACCATAATAGAATGGTTCTTGCAGGCACTATCATGTGATACCTAGGGAATCACGTAAGCGATGCTGCTAGGCGTTTAACGTGATTGGTTGGGTACTATCAGACTTGAGTTCTGACGTTCTTACTATCAAGGAGTTGATAAGTAAGAATGGAGCAATTGGGGTATGCTCGAATAAGGACATGTTTAGTCCGAATCACATGGAGATGTGAACCCACGGCTAGTTGTATCAATGAACCATTGAGGGCCACACAAGTACTAGCTTTGTAAATCCCGATGAGAAGTAAATTAGTTCAATGTGTTGAACGGCTTATAAAGGTGTTTATAAGCGTAAGTAAAATTTAGAAGTATGACTTCTATAAAGGAGAAAATAGTTCAAAGTGTTGAACGGCTTATAAATGTGTTTATAAGTGTAAGGAAAAATAGAAGTATGACTTCTATGAGAGAAATGTAAATTTTGATTTATGGAAGTGTTCCTAAATTAAAATTTGGCCAAGAGAATAATGCAATTGAAAATTGTGATTTTCATAAATATTATTATGGACTAAATAAATTAATTCAAGTGTTGAATTAATTAAATACTAATGGACCTAGTAGAGTCAAAATAATTAAATTAATTCAAGTGTTGAATTAATTAAATTATATTGAGTCTTGTAGAGCTCAATTTAAATTAATTATTTAACTAGTGGGACTTGGGTAAATTCAAGTAATGTTTAATTAGTCTCAAATATGTTTGAGATAATTAAATTTAGTCCATGGTTTTTTATTTGATAAAAAACTATATAATATACATGCATGGGAGGTGAAGAGTTGGGGAATACTTTTGATTAAAATAATACATGGCATGCAACTTTTTTGGAACTACTTTTTGCACCCCCAAGACAACTCATTCTCCCCCATTCTCACATGGTGATGGCCGAAATCTATCTCTCACTTTCTCTCCAATTTTTCTCTCCATTTTTGTGTTCTTGAATTGTTTAAGAACACACACTTCTCTTTGAAAAATCCTCTTAATTTTCTAGTGCAAATTAAGAGGGGATTTACCTAGTTGGTGGTGGGCCTTATTTTGGAGAAAAGGGAGTTGAAGGCTTGTAGATCTTCAACCTTGAAGAGCTTTGTTGTTTACAACAAAGTTGGAGCCACAATCAACTTTTAAAGTTGATAGGTACATTTCTTTAACATCCTATGAATGGTGTTTTGTTTTTAGTAAATATTGCACGAGATTTTTGGGGGTGGCCGAAAATTTTTAATAAAAATTTCGATTTTATGCTTCCGTTGCGTTTCCGGCCACCGTAACCGGTCCGCTTTCAGTTTTTTTTGTACCTTTTTGGTGAAAAACATTGTTTCCATTTCTGTTGTGATAAAAATGGATATTCTTGTTTATTTAGCAAAGGTGTTTGCAACATTTACAAGAATGAATGTTTAATTGGTACTTGAGAACTTGAAAACGATCTCTATAACTTAAAATTGAAAGATATTCCACTAAATGTCCATTTAAAGGCAGACACCATATGAGATATGGATGGGTAAGCCTCCCAAATATTCTTATCTTAGAATATGGGAGCCCTGCTTATGTGAAGCAGGTAGTGGGAGATAAATTGGATAGTCGATCCATTTTATGTGGAATATCTAAAGAATTTTGTTGGATATTATTTCTATCATCCCCAAGAAACAAAGGTGTTTGTTTCAAGGAATGCAACCTTTTTGGAAAAGGAATTTTCTATTGGATAGAAAAGGGGAGATGATAGAACTCGAAGAGGTTCGAGAGACACCCACAATTATAGAAACCACACCCGAGAGTCAAGTGAGGAGATACAAGCTCCTAGAAAATCCGAGAGAGTCTCGAGACCACCTATGAGGTATGGTCTGCTTCTTGAAGAGGGCCATGATGAGCCTAACCATGGATGTGATCCAAGGACCTTCAAGGAAGCGTTATCTGATGCCGATTCATCCAAATGGCTTGAAGCTATGGAATCTTAGATGAATTCCATGCATTCGAACCAAGTATGGGATCTTATAGATCCAACTGATGGGAAAGGTTCCCATAGGGACTTGGGGCGGATGGGAAGGTATTGACCTTCAAGGCGCGATTGGTGGCAAAAGGATATACTCAAAGACAAGGAGTTGACTTTGAGGAAACCTTTTCTCTAGTTGCATTGTTCAAGTCCATAAGGATTTTGCTAGCCATAGCTGCATGGTATGACTATGAGATATGGCAGATGGATGTCAAGACAGCCTTTCTTAATGGGGATATTAAGAAAGTGATTTACATGTCTCAAACCTGGAGGGTTTACATCTATCGGAAGTGAGCATATGGTATGCAAACTTCAAAGATCTATTTATGGTCTAAAGCAGGCATCTGGGAGTTGGAACCTTAGATTCGATAGTACAATCAAAGAGTTTGATTTACTAAGAATCCTGAGGAATCCTGTGTGTATAAGAAGGTCAGTGGGAGTGTTGTGACATTCCTGGTGCTTTATGTTGATGACATTCTAGTCATTGAGAATGATGTAGGAATGTTGCAATCAACTAAGATATGGTTAGCGAGTAAGTTCTCGATGCAGGACTTGGGTGAAGAATCTTTTGTATTGTGATACAGATCTATTGAGATAGATCGAAAAGATTGCTTGGTCTCACCCAGTCCACATACATTGATACCATCGTGAAGAGGTTCTCGATAGATAAGTCCAAGAGAGGACATTTACCAATGTGTCATGGCGTGTCCCTATCCAAGTCTGTCTTTCAAGACTGATGCAGAGATAACGGCGATGACAAAGCATTCCTTACGCATCTGCGATTGGTAGCATCATGTATGGGATGATATCTACACGTCTTGACGTGGCTTTCGCACTAAGTGTAGTGAGTAGATATCAATCGAACCCTGGTCTTCCACACTGGAAAGCTGTGAAAGACATCCTCAAGGAGTTGAGAAGGACCAATAAATTGTTCTTGGTCTGTGGGGTGGAGAACTAAAATTGGAAGGCTACACCGACTCTAGCTTCCAAAGCGATATCGATGAATCGAAGCCAACCTCTAGGTTTGTATTCATGCTCAATGGTGTTGATGTCTCTTGGAAGAGTTCCAAGCAAGACAATACTGCGGATTCCAGCACAGAGGCCGAATACATTGCTGCATCGGATGCAGCAAGGGAGGCTGTTTGGATAAGGAATATCGTCCAAGAGTTGGGCGTCATTCCTAATGGAGTTGCTCCTGTCCCGGTGTTGTGTGACAACACGGGAGCTATAGTTCAAGCAAAGGAGCCTAGGTCTCATCAGAAATCCAAACTAGTATTGAGAAAGTACCACATCCTCGGAGAGATTGTGGAAAGAGGAGATGTCACGATCGACAAAGTCGGCTCCGGACATAATGTTGTTGATCCACTAGCTAAGCCTTTACCTGGACCATTATTCGACAAGCATCGCGAATCAATGGGTTTAAAGCATATGGGTAGTTGGCTCTAGTGCAAGTGGGAGATTGTTAGAGTAGGTGCCCGTCGAGCCAAGTGTGGGACGAGTGTTCACAATGAAACTCTATGTATAAGCAATCTTTATTTTAGTAATATTTGATATTATTATTTTGGCACATCTTTATCTGTATACCCATGCTAGTTGCATAGATAAAGCCCTTGAATATACAAATGGTAGAAAGAATATGAGATGCTCATATGATGAGTATCATGAAACTCATATTTGTAATACTGTATATTCTAAACGGTTCCTAGTCGATTCAGCCGCCACTAAGAAGGATATAGGCCGCTAGAGTTCGAGACTAGTATCTGCGATGTGAGTACCATGTTTCATTGGTAGGGGACATTGTGATGTCCGAACATGCAGATAGGTGCTCCATGTAGAGTGTACTGAACAACCCTCCATAAAAGGACTTTCCAAGTGGTTCTCACTTATCGAGTGGAAATGTCCTAGTTTATGGTTGTACAGAATTAGTCCTTATGACCCGGGACAACATTGAGACTCTATGAGCTAGAATTACACTTTGACTTGTTTACCGACTCTCATGGGGTCATTAGGTGGCAAGGTTGGGTGTTCTGTCGAAACACATAGGAGTCGATGCATTGTAGTCGGGGATTCACCGCTTACCTTCGGGTATGGATATCCTATGTGTTATCATGTGTATGTAGGTTGAAATCTCTGGCCAGAGTATGGTTGTAATTATGAAAGGGGTTTCATAGATTACAACATCGATGCAACTACGACATGACACATAGTATCGATTCATTGACAACTCTCGATAAACCAATGGTTGTCGAATCGATCGGGATATATGAGTTGAAGGGACCGTACTGTACGCTAACCATAATAGAATGGTTTTTGCAGGCACTATCATTTGATACCTAGGGAATCATGTAAGCGATGCTGCTAGGCGTTTAACATGATTGGAAGGGTACTAACAGAGTTGAGTTCTGACATTCTTGTTATCAAGGTGTTGATAAGTAAGAATGGAGCAATTGGGGTATGCTCGTATAAGGACATGTTTAGTCCGAATCACATGGAGATGTGAACCCACGGCTAGTTGTATCAATGAACCATTGAGGGCCACACAAGTACTAGCTTTCTAGATCCCGTTGAGAAGTAAAAATATTTCAATGTGTTGAACGGCATATAAAGGAATTTATAAGCGTAAGGAAAATTAGAAGTATGACTTCTATAAAGGAGAAAATAGTTCAATGTGTTGAACGACTTATAAATGAGTTTATAAGTGTCAAGAAAAATAGAAGTATGACTTCTATGAGAGAAATGTAAATTTTAATTTATCGAAGTGTTCCTAAATTAAAATTTGGCTTAGTGAATAATGTATTTGAAAATTGTGATTTTCATAAACATTATTATGGACTAAATTAAATTAATTCAAGTGTTGAATTAATTAAACACTAGTGGACCTAGTAGAGTCCAAATAATTAAATTAATTCAAGTGTTGAATTAATTAAATATTATTGAGTCTTGTAGAGCTCAATTTAAATTAATTATTTAACTAGTGGGACTTGGGTAAATTCAAGTAATGTTAAATTAGTCTCAAATATGTTTGAGATAATTAAATTTCGTCCATGGTTTTTATTTTGATAAAAACCATATAATATGCATGCATGGGAGGTGAAAGGTTGGGAGACTACTTTTTGAGTTTTCAAGGCATAGCATGCACCTTTTTGACACAACTTTTCCCACAACCAAAAAAAAATGTCTCCCCTTCTCTCCTAGGATGAATAGTGCCGAAAATACTATTCACTTTCTCTCAAAAAAATTTTCTCTCTTTTCTTCTTCAATTGTTGAGGAGAAAAACACTCACTTCTCAAAGGAAAATCTTCATATTTTTCTAGTGCAAAATATGAGGGGATCTACCTAGTTGGTGGTGGGCCTAATTTGAAGGAAAGATTAAAGAACAAGGAGAGCTTGAAGATAGTTGTCATCGTTGAAGAGCCAAGTTGTTTACAACTTGGTTGGTGCCATCATCAACCTCAAGAGGTTGATAGGTAACGATTTTCTTACACCCTATGTATGACAATGGTGTTTAAATGTATTTGCTACAACAAAATGATGGTGGCCGAAAATATTGCTCTAAAATTTGATTTTTTAAACTTCCGTTGCACTTCCGGTCACCGAAACCGATCCCCTTTCAGCTTCACCCATTGCGGATTTGTTCTTTAGAGAAGTCGTTAGGTTGCATGGCATGCCTAGGACTATTGTTTTTGGTCGCGATGTTAAATTCTTGAGTTACTTTTGAAAGACTTTATGGGCTAAACTTGGCACAAAATTGTTGTTTTGTACTACTTGTCATCCTCAAACGAATGGACAAACTGAAGTTTTCAATAGAACCTTGGGAACACCTTTGCGTGCTATTCTTAAAAAGAACTCGGATTGACATTTCTATGGACTTTATTTTGGGGTTGCCTAAGACTAAGAAGGGGAGGGATTCTATTTTTGTTGTTGTGGATAGATTCTCTAAGATAGTACATTTTATAGCTTGTCATAAAACCGATAATGCTTCAAACATTGCGGACTTGTTCTTCAGAGAAGTCGTTAGGTTGCATGGCATGCCTAGGACTATTGTTTCTGGTCGCGATTTTAAATTCTTGAGTTACTTTTGGATTACTTTATGGGCTAAACTTGGCACAAAATTGTTGTTTACTACTACTTGTCATCCTCAAACGGATGGACAAACTGAAGTTGTCAATAGAACTTTGGGAACACTTTTGCGTGCTATTTTTAAGAAGAACTTGGATTGACATTTCTTTGGACTTTATTTTGGGGTTGCCTAGGACTAAGAAGGGGAGGGATTCTATTTTTGTTGTTGTGGATAGATTCTCTAAGATGGCACATTTTATAGCTTGTCATAGGACTAAGAAGGGGAGGGATTCTATTTTTGTTGTTGTGGATAGATTCTCTAAGATGGCACATTTTATAGCTTGTCATAAAACTGATGATGCTTCAAACATTGCCGATTTGTTCTTTAGATAAGTCGTTAGGTTGCATGGCATGCCTAGGACTATTGTTTCTGGTCGCGATGTTAAATTTTTGAGTTACTTTTGGAATAATTTATGGGCTAAACTTGGCACAAAATTGTTGTTTTCTTCTACTTGTCATCCTCAAACGGATGGCCAAACTGAAGTTGTCAATAGAACTTTGGGAACACCTTTGCGTGCTATTCTTAAAAAGAACTTGGATTGACATTTCTATGGACTTTATTTTGGGGTTGCCGAGGACTAAGAAGGGGATGGATTCAATTTTTGTTGTTGTGGATAGATTCTCTTAGATGGCACATTTTATTGCTTGTCATAAAACCGATGATGCTTCAAACATTGCGGGTTTGTTCTTTAGAGAATTCGCTAGGTTGCATGGCATTCCTAGAACTATTGTTTCTGGTCGCGATGTTATATTCTTGAGTTACTTTTGGAAGACTTTATGGGCTAAACTTGGCACAAAATTGTTGTTTTCTACTACTTGTCATCCTCAAAAGAATGGACAAACTGAAGTTGTCAATAGAACTTTGGGAACACCTTTGCGTGCTATTCTTAAAAAGAACTTGGATTGACATTTCTATGGACTTTATTTTGTGGTTGTCTAGGACTAAGAAGGGGAAAGATTCTATTTTTGTTGTTGTGGATAGATTTTCTAACATGGCACATTTTATAGCTTGTCATAAAACCGATGATGCTTCAAACATTGCGGATTTGTTCTTTAGAGAAGTCGTTAGGTTGCATGGCATGCCTAGGACTATTGTTTCTGGTCGCGATGTTAAATTCTTGAGTTACTTTTGGAAGACTTTACGGGCTAAACTTGGCACAATATTGTTGTTTTCTACTACTTGTCATCATCAAACGGATGGACAAACTGAAGTTGTCAATAGAACTTTGGGAACACTTTTGCGTGCTGTTCTTAAAAAGAACTTGGATTGACATTTCTATGGACTTTATTTTGGGGTTGCCTAGGACTAAGAAGGGGAGGGATTCTATTTTTGTTGTTGTGGATAGATTCTCTAAGATGGCACATTTTATAGCTTGTCATAAAACCGATGATGCTTCAAACATGGCGGATTTGTTCTTTAGAGAAGTCGTTTGGTTGCATGGCATGCCTAGGACTATTGTTTCTGGTCGCGATGTTAAATTCTTGAGTTACTTTTGGAAGACTTTATGGGCTAAACTTGGCACAATATTGTTGTTTTCTACTACTTGTCATCCTCAAACGGATGGACAAACTGAAGTTGTCAATAGAACTTTGGGAACACTTTTGCGTGCTATTCTTAAAAAGAACTTGGATTGACATTTCTATGGACTTTATTTTGTGGTTTCATAGGACTAAGAAGGGGAGGGATTCTATTTTTGTTGTTGTGGATAGATTCTCTAAGATGGCACATTTTATTGCTTGTCATAAAACCGATGATGCTTCAAACATTGTGGGTTTGTTCTTTAGAGAAGTCGCTAGGTTGCATGGCATGCCTAGGACTATTGTTTCTGGTCGCGATGTTAAATTCTTGAGTTACTTTTGGAAGACTTTATGGGCTAAACTTGGCACAAAATTGTTGTTTTCTCCTACTTGTCATCCTCAAACGGATGGCCAAACTGAAGTTGTCAATAAAACTTAGAGAACACCTTTGCGTGCTATTCTTAAAAAGAACTTGGATTGACAATTCTATGGACTTTATTTTGGGGTTGCCTAGGACTAAGAAGGGGAGGGATTCTATTTTTGTTGTTGTGGATAGATTCTCTTAGATGGTATATTTTATTGCTTGTCATAAAACCGATGATGCTTCGAACATTGCGGGTTTGTTCTTTAGAGAATTCGCTAGGTTGCATGGCATTCCTAGGACTATTGTTTCTGGTCGCGATGTTATATTCTTGAGTTACTTTCGGAAGACTTTATGGGCTAAACTTGGCACAAAATTGTTGTTTTCTACTACTTGTCATCCTCAAAAGAATGGACAAACTGAAGTTGTCAATAGAACTTTGGGAACACCTTTGCGTGCTATTCTTAAAAAGAACTTGGATTGACATTTCTATGGACTTTATTTTGTGGTTGTCTAGGACTAAGAAGGGGAGGGATTCTATTTTGTTGTTGTGGATAGATTGTCTAAGATGGCACATTTTATAGCTTGTCATAAAACCAATTATGCTTCAAACATGGCGGATTTGTTCTTTAGAGAAGTCGTTAGGTTGTATGGCATGCCTAGGACTATTGTTTCTGGTCGCGATGTTAAATTCTTGAGTTACTTTTGGAAGACTTTATGGGCTAAACTTGGCACAATATTGTTGTTTTCTACTACTTGTCATCCTCAAACGGATGGACAAACTGAAGTTGTCAATAGAACTTTGGGAACACTTTTGCGTGCTATTCTTAAAAAGAACTTGGATTGACATTTCTATGGACTTTATTTTGGGGTTGCCTAGGACTAAGAAGGGGAGGGATTCTATTTTTATTGTTGTGGATAGATTCTCTAAGATGGCACATTTTATAGCTTGTCATAAAACCGATATTGCTTCAAACATTGCAGATTTGTTCTTTAGAGAAGTCGTTAAGTTGCATGGCATGCCTAGGACTATTGTTTCTAGTCGCGATGTTAAATTCTTGAGTTACTTTTGGAGGACTTTATGGGCTAAACTTGGCACAATATTGTTGTTTTCTACTACTTGTCATCCTCAAACGTATGGACAAACTGAATTTGTCAATAGAACTTTGCGAACACTTTTGCGTGCTATTCTTAAAAAGAACTTGGATTGACATTTCTATGGACTTTATTTTGGGGTTGCCTAGGACTAAGAAGGGGAGGGATTCTATTTTTATTGTTGTGGATATATTCTCTAAGATGGCACATTTTATAGCTTGTCATAAAAACGATGATGCTTCAAACATTGCGGATTTGTTCAATAGAGAAGTCGTTAGGTTGAATGGCATGCCTAGGACTATTGTTTCTGGTCGCGATCTTAGATTCTTGAGTTACTTTTGGAGACTTTATGGGCTAAACTTGGCACAATATTGTTGTTTCTACTAATTGTCATCCTCAAACGGATGAACAAACTGAAATTGTCAATAGAACTTTGGGAACACTTTTGCGTGCTATTCTTAAGAAGAACTTGGATTGACATTTCTATGGACTTTATTTTGGGGTTGCCTTGGACTAAGAAGGAGAGGGATTTTATTTTTGTTGTAGTAGATAGATTCTCAAAGATGGCACATTTTATAGCTTGTCATAAACCAAAGATGCTTCAAACATTGAGGATTTGTTCTTCAAAGAAGTCGTTAGGTTGAATGGCATGCATAGGACTATTGTTTCTGGTCGCGATGTTAAATTCTTGAGTTACTTTTGGAAGACTTTATGGGCTAAACTTGGCACAAAATTGTTGTTTTCTACTACTTGTCATCCTCAAACGGATGGACAAACTGAAGTTGTCAATAGAACTTTAGGAACACCTTTGCGTGCTATTCTTAAAAAGTACTTGGATTGACATTTCTATGGACTTTATTTTGGGGTTGCCTAGGACTAAGAAGGGGAGGGATTCTATTTTTGTTGTTGTGGATAGATTCTCTAAGATGGCACATTTTATAGCTTGTCATAAAACCGATGATGCTTCAAACATGGTGGATTTGTTCTTTAGAGAAGTCGTTAGGTTGCATGGCATGCCTAGGACTATTGTTTCTGGTCGCGATGTTAAATTCTTGAGTTACTTTTGGAAGACTTTATGGGCTAAACTTGGCACAATATTGTTGTTTTCTTCTACTTGTCATCCTCAAACGGATGGCCAAACTGAAGTTGTCAATAGAACTTTGGGAACACCTTTGCGTGCTATTCTTAAAAAGAACTTGGATTGACATTTCTATGGACTTTATTTTGGGGTTGCCGAGGACTAAGAAGGGGATGGATTCTATTTTTTTTGTTGTGGATAGATTCTCTTAGATGGCACATTTTATTGCTTGTCATAAAACCGATGATGCTTCAAACATTGCGGGTTTGTTCTTTAGAGAATTCGCTAGGTTGCATGGCATTCCTAGGACTATTGTTTCTGGTCGCGATGTTATATTCTTGAGTTACTTTTGGAAGACTTTATGGGCTAAACTTGGCACAAAATTGTTGTTTTCTACTACTTGTCATCCTCAAAAGAATGGACAAACTGAAGTTGTCAATAGAACTTTGGGAACACCTTTGCGTGCTATTCTTAAAAAGAACTTGGATTGACATTTCTATGGACTTTATTTTGTGGTTGTCTAGGACTAAGAAGGGGAAAGATTCTATTTTTGTTGTTGTGGATAGATTTTCTAAGATGGCACATTTTATAGCTTGTCATAAAACCGATGATGCTTCAAACATTGCGGATTTGTTCTTTAGAGAAGTCGTTAGGTTGCATGGCATGCCTAGGACTATTGTTTCTGGTCGCGATGTTAAATTCTTGAGTTACTTTTGAAAGACTTTACGGGCTAAACTTGGCACAATATTGTTGTTTTCTACTACTTGTCATCATCAAACGGATGGACAAACTGAAGTTGTCAATAGAACTTTGGGAACACTTTTGCGTGATGTTCTTAAAAAGAACTTGGATTGACATTTCTATGGACTTTATTTTGGGGTTGCCTAGGACTAAGAAGGGGAGGGATTCTATTTTTGTTGTTATGGATAGATTCTCTAAGATGGCACATTTTATAGCTTGTCATAAAACCGATGATGCTTCAAACATGGCGGATTTGTTCTTTAGAGAAGTCGTTTGGTTGCATGGCATGCCTAGGACTATTGTTTCTGGTCGCGATGTTAAATTCTTGAGTTACTTTTGGAAGACTTTATGGGCTAAACTTGGCACAATATTGTTGTTTTCTACTACTTGTCATCCTCAAACGGATGGACAAACTGAAGTTGTCAATAGAACTTTGGGAACACTTTTGCGTGCTATTCTTAAAAAGAACTTGGATTGACATTTCTATGGACTTTATTTTTGGGTTTCATAGGACTAAGAAGGGGAGGGATTCTATTTTTGTTGTTGTGGATAGATTCTCTAAGATGGCACATTTTATTGCTTGTCATAAAACCGATGATGCTTCAAACATTGTGGGTTTGTTCTTTAGAGAAGTCGCTAGGTTGCATGGCATTCCTAGGACTATTGTTTTTGGTTGCGATGTTATATTCTTGAGTTACTTTTGGAAGACTTTATGGGCTAAACTTGGCACAAAATTGTTGTTTTCTACTACTTGTCATCCTCAAACGAATGGACAAACTGAAGTTGTCAATAGAACTTTGTGAACACCTTTGCGTGCTATTCTTAAAAAGAACTTGGATAGACAATTCTATGGACTTTATTTTGGGGTTGCCTAGGACTAAGAAGGGGAGGGATTCTATTTTTGTTGTTGTGGATAGATTCTCTAAGATGGCACATTTTATAGCTTGTCATAAAACCGATGATGCTTCAAACATGGCGGATTTGTTCTTTAGAGAAGTCGTTAGGTTGCATGGCATGCCTAGGACTATTGTTTCTGGTCGCGATGTTAAATTCTTGAGTTACTTTTGGAAGACTTTATGGGCTAAACTTGGCACAATATTGTTGTTTTCTACTACTTGTCATCCTCAAACGTATGGACAAACTGAAGTTGTCAATAGAACTTTGGGAACACTTTTGCGTGCTATTCTTAAAAAGAACTTGGATTGACATTTATATGGACTTTATTTTGGGGTTGCCTAGGACTAAGAAGGGGAGGGATTCTATTTTTGTTGTTGTGGATAGATTCTCTAAGATGGCACATTTTATAGCTTGTCATAACACCGATGATGCTTCAAACATTGCGGATTTGTTCTTTAGAGAAGTCGTTAGGTTGCATGGCATGCCTAGGACTATTGTTTCTGGTCGCGATGTTAAATTCTTGAGTTACTTTTGGAAGACTTTATGGGCTAAACTTGGCACAATATTGTTGTTTTCTACTACTTGTCATCCTCAAACGGATGGACAAACTGAAGTTGTCAATAGAACTTTGGGAACACTTTTGCGTGCTATTCTTAAAAAAAACTTGGATTGAAATTTATATGGACTTTGTTTTGGGGTTGCCTAGGACTAAGAAGGGGAGGGATTCTATTTTTGTTGTTGTGGATAGATAATCTAAGATGGCACATTTTATAGTTTGTCATAAAACCGATGATGCTTCAAACATTGCGGGTTTGTTCTTTAGAGAAGTCGTTAGGTTGAATGGCATGCCTAGGACTATTGTTTCTGGTCGCGATGTTAAATTCTTGAGTTACTTTTGGAATACTTTATGGGCTAAACTTGGCACAAAATTGTTGTTTTCTCCTACTTGTCATCCTCAAACGGATGGCCAAACTGAAGTTGTCAATAAAACTTAGGGAACACCTTTGCGTGCTATTCTCAAAAAGAACTTGGATTGACAATTCTATGGACTTTATTTTGGGGTTGCCTAGGACTAAGAAGGGGAGGGATTCTATTTTTGTTGTTGTGGATAGATTCTCTTAGATGGTATATTTTATTGCTTGTCATAAAACCGATGATGCTTCGAACATTGCGGGTTTGTTCTTTAGAGAATTCGCTAGGTTGCATGGCATTCCTAGGACTATTGTTTCTGGTCGCGATGTTATATTCTTGAGTTACTTTCGGAAGACTTTATGGGCTAAACTTGGCACAAAATTGTTGTTTTCTACTACTTGTCATCCTCAAAAGAATGGACAAACTGAAGTTGTCAATAGAACTTTGGGAACACCTTTGCGTGCTATTCTTAAAAAGAACTTGGATTGACATTTCTATGGACTTTATTTTGTGGTTGTCTAGGACTAAGAAGGGGAGGGATTCTATTTTGTTGTTGTGGATAGATTGTCTAAGATGGCACATTTTATAGCTTGTCAGAAAACCGATGATGCTTCAAACATGGCGGATTTGTTCTTTAGAGAAGTCGTTAGGTTGTATGGCATGCCTAGGACTATTGTTTCTGGTCGCGATGTTAAATTCTTGAGTTACTTTTGGAAGACTTTATGGGCTAAACTTGGCACAATATTGTTGTTTTCTACTACTTGTCATCCTCAAACGGATGGACAAACTGAAGTTGTCAATAGAACTTTGGGAACACTTTTGCGTGCTATTCTTAAAAAGAACTTGGATTGACATTTCTATGGACTTTATTTTGGGGTTGCCTAGGAATAAGAAGGGGAGGGATTCTATTTTATTGTTGTGGATAGATTCTCTAAGATGGCACATTTTATAGCTTGTCATAAAACCGATATTGCTTCAAACATTGCAGATTTGTTCTTTAGAGAAGTCGTTAAGTTCCATGGCATGCCTATGACTATTGTTTCTAGTCGCGATGTTAAATTCTTGAGTTACTTTTGGAGGACTTTATGGGCTAAACTTGGCACAATATTGTTGTTTTCTACTACTTGTCATCCTCAAACGTATGGACAAATTGAATTTGTCAATAGAACTTTGCGAACACTTTTGCGTGCTATTCTTAAAAAGAACTTGGATTGACATTTCTATGGACTTTATTTTGGGGTTGCCTAGGACTAAGATGGGGAGGGATTCTATTTTTATTGTTGTGGATATATTCTCTAAGATGGCACATTTTATAGCTTGTCATAAAAACGATGATGCTTCAAACATTGCGGATTTGTTCAATAGAGAAGTCGTTAGGTTGCATGGCATGCCTAGGACAATTGTTTCTGGTCGCGATCTTAGATTCTTGAGTTACTTTTGGAAGACTTTATGGGCTAAACTTGGCACAATATTGTTGTTTCTACTAATTGTCATCCTCAAACGGATGAACAAACTGAAATTGTCAATAGAACTTTGGGAACACTTTTGCGTGCTATTCTTAAGAAGAACTTGGATTGACATTTCTATGGACTTTATTTTGGGGTTGCCTTGGACTAAGAAGGAGAGGGATTTTATTTTTGTTGTAGTAGATAGATTCTCAAAGATGGCACATTTTATAGCTTGTCATAAACCAAAGATGCTTCAAACATTGAGGATTTGTTCTTCAGAGAAGTCGTTAGGTTGAATGGCATGCCTAGGACTATTGTTTCTGGTCGCGATGTTAAATTCTTGAGTTACTTTTGGAAGACTTTATGGGCTAAACTTGGCACAAAATTGTTGTTTTCTACTACTTGTCATCCTCAAACGGATGGACAAACTGAAGTTGTCAATATAACTTTGGGAACACCTTTGCGTGCTATTCTTAAAAAGTACTTGGATTGACATTTCTATGGACTTTATTTTGGGGTTGCCTAGGACTAAGAAGGGGAGGGATTCTATTTTTGTTGTTGTGGATAGATTCTCTAAGATGGCACATTTTATAGCTTGTCATAAAACCGATGATGCTTCAAACATGGCGGATTTGTTCTTTAATGAAGTCGTTAGGTTGCATGGCATGCCTAGGACTATTGTTTTTGGTCGCGATGTTAAATTCTTGAGTTACTTTTGGAAGACTTTATGGGCTAAACTTGGCACAATATTGTTGTTTTCTACTACTTGTCATCCTCAAACGTATGGACAAACTGAAGTTGTCAATAGAACTTTGGGAACACTTTTGCGTGCTATTCTTAAAAAGAACTTGGATTGACATTTATATGGACTTTATTTTGGGGTTGCCTAGGACTAAGAAGGGGAGGGATTCTATTTTTGTTGTTGTGGATAGATTCTCTAAGATGGCACATTTTATAGCTTGTCATAACACCGATGATGCTTCAAACATTGCGGGTTTGTTCTTTAGAGAAGTCGTTAGGTTGCATGGCATGCCTAGGACTATTGTTTCTGGTCGCGATGTTAAATTCTTGAGTTACTTTTGGAATACTTTATGGGCTAAACTTGGCACAAAATTGTTGTTTTCTCCTACTTGTCATCCTCAAACGGATGGCCAAACTGAAGTTGTCAATAAAACTTAGGGAACACCTTTGCGTGCTATTCTTAAAAAGAACTTGGATTGACAATTCTATGGACTTTATTTTGGGGTTGCCTAGGACTATGAAGGGGAGGGATTCTATTTTTGTTGTTGTGGATAGATTCTCTTAGATGGTACATTTTATTGCTTGTCATAAAACCGACGATACTTCGAACATTGCGGGTTTGTTCTTTAGAGAATTCGCTAGGTTGCATGGCATTCCTAGGACTATTGTTTCTGGTCGCCATGTTATATTCTTGAGTTACTTTCGGAAGACTTTATGGGCTAAACTTGGCACAAAATTGTTGTTTTCTACTACTTGTCATCCTCAAAAGAATGGACAAACTGAAGTTGTCAATAGAACTTTGGGAACACCTTTGCGTGCTATTCTTAAAAAGAACTTGGATTGACATTTCTATGGACTTTATTTTGTGGTTGTCTAGGACTAAGAAGGGGAGGGATTCTATTTTGTTGTTGTGGATAGATTGTCTAAGATGGCACATTTTATAGCTTGTCATAAAACCGATGATGCTTCAAACATGGCGGATTTGTTCTTTAGAGAAGTCGTTAGGTTGTATGGCATGCCTAGGACTATTGTTTCTAGTCGCGATGTTAAATTCTTGAGTTACTTTTGGAGGACTTTATGGGCTAAACTTGGCACAATATTGTTGTTTTCTACTACTTGTCATCCTCAAACGTATGGACAAACTGAATTTGTCAATAGAACTTTGCGAACACTTTTGCGTGCTATTCTTAAAAAGAACTTGGATTGACATTTCTATGGACTTTATTTTGGGGTTGCCTAGGACTAAGATGGGGAGGGATTCTATTTTTATTGTTGTGGATATATTCTCTAAGATGGCACATTTTATAGCTTGTCATAAAAACGATGATGCTTCAAACATTGCGGATTTGTTCAATAGAGAAGTCGTTAGGTTGCATGGCATGCCTAGGACTATTGTTTCTGGTCGCGATCTTAGATTCTTGAGTTACTTTTGGAAGACTTTATGGGCTAAACTTGGCACAATATTGTTGTTTCTACTAATTGTCATCCTCAAACGGATGAACAAACTGAAATTGTCAATAGAACTTTGGGAACACTTTTGCGTGCTATTCTTAAGAAGAACTTGGATTGACATTTCTATGGACTTTATTTTGGGGTTGCCTTGGACTAAGAAGGAGAGGGATTTTATTTTTGTTGTAGTAGATAGATTCTCAAAGATGGCACATTTTATAGCTTGTCATAAACCAAAGATGCTTCAAACATTGAGGATTTGTTCTTCAGAGAAGTCGTTAGGTTGAATGGCATGCCTAGGACTATTGTTTCTGGTCGCGATGTTAAATTCTTGAGTTACTTTTGGAAGACTTTATGGGCTAAACTTGGCACAAAATTGTTGTTTTCTACTACTTGTCATCCTCAAACGGATGGACAAACTGAAGTTGTCAATAGAACTTTGGGAACACCTTTGCGTGCTATTCTTAAAAAGTACTTGGATTGACATTTCTATGGACTTTATTTTGGGGTTGCCTAGGACTAAGAAGGGGAGGGATTCTATTTTTATTGTTGTGGATAGATTCTCTAAGATGGCACATTTTATAGCTTGTCATAAAACCGATATTGCTTCAAACATTGCAGATTTGTTCTTTAGAGAAGTCGTTAAGTTGCATGGCATGCCTAGGACTATTGTTTCTAGTCGCGATGTTAAATTCTTGAGTTACTTTTGGAGGACTTTATGGGCTAAACTTGGCACAATATTGTTGTTTTCTACTACTTGTCATCCTCAAACGTATGGACAAACTGAATTTGTCAATAGAACTTTGCGAACACTTTTGCGTGCTATTCTTAAAAAGAACTTGGATTGACATTTCTATGGACTTTATTTTGGGGTTGCCTAGGACTAAAAAGGGGAGGGATTCTATTTTTATTGTTGTGGATATATTCTCTAAGATGGCACATTTTATAGCTTGTCATAAAAACGATGATGCTTCAAACATTGCGGATTTGTTCAATAGAGAAGTCGTTAGGTTGCATGGCATGCCTAGGACTATTGTTTCTGGTCGCGATCTTAGATTCTTGAGTTACTTTTGGAAGACTTTATGGGCTAAACTTGGCACAATATTGTTGTTTCTACTAATTGTCATCCCCACCGCACCCGCGGTAGAAGAAGAACCGCACCCGCGGTGCCTTGATAGAGAATTGGTGAAATTATGCGAACAGTCACCGCACCCGCGGTAATAACATGACCGCACCCGCGGTCATCGAATTTTGGAAAATGAGATTCTGCCGAGACGGGAGCGCACCCGCGGTGCTGTTAAGACCGCACCTGCGGTCTGCATGCGCGAATGCCACCTTTTCTTTTTAGCTTGACACATGGCACGTATATATATATGACAAGCTGCTGAGTCTTCATTTCAGAATTGTTCCAGAGCAAGAACCGAGAATCCCCATGGAATAGCTTCAAGTTTTCATCCTTTAGAAATTAGTTTGTGCACGATTTGTTCGTTCGATTTTAACTCCGAAACCGGATTTGGCATCCTTGCAACAAGAGCTATCTAAGGATGTAAGTTTCGATTATTTTCAGCATGGTTCAAAATCTATGTATTGGGGAAATTATGATTTTGTTAGAAATATGTGTTCTTGGTATACTGAGCATCGTATATTTGTTATCAGATCGATTTTCGGACACCGTATACGAGCTTTGCGAATTTCCAGCATGTATATTGATATTGATTGGAAGAATTGAGCATGTTATATTGTGTTTTGATGAGTATATTATGAAGATTATGAGTTGTGGCTATTGTATATATTGTTTTGTTGAGATTGAGTTGACCGGTACCGAGAATTACGCCGTTACGCCGTCAAATTGTATTGAAACCGATTTCAGCTATGTTTATTGAGTTGTTTGAGATGTATATTGATAGAGTGCACCTTGACTATGCCATTTCAGATTTGTATTGGCTATTGTGAACTCGAGACTTCGACTACGACACCGACGATTCGGCAAGAAAGGTATAATTCATGTGGTCTTGGGATTGCACATCTCGATTCAGATTTGATACGAGTTTCCCTAAATCACATACTAGATTGTTATTACATTGATTATGTAATTTTTCGTTTATTGATTTATATTCGAGTCTTGAGATAGGAGATATTGGCAGATTTGCCAAAACTAGACGTTTCGGTGTATCTTCGCATAGTAGTAGATTTGCTCTATGTGTAGACCTCGATACAGAGTTGACCGAAGTCTAGGAATAAGACGTACCGTTGCCCCGAGTGGTTGGGTAGGTGACAGACCGTCTTATTCACACCGGGATCCCTAGATTAGAAACGAGTCGAGTCAAGATTGAAATGTTGAATACAGAATTGTATTCTTCTACATGTTTAGATTTACATTCATGTTACTTGTTATATGCTATGCATTTGTATATGATTATTACATTGCATGCATCCATGTTTTATACTGGGATATGTTCTCACCGGAGTTATCCGGCTGTTGTCGTGTCTGTATGTGTGCATGGCAACAGGTGGGGCAGGATCAGGGTCACGACGAGGATGAGAGAGTTGATAGCGTGGTGATGCCGGGTGTAGCAGCAGATTACCAGTAGTTTCTGTTTAGATTTGAACTACTTGTATTGAGATTCGAACACTAGTGTATGGTTGTACTAGACAGACATGTATGTACATTATGTTGTTTATTTCAGTTAACGACATGTTATGCTTTATCTATACATTTGAATTAATGTTAAAAGCAAAATTTTGACCCACATTTTCGAACAAAGATCTAATTAAATCCCAAAAGAATTGAGTTAGAGCCCGGGTCCCCACATGGTCAATCTATCAACAATAACCCAAATGGAATTAAAACCCTTCTGCGTTCTGGGAAGACCAGTCACGAAATCCATAGTAATATGCTCCCACTTCCACTGAGGAATCGGCAAAGAAAGCAATGTCCCAGCAGGTCTCTGATGCTCAATCTTCACCTGCTGACAAGTAAGGCACTGAGAAATGAACAAAGCAATATCTCTCTTCATACCTGGCCACCAGTAGAGTCGACGAAGATCCTGATACATCTTCGTACTGCCTGGATGAATCGAATATGGTGCGGTATGAGCCTCTGTCAAGACGTCTCTACGAATATCGTCACCAAAAGCAACACAAATACGGCCTCTGAAAGTCACCAAACCGTCACCATTCGAACCGAACTCTGAGTTACCTCTCTCCTCTGCTCTAGCTCTCAACTCTGTCAACTGAACATCAGTCGACTGCTCTCTACGGATCCTGTCCGTCAAAGTACCCCGAATGACTAACGCTGAAAGGCGAGCAATGGTCCCAGGAACTACCAAATCAATCTCCTCTCTCTGCAAATCCATCATCAATGGTCTCTGAATCAAAGAACTCAAGGAAGAACTCGACTTACGACTCAAAGCGTCAGCCACAACATTCGCCTTCCCTGGGTGGTAACTGATCGTTACATCATAATCCTTAACAAGCTCTAACCACCTCCTCTGCCGCATGTTGAGCTCTTTCTGGGAAAACAGATACTTCAAACTCTTGTGGTCTGTGAAGATCTCACACTTTTCGCCATACAAGTAATGTCTCCAAATCTTCAGGGCGAAAACCACAGCTGCCAGCTCTAAATCGTGCGTCGGATAATTCTTCTCATAATCTTTCAACTGGCGAGAAGCATAGGCGATAACCTTACCTCGCTGCATCAGCACTGCACCAAGGCCTCTCTTCGACGCATCGGTACAGACAACAAAATCCTCATAACCACTAGGCAAAGAAAGAACAGGAGCTGTCGTCAATCTATCCTTCAACTCCTGAAATGCACTCTGGCAATCAATGGACCACTCGAACATCACAGTCTTCCTCGTCAGATTGGACAATGGCAGGGCAATCTTGGAAAAATCTGAAATGAAACGACGATAATAGCCCGCCAAACCAAGGAAACTGCTGTGGGGGACCCGGGCTCTAATTCTTTTTCTTGGGATTAAATGGATCAATAATATACAAAGTGGGTCAAATTTTCGCTTTTTACATTAAATCAAATGTAACTAAACAAACATCAGTTCTTTATTTATTTTACAACATACAAACATAGTATACATGTCTTATTCTGTATATCCTCAACTAACCAGTATTAAAAGACAGTACATAATAAAAGACAACTACTGGTTCATCTGCTACGCCCGAGATCTCCACGCTAACACGATCATCTCTGTCTTGACCCAGATCCTGCCCCACCTGTTGTTATGCACACATACAGACATAACAACAGCCGGAAAACCGGTGAGAAACAAATCCCAGTATAAACATGTATACATGCAGTAAATCAATCTAAAACATGCAACATGCTAATATGAATGACATGCATATATAATCATGCAATGCAAGTCTAATCATGTCTACATGCGACTCGACTAGAACTCTAGGGATCCCGTTGTGAATAAGACGTCACTGACTGTCACCTACCCTACCAATCGTGGTGCTGTACGTCTTATTCCTAGATTTCGGCCTGATCTGTATCCACGTCTACAAAGGGGCGGTGATCTTCCCCTAAGCTGAGATATCGCCGAACATCTAGAAGTCTGCCTGATTTCCAGACTGTCCTATCTTAATGCATGAATACACAATCTGTAAACAAGCATAATCATTCTAATGCAATGCCACATGATCTGTAAACAAAGCATAACAAGATTTGTATACAATTCTATAAACAAATCTATAAACAATAATAATCATGTCTAGATATAAACAATGAAACAAGTATGTGATTTTGGTTGGGAAACTCAAATGTGATCTCATTTGAGTCATGATTCCCCAAGCAAAACATGTATTATACCTTTCGTCGCACAATCGCTGTCACGGTCGCCAAACTAAATCTGAAATAGAAATGTTGATATACAATCTATCAATCTCTAATCTAAATCAACACATCTCCAAGTCACTACGTGATCTCGATACAATTTGACGGCATAACGACGTAATTCTCGATACCGGTCAATCCAACTCTTAACAGATATCAACATTATCTCATTCTCAATCATTCTCATTCATAATCCAACACAATATCCATCCAAAACACAATAATTCCGCCCCAATAATTCATAAACCATACCGAAATTCATAGGAAATACATATGATATCATTTCTTTGATCCGTTTACAAATATATCATGCTCAATACGTCATGAACACAATATAACTATCATATTCTAGTTTCCTAAACATCTGAATTTCGAAACCTGTGGAAATTACATAAAACTTACATCACTTTGTAGCTAGTAACGAGAGGAGCTCAAAACCGCAGTCGGATTTGAATTTGGATATCTAAATCTTACAAAAGCACAAGTAAAGGTATAAAGAATGAAGCTTTTCCTCCCTCTGAAATCTCGATTCCTGTTGCTGAAATGAAGAAATTCGAGGCCAACTATATATATATGTTGCATGGTTTGAACACATGGCTCATTCTTCATAAGCCACGCATGACCGCGGGTGCGGTGCCCTTAGGAGCGCGGGTGCGCTATGGCTTCGGCAAAACTATGATTTTCCATAATGCATAGACCGCGGGTGCGGTCATGTAACCATCGCG
Organism: Primulina eburnea; assembly: GCF_022965805.1. NCBI lineage: Eukaryota > Viridiplantae > Streptophyta > Magnoliopsida > Lamiales > Gesneriaceae > Primulina > Primulina eburnea. The sequence continues at coordinate 24,333,162 of NC_133102.1, read as the reverse complement.
GGTGCGGTCTTAGCACCGCGGGTGCGGTCTAGTTCTACCGCGGGTGCGGTGTGGCTACGGGAATGTTACTAATTTTCTGCTCATTGCACCGCGGGTGCGGTGCTTGCCAGACCGCGGGTGCGGTCTTGCACATCTAAAATTTCATATTTTCCCGCATCGTTTCGCCCCGTCTGTTCTTGCGTTTCGTATTCAACTATCTACAATAATCTCAGGCATTAGATTTCTTAATTTATGTCTATTCATATTCAATCTAGGGCATTACATTTCTCCCCCTCTAAGACATAAGTTCGTCCTCGAACTTGAAATAAATCAATTAAAGTATTTAAAACAGCATTACTATCTAAAACTGAATAAATACTTACATCATATAAATAGCTCGGGGTGTTTCTGTCGCATATTTGCTTCTGTCTCCCATGTTGCTTCTTCGATGCCATGACGACTCCACTGAACTTTCACAAGTGGAATAATCTTCGTTCTGAGTTGCTTATCTTTCCGATCAAGAATCTGTATCGGTTGTTCCACGTAGCTCAAAGTCTGATCAAGTTCAGCTTCGTCAGGTTGAATGACATGAGAAACATCTGGCATATATCTTCGCAACATTGATACATGGAACACGTCATGTATTCCGGATAGAGAAGGAGGAAGTGCAAGTCGATAAGCTCGATCGCCAATCTTCTCAAGAATCTCGTAAGGACCAATGTATCGAGGAGATAGTTTCCCGTGTTTGCCAAATCGAACAACGCCTCTGAATGGAGAAATCTTTAAGAATACTCTATCTCCTGCCTCGAATACTAACGGTCTACGTCTAATATTAGCATACTTTGCTTGTCGATCTTGTGCTGTCTTCATCCTCTTCTGAATGAGTTTCAGCTTCTCTGTCATGTCGCGAATCATATCTGGCCCCAGTTCTGGTACTTTTGAGATATCATCCCAATATAGCGGAGATCTGCACTTCTTGCCATACAAAGCTTCAAACGGAGCCATCTCAAAGCTCGTCTGATAGCTATTATTGTAAGAAAATTCGCACAGAGGTAGGGAATCTTGCCAACTAGTGCCAAAATCTAGCACTACGGCTCTCAACATATCCTCCAAAGTCTGGATAGTCCGCTCTGACTGTCCGTCTGTCTGAGGATGATAAGCAGTACTCAGGTGTAATGTCGTACCTAAGGCCTGCTGTAAGCTGTGCCAGAAGTGAGAAGTGAATCGTGGATCACGATCTGATACGATAGACTTCGGCACTCCATGTAATCTGACTACCTCTCGAATATATATCTCCGCCATTTGATCTTGTCTATACGTCATTATGTACGGAATGAAACAAGCAGATTTGGTCAATCTGTCAATAATGACCCAAATCGCATCGCAGCCTCTGGATGATCGAGGTAACTTCGTCACGAAATCCATGGAAATGTGGTCCCATTTCCATTCTGGAATAGATAAACTCTGAAGTAAACCTCCCGGCTTCTTTCTTTCCGCTTTTACCTGTTGGCAGTTTAAACACTTAGACACATATTCTGCGATATCTGACTTCATCTGTTTCCACCAGAACTGTGTCTTCAGATCATTATACATCTTCCTGCCACCAGGATGGATGCTGAATCGACTGCAATGTGCTTCGGACATAATCTGATGTTTCAAATCTGGAACATCTGGCACTACAAGACGGTTATTGACGTACAACACATGATCACGCACCTGATATTCTGATAAATGCCCTGCTCTGACCATCTGAATCGATCTTTGCACATTCTGATCGGTTCGTTGAGCTTCTTTGATCCTCCTGATCAAGTCCGGCTCAACTTGAATAGCAGCAAGTCGTAGTGGCTTCTTATCTGTATCAAATGCTAATCCCGAGAAACAGCAATTTTCAACTAACTTTGTAACACCTATCGTCGATAAGGACAAGGCACATACCTTCCGACTCAAGGCATATGCTGCTGCGTTTGACTTTCCTGGATAATATTTGATTTCACAATCAAAATCTTTCAATAAATCTAACCATCTACGCTGCCTCATGTTCAATTCTGACTGAGAAAATAGGTACTTTAAGCTCTTATGATCGGAAAATATCTCAAATTTTTCGCCGTAGAGATAATGACGCCAGATCTTTAATGCAAATACGATAGCCGCCAATTCCAGATCATGAATGGGGTATCGTACTTCATGTGGCTTCAATTGTCTCGAGGCGTATGCGACCACATGACTTCGCTGCATAAGAACACATCCCAAACCTCTGTGAGAGGCATCACAATATACAACGAAATCACCCGTACCTGAAGGTATTGTCAGTACTGGAGCACTGGTCAGCCTTTTCTTCAACTCTAGAAAGCTAGACTCGCACTCCTCTGACCAAACAAATGGTGCATTCTTCTGTGTTAGTTGAGTAATTGGCTTTGCAATACTGGAGAAATCTTGAATAAATCTTCGGTAGTATCCTGCCAGACCCATGAAACTGCGTATTTCTGGTACCAAAGTCGGTCTCGACCAACTGATCACAGCTTCCACTTTATTTGGATCTACAGAAATACCATCTCCAGAAATGATATGCCCCAAGAATACAACTCGATTCAACCAAAACTCACACTTTGACAATTTAGCATACAATCTCTCATTTCTTAGTGTCTGCAACACAATTCTGAGATGTTCTGCATGCTCATTTCTGTTCTTTGAATACACCAAAATATCATCAATGAAAACAATCACGAACTCATCTAAATACCTCTGAAACACTTGGTTCATCAAGCCCATAAATACCGCAGGAGCATTTGTTAAACCAAAAGGCATGACAATAAATTCGTAATGTCCATACCTAGTTCGAAATGCTGTCTTCGGTATATCTACATCTCGAACTCTGAGCTGATGATACCCAGAACGCAAATCAATCTTAGAATAGACAGAAGATCCCTGCAATTGATCAAATAGATCATCGATTCTAGGCAAAGGATATTTATTCCTGATCGTTGCCTTATTCAGTTGCCGGTAGTCTATACACAATCGCATCGACCCGTCTTTCTTTCGTACAAACAGCACCAGAGCGCCCCAAGGAGATACACTAGGTCTGATATATCCCTTGGCCAGAAGATCTTCTAGTTATGCTTTCAATTCTTTTAGTTCAATAGGTGCCATCCTATACGGAGCTCTTGAAATAGGAACGGTACCTGGTACAAGTTCAATGCTAAAATCTACCTCTCGAACCGGAGGTAATCCTGGGATTTCATCTGGAAAAATATCTGGAAATTCCCGCACTACTGGGAAATCTGCCAATGCCGGGCTCGACTTCTGCATATCTACAACATAAATAAAGAAACCATCCGCTCCTTTCTGTAGCAATCTGTTCATAGTAAGAGCCGAAATCAAGAGAATCCGAGATCTGGAACCCTTCCTGTAGAATTTCCACTCGTCTGTCATCTCGGGTCTGAATCTGACAATCTTGTGGAAACAATCCACGGTGGCTCTGTACTTTGTTAGCATGTCAATACCGACTATACAATCAAAATCAGCTAGACCCAACACTATACAATCTAGGTCAATCTCATGCCCTTCAAACTGTAGAATGCAATGTCTAACCGTAGTTACAGATATCAATCCACTTCCCAACGGCGAGTTAATAGACACAACATCTAACAAAGATCCAACAGGCAAAGAATGCAACAATGCAAATCGCTCCGAAATGAATGTATGCGATGCACCAGTATCTATCAAGATATAAGCAGTATAACCATAAAGGAGACAATTACCTGCTATAACATCATCTGGTGCATATTGTGCTTGCTCTTCGGTCAATGCAAACACTTGGGCCTGTTGCCATCGGAGGTTGACTCACCGTCTGACTAACTCGGCCTCTGGGTGGAGTCGGTGCTGGTGGAGGCTGAAAAGAGTGAACCGATGATGCCTGCCGCTCAATCTGAGGTACGGAACCGGATACTCTTCCACTCTGGAATTGCTGTACACCTCTCTGTGGACAGACTTTGGCAAAATGCCCCGGTTGCCTACAAATGTTACATCGGCCTCTAACTCCCTGGCACTGTTCAGTCGCATGCCTACCTCCACAAGAATTGCAGTAGACACCTGAAGTCCTTGAACTTTGATCAAAACCAGTCTGTCTTGATCCGCTGGAGCTGGACGAACTGCTCCCAGGTCGCTTAAACTGTTTCCCCTTCGCCTTCAGCTGTTCCTTTCTGCCACTGCTACTACCTCCACTATCAAATCTTGGAGGGGGTGGAATGGTAGATGCTGGTGGTCTCGGTATCGGAGCAACATAAGGAGCACTCCGCTGCCTCAACAATCCTGCTTCTGCACCCTTGGCTCGATTCAATGCATCCGAGAAATTATCGGGTCTCCCAGTATTGACCAACGTAAAGATATCTGGATTCAGGCCATTTATAAACTGATCTGCCATGGCCTCATCATTCCCTGAAACATGGGGTGCAAAACGAAGCAAAGAGGAAAATTTAGCAACGTACTCTTCAATGTTCAATTGCCCTTGCCTCAGGTTTGCGAATTCAGCGCCTTTATCTTTACGATAGGATATGGGAAAGAAACGCTGATAGAACTCCGTCTTGAATACTTTCCAAGTAATCTCGGTACCCCGCTGCTCTAAAGCTCTCCTAATGTTCAACCACCAATTCTTGGCTATATCTTGCAATTGATGGCCAATTAGCTTTATTCTCTTCTCGTCACTGTACTACAAAGAGTCGAATAACATTTCAATGTCCTCAAGCCAACTTTCGCACTCAATGGCATTCTCAGTAACCTTTAATGTGGGAGGTCGAAAGGATTGGAATCGCTTCAGCAACGTCTCCATAGGGGTCGCCGTAACATCCATAGGATCTCCGGATGTGCTCCCCTGTTCTGGCGCTGCTGGTCGCAGAGGTACGACTGCTCTTCTAGGAGGCATGTATCTAATAATCCAACTGATTAGTACACAAGATATACAACTGTCTCAGCCCTCCTCTAGTCAGTTACCTCTGATCTAGAATCGGTTCTGATTCAGTTTATTACACGTTGTAATCAATCAGATAACAATTAACATGTAATAAAGAAAGCAATAAACATGCTAGCACATCATAAAGCAAGGAAGAAGATTCGATCTACCCCGCTCATTCTATCTTATCTTACACTAAAAGATCTATGGCTCTGATACCACCTGTTGTGGGGGACCCGGGCTCTAATTCTTTTTCTTGGGATTAAATGGATCAATAATATACAAAGTGGGTCAAATTTTCGCTTTTTACATTAAATCAAATGTAACTAAACAAACATCAGTTCTTTATTTATTTTACAACATACAAGCATAGTATACATGTCTTATTCTGTATATCCTCAACTAACCAGTATTAAAAGACAGTACATAATAAAAGACAACTACTGGTTCATCTGCTACGCCCGAGATCTCCACGCTAACACGATCATCTCTGTCTTGACCCAGATCCTGCCCCACCTGTTGTTATGCACACATACAGACATAACAACAGCCGGAAAACCGGTGAGAACAAATCCCAGTATAAACATGTATACATGCAGTAAATCAATCTAAAACATGCAACATGCTAATATGAATGACATGCATATATAATCATGCAATGCAAGTCTAATCATGTCTAGATGCAACTCGACTAGAACTCTAGGGATCCCGTTGTGAATAAGACGTCACTGACTGTCACCTACTGTCACACCCTTATTCTATACTTAGCATAATTACCATAATTAAAATAGGGTTTGAATGATATAACTATAGCATAAAGAAACTCAAACAAGGGGATATCCGTTTGAGGGTTTATAAAAATTTTGGCATGATGTCCCTACACTTTGTTTAACCCAACAACTCAAGCAACATAACAAGATATACAACAATATCAACTAATTTCATACATAATCATATATCTTATTGTTATACAAATACCTATTCTCATACACAAACATAACTTGGAACTTGTTTCAAACCCTCACATAAAATTTACTACAATACATATGCGGAAGCTATACAATAAGAAGCCCGGTTCTTGTCGAGGTGAGGCACATCACAAGCATCCATTGGTGAACCGGCATCCTATGTCTCTTCACTACCTGATCCTGTAATACATGAGCTACGTGAGTTTATAGAACTCAATAAGTTGGCACTTATACGTATCAATATGCATCGAAGGAACATACATATCAAGTCGTGATCAACAATGAATCTTAAAAACATGTCATACCGTAGCATATATTCAATGTTCATTTTTTGTACTTGAGCCTCATTAGTTGACCTGTACTACTGTGCTTGCTTTATTATATAGCTACTACTATGTTGGACGTCAGGGAGCAACCTTTGGCATCCCCACGCCCCATGAACATATATTGGCCAATAGCTTTGGTGGACTTAAAACCACCCATGATGTCAACAAGCTCTATATCATGTAAAATCAGTCATTTTCCTTTCATGTTCATGTTATTGTTCATGACATAGCACTCATCATCAATATTCATGAGTTCTTTACATATTTAATACATAACAATGGAATATGGTGCTATGTTTTCATTAATAAACATACTAACAATGTACATATATCAATAGACAATGAGAAGCATTTGAAATTCATAATATTACTCATGTATTACTTCAAGAACATGCCAACTTACAGTCCAAGCGTACGAATACTTGTTTCAGACGATGTATCTCGCTCCTATACTGTAAAATATATCAAAATCCCATCACTATAAAAATACTAGATGAAAATCACTCCTATACATGTAGGATAACTAAAAGAGGAGAAAACTTACACCTCTATGATGTTCTTGTGATGAAGAACCAAGCTCTAACTTCAAAACTTTGAAAGGAATTAAGAAGGAAGCTTTGGAGGATGTTTTCTAAACTTTTCTTTCGAGTTTTCTGTGAAAAAGGGGGAGAGGAGCTGATGGAATGGTTTAGAAACCCGAAGCTTATCCTCTTATATATATGGCGGCGCTCGGGCGGTCATTTTCTACCGCCCGAGCGCGGAATGTTCTGTCCAAAAGGTGCAGTTTTCGTGCACTGGCGCTCGGGCGGTCATTTTCTACCGCTCGAGCGCCATATGTTCTGTAAATTTCGTGAACCCTTAGTGTACCGGCGCTCGGGCGGTAGAATCTTACCGCTCGGGCGCCACCTGTGCTGCCTCTGCGCACTGACTCTTCAAAGATTGCTCCGGAAATGGTTCTTCCGCTCATAATCTGAAAAAATGGTAAACTACAAAGTTGTAGCCCTATGGCTTGGCTTGATTCTCCCACTAGTTTCAGGTCATTTGGAGGTCTGAGTAAAAAGGTATGCCCATTCTCCTAACATGTGTCAGTGAAGGAATGACGGTATACACGACACACTTCGGGGCACTTTTGGCTTGTATTCCACAATGATTTGGACAAAACTCAAAACGTTAAAGTTGTAGCATTATATCTTAGCTTTCTAACGGTTAAGCCTCACACAATTTGGATCAATATTCAAATCATTATGCTAAAACTCGTACGAACTACCATATTTACATCTCATTTCCCACAACTTCATTACACTATCATCACCTACACATCTTACTCTAACTATTTAGACATATATTCATTCTCAATATACCATGGGCAATATAAAAGTCATGTTCAATCTCAATATTGATACCTCAATCATCACGTGAATTCTATTGAGCTAAATAACTACATAATAAACGACATAAACGCATTATTATCATTTGTACAAGTAACCGGGCATTACAATTCTCCCCTCCGTCACAGAATTTTGTCCTCGAAATTTGACGTACCATATAGTTCGGGATATCTCTGTTGAATCTCGTCTTCTCGCTCCCAAGTTGCTTCTTCGATTGCATGATTTCGCCATAACAATTTCACCAAGGGTATTTCCTTGCCTCGTAACACTTTTGATTTCCTATCGAGGATTTGGACTGGTCGTTCTTCATACGAGAGATTCGATGCAAGCTCCAATGGTTCGTAATGAAGAACGTGAGAAGGATTGGTCAAATACTTTCGTAGCAAGGAAACATGAAAAACGTTATGAACAGTTGATTAATTCGGTGGTAAAGCAACTCGGTAGGCTCTATCTCCTATTCTTTCCAAGATTTCAAATGGACCGATATATCTTGGACTCAATTTTCCCTTCTTACCAAAACGCAAATGCCCTTCAATGGTGATATCTTTACAAATACATGGTCACCAACCTGAAATTTCAATCGACGACGTCGCACATCAGCATAGCTTTTCTGTCGACTCTGGGCAGTATGCATTCTTTCTCTGATCTTGGTTACCAATTCAGCTGTTTGTTGTACCAATTCAGGGCCTATTAACTTTCGTTCTCCTACTTCATCCCAATGTACTGGAGATCGACATTTTCTACCATATAATGCAGTGTATGGTGCCATTCCAATGCTTGACTGATAGCTATTGTTATATGTAAACTCAGCCAACGGTAGTTTACTGTCCCAACTACCCGGGAAGTCAATCGTACATGCCCTCAACATATCTTCTAAGATCTGATTCACTCGTTCTGATTGTCCATCAGTTTGAGGGTGGAATGCTGTGCTGAATGACAATCGAGTTCCCATAGCATGATGCAAGCTTTTCCAAAATGCAGATGTAAATTTGGGATCTCTATCAGATACAATGGACACTGGGATGCCATGAAGCCTCACTATCTCCTTGATGTATTCTTCGGCATATTGATTCATCGTGTATGTGGTCTTCACCGGAAGAAAGTGAGCTGATTTTGTAAGTCGATCGACAATAACCCATATAGCATTGAATCCTCTTTGTGTTCTCGGCAAACCAAGGATGAAATCCATTGTGATATGTTCCCATTTCCACTCACGAATGGGTAGCGGTTTCAGGAGCCCTGCTAGTCTTTGATGTTCAATCTTGACCTGTTGACAAGTTAGACATTGTGCAACAAATTGAGCAATGTCCTTTTTCATACCTGGCCACCAAAATAATGGTTTCAAATCCTTGTACATTTTCGTGCCTCCTGGATGGATCGAATAGGGAGTAGCATGAGCATCAATCAGAATTTCGTTCCTGATTGTTCCTTGTTTTGGGACACACAATCTACCCTGATATGTCCATATTCCTGCCCCATTCAACTCAAAGTTTGAATGTCCTTTATCCTCATCTCGCTGTCTCAATTGCTGGAATTCATTATCTGTATTTTGTTCGACCTTGATCCTGTCTGCAAGTGTGGGTCGAATCATGAGAGATGATAATTTGATTGCAGATCCCTTTGGAATAACATCAAGCTTCAAGTTCTGCAAATCCCATAAAATTTGTTCTTGTACTTGCATTGCAGCAATAGAACTGGACTTTCGACTTAACGCATCTGCAACAACATTGGCTTTTCCTGGATGATAATTAATAACACAATCGTAATCCTTCACCAATTCCAACCAACGTCGTTGTCTCATATTCAGTTCTTTTTGCGTGAATAAATATTTCAGGCTCTTGTGGTCCGTGTAAATTTCACACCGTTCACCATACAGATACTGGCGCCATATTTTCAATGCAAATACCACTGCTGCCAGTTCTAAATCATGTGTGGGATAGTTCTTTTCATATTCCTTCAACTGTCTTGAAGCATAAGCAATAACCTTCCCGTGCTGCATTAAAACTGCTCCTAAACCTTGTTTCGAAGCATCACTGTATACCACAAAATCTCCTGGTCCTTCTGGTATAGCAAGGACTGGTGCTGATGTCCATTTTGTCTTTAACTCTTGAAAACTGCGATCACATGCTTCGTCCCATACAAATTTCACATTCTTTCGGGTTAAAGCAGTCAAAGGCAATGATATCTTAGAAAATCCCGCTATAAACCGACGGTAATAACCAGCTAGCCCAAGGAAACTACGTACCTCGGTCACAGTGGTAGATTGTAGCCAGTTATTAACAGCTTCAATCTTGCTTGGATCCACTGATATGCCTTCTTTTGAGATAATATGGCCTAAGAATGATACTTGTTCAAGCCAAAATTCACATTTCTTCCATTTGGCATACAAATGTTTATCTTTCAAAGTTTGCAAAACTAATTGCAAATGTTCTCGATGCTCCTCTACAGTTCGTGAGTAGATGAGAATATCATCTATAAACACAATCACGAACTTGTCTAGAAATGGCTTGAAAATTCTATTCATTAAATCCATGAACGCAGCTGGTGCATTCGTTAATCCAAATGGCATTACAAGAAATTCATAATGCCCGTACCTGGTTCGGAAGGCAGTCTTAGAAATATCATCTGACTTCACTTTTAATTGATGATAGCCTGATCGTAAATCAATCTTCGAAAAGATGGCAGCTCCATGTAATTGATCAAACAAATCATCAATTCTAGGGAGTGGATACTTATTCTTGATTGTCACTTTGTTCAACTCCCTATAATCGATACACAGAATAAGGGTACCGTCTTTCTTTTAACAAACAAAACAGGTGCACCCCACGGTGAAAAGCTCGGTCTAATAAACCCTTTATCAAGCAACTCCTGTAACTGTTCTTTCAATTCTTTCATTTCTGTAGGAGCTAATCGATAAGGAGCTTTTGAGATGGGATGAGTTCCTGCCACAACATCGATTACAAATTCGATCTCTCTATCTGGAGGTAAGCCTGTTACATCATCAGGAAACACTTCTGGAAACTCACACACAACATCTGTATATTCTAGTTCACGAACTGGTGGATCAATAACTAAAACAGATGCTAAATATCCTTGACACCCCTTCTGTAATAATTTACAAGCCTTCATACAAGAGATTATCCGTAGAGGTAAGGATATACCTGCACTTGCAACTGTGAATGGTTCAGCTCCTACTAGCGCAAACTTGATCATCTTTAAGCCACAGTCAATAGTAACTCTGTACTTCGTGAGCCACTCCATTCCAAATATCACATCAAAATCAGTCATCCTAAGAACAATCAAGTCAGCATACATCTGATATCCTTGGACATAAAGTGGACACCCTCGCACAATTTGGTCTGTCTGTAATTCTTGCCCGGAAGGTAAGGGTATGGCGAGTTGTGTCTCTGTGGTACTTGGTGTAATGCCCAGTCTCTTTACAAACGATTCCGAAATAAAAGAATGTGTGGCTCCTGAATCTAGTAAAACAATAGCAGTAATACCAGAAATCAAGAACATACCAGTGATCATCGACGTATCCGCATCCACCTCTTCTTTAGTCATAGAGAAAAGGCGTCCTTGTACTTTTTCAGAACTTCCTGGACAATTCCTGGCGAGATGCCCTGGCTTTTTGCAACGATAACAGACATTAGAACCTTGCATACATTCCCCGCCATGAATTTTTCCACATTTAGGACAAGGTGGTCTGTCCGGTTCTTTACGTGGAGGGGGACCCTTACCACGGGATTCCTCGGGTTTGGTACCTTTATTGTCTGTCTTCTTGCCTTGGCCTGTTGCTTGGCTTTTCTGAAAGTACTGCTGCCTTCGTTGTTGCCTGTCTATGTTAATGTCATGTTCATCTTGTTCAGCCATAAGTGCTCTTTCCACTATCTCTCCATACGTAGCAACTTTGGACATTCGTACATCTCTTTTAATTTCAGAGCGAAGTCCCCGCATGAAGTGTTCGCCCTTACTTGTATCATCTTGTGCAATATATGGTACGTATTGGACTCCAGCTTCGAATTGTTGTATGTATTCTGTAATTGACATAGTTCCTTGCTTCAAGTTAAGGAAATCACTAGCTTTCTTAGGTCGTACGTCTTTACTGAAATACTTGTTGTAAAACATGGATTTGAAAGTTTCCCTTGTCAATGGTATCGCAGGTAATACCACTCTTGCACTCTCCCACCATATCCTTGCATGCTTTGTCAACAAAAATATGGCACAAGTTACTTTGTCTGCATCTTCCATATGAAGGTAGGAGAAGATGGACTCCAATGACTTAATCCACTCTTCTGCTACTGCTGGATCTGTGCTTCCCATGAATTCCGGAGGATTTAAACGTCTAAAACGATCATATACGTCTGTCTGAACAGGCACATGCCTGTGTACTATGGCTTGAGCTTGTGCTTGTTCATGAGTAGTCCGTTGCATCTCCAGTAGCTGCTGGATCTGTTCACCATGGACTTTGGCTTGTTGTTGGAGTAATTGGGCGAAGTCATCTACAGGTCGTGGCGCACTGCCCTCACCTTCGACTGCTGGGGCCTTTCCCTTAGACGACTCTCCTTCCTGTACTTTACGTTTCGGTGGCATCGTCGCTTATCTTAACCTACATGTAGGATACATAGACACATAACTTAGCATAAACTATGAGATACAAAGATACTTACTTGCCGAGTTCTCCATGTGGATGAAGTGTAGTGTCTTCCCTATCAAAGAACTGTGGGCTCTGATACCATATAAATGTCACACCCTTACTCTATACTTAGCATAATTACCATAATTAAAATAGGGTTTGAATGATATAACTATAGCATAAAGAAACTCAAACAAGGGGATATCCGTTTGAGGGTTTATAAAAATTTTGGCATGATGTCCCTACACTTTGTTTAACCCAAAAACTCAAGCAACATAACAAGATATACAACAATATCAACTAATTTCATACATAATCATATATCTTATTGTTATACAAATACCTATTCTCATACACAAACATAACTTGGAACTTGTTTCAAACCCTCACATAAAATTTACTACAATACATATGCGGAAGCTATACAATAAGAAGCCCGGTTCTTGTCGAGGTGAGGCACATCACAAGCATCCATTGGTGAACCGGCATCCTATGTCTCTTCACTACCTGATCCTGTAATACATGAGCTACGTGAGTATATAGAACTCAATAAGTTGGCACTTATACGTATCAATATACATCGAAGGAACATACATATCAAGTCGTGATCAACAATGAATCTTAAAAACATGTCATACCGTAGCATATATTCAATGTTCATTTTTTGTACTTGAGCCTCATTAGTTGACCTGTACTACTGTGCTTGCTTTATTATATAGCTACTACTGTGTTGGACGTCAGGGAGCAACCTTTGGCATCCCCACGCCCCATGAACATATATTGGCCAATAGCTTTGGTGGACTTAAAACCACCCATGATGTCAACAAGCTCTATATCATGTAAAATCAGTCATTTTCCTTTCATGTTCATGTTCTTCTTCATGACATAGCACCCATCATCAATATTCATGAGTTCTTTACATATTTAATACATAACAATGGAATATGGTGCTATGTTTTCATCAATAAACATACTAACAATGTACATATATCAATAGACAATGAGAAGCATTTGAAATTCATAATATTACTCATGTATTACTTCAAGAACATGCCAACTTACAGTCCAAGCGTACGAATACTTGTTTCAGACGATGTATCTCGCTCCTATACTGTAAAATATATCAAAATCCCATCACTATAAAAATACTAGATGAAAATCACTCCTATACATGTAGGATAACTAAAAGAGGTGAAAACTTACACCTCTATGATGTTCTTGTGATGAAGAACCAAGTTCTAACTTCAAAACTTTGAAAGGAATTAAGAAGGAAGCTTTGGAGGATGTTTTCTAAACTTTTCTTTCGAGTTTTCTGTGAAAAAGGGGGAGAGGAGCTGATGGAATGGTTTAGAAACCCGAAGTTTATCCTCTTATATATATGGCGGCGCTCGGGCGGTCATTTTCTACCGCCCGAGCGCGGAATGTTCTGTCCAAAAGGTGCAGTTTTCGTGCACTGGCGCTCGGGCGGTCATTTTCTACCGCTCGAGCGCCATATGTTCTGTAAATTTCGTGAACCCTTAGTGTACCGGCGCTCGGGCGGTAGAATCTTACCGCTCGGGCGGCACCTGTGCTGCCTCTGCGCACTGACTCTTCAAAGATTGCTCCGGAAATGGTTCTTCCGCTCATAATCTGAAAATATGGTAAACTACAAAGTTGTAGCCCTATGTCTTGGCTTGAATCTCCCACTGGTTTCAGGTCATTTGGAGGTCTGAGTAAAAAGGTATGCCCATTCTCCTAACATGTGTCAGTGAAGGAATGACGGTATACACGACACACTTCGGGGCACTTTTGGCTTGTATTCCACAATGATTTGGATAAAACTCAAAACGTTAAAGTTGTAGCATTATATCTTAGCTTTCTAACGGTTAAGGCCTCACACAATTTGGATCAATATTCAAATCATTATGCTAAAACCCGTACGAACTACCATATTTACATCTCATTTCCCACAACTTTCATTACACTATCATCACCTACACATCTTACTCTAACTATTTAGACATATATTCATTCTCAATATACCATGGGCAATATAAAAGTCATGTTCAATCTCAATATTGATACCTCAATCATCACGTGAAATCTAATGAGCTAAATAACTACATAATAAACGACATAAACGCATTATTATCATTTGTACGAGTAACCGGGCATTACACCTACCCTACCAATCGTGGTGCTGTACGTCTTATTCCTAGATTTCGGCCTCATCTGTATCCACGTCTACAAAGGGGCGGTGATCTTCCCCTAAGCTGAGATATCGCCGAACATCTAGAAGTCTGCCTGATCTCGAGACTGTCCTATCTTAATGCATGAATACACAATCTGTAAACAAGCATAATCATTCTAATGCAATGCCACATGATCTGTAAACAAAGCATAACAAGATTTGTATACAATTCTATAAACAAATCTATAAACAATAATAATCATGTCTAGATATAAACAATGAAACAAGTATGTGATTTTGGTTGGGAAACTCAAATGTGATCTCATTTGAGTCATGATTCCCCAAGCAAAACATGTATTATACCTTTGGTCGCACAATCGCTGTCACGGTCGCCAAACTGAATCTGAAATAGAAATGTTGATATACAATCTATCAATCTCTAATCTAAATCAACACATCTCCAAGTCACTACGTGATCTCGATACAATTTGACGGCATAACTGAAAGCGGACCGGTTACGGTGGCCGGAAGCGCAACGAAAGTCAAAAATTTTAAATTTTAGAGCAAATTTTCGGCCACCCCATATTTGTGCAATATTTACATTCAAACACCATAATACATACATAGGGTGTTAGATGTGATTTACCTATCAACTTTAAAAAGTTGATGTTGGCTCCAACTTTGTTGTAAACAACAAAGCTCTTCTTTGGTAGGCAAATCTACAAGCTCCTCCTTCTTTTCTTCAAGAAATAAGGCCCACCACTAGCAAGGCAAATCCCCTCAAGTTTTTCACTAGAAAAACTTAAGGATTTTTCAAAGAGAAGATTTTTTTTTCTCCAAAAATGAAGAACACAATGAAGAAAAATATTGGAGAGAAATCCATTGAAGTTTCGGCCAAGTGAGAGTGGGAATGAGGGAGTGGAGTCTAGTCTTGGGTGTGGGAAAAGTTAGGAGACAAAAGTTGCATGCTTTTGAATTTTTTAATAAAAAGTATTCCACACCTCTTCACCTCCCTAAGCATGCAAACCCTAGCATGTCATGCATATATAATATGGTTTTTAACACATTAAAAACCATGGACTAAATTTTAATTATCTCAAACACATTTGAGATTAATTAAATACTACTTGAATTTATTCAAGTCCCACTAGTTAAATAATTATTTAATTGAGCTCTACAAGACTCAATATTATTTAATTAATTCAACACTTGAATTATTTTAATTATTTGGACTCTACTAGGTCCACTAGTGTTTAATTAATTCAACACTTGAATTAATTTAATTTAGTCCCCAATAATGTTTATGAAAATCACAATTTTCAACTACATTATTTACTTGGCCAAATTTTAATCTTAGGAACACTTCCATAAATTAAAATTTATATTTCTCTCTTAGAAGTCATACTTCTATTTTTCTTAACGCTTATAAACACATTTATAAGCCGTTCAACACATTGAACTATTTTACTTCTCATCGGGATTTACAAAGCTAATACTTGTGTGGCCCTCAATGGTTCATTGATATAACTAGCCGTGGGTTCACATATCCATGTGATTCGGACTAAACATGTCCTTATACGAGCATACCCCAATTGCTCCATTCTTACTTATCAACTCCTTGATAGTAAGAACGTCAGAACTCAAGTCTGATAACACCCAACCAATCACGTTAAACGCCTAGCAGCATCGCTTACGTGATTCCCTAGGTATCACATGATAGTGCCTGCAAGAACCATTCAATTATGGTTAGCGTACAGTACGGTCCCTTCAACTCATATATCCCGACCGATTCGACAACTATTGGTTTATCGAGAGTTGTCAATGAATCGATACTATGTGTCATGTTGTGATTGCATCGATGGTGTAATCTATGAAACCCCTTTCATAATTACATGTGGGGACCCGGACGCTGATCTTCTTCTTAATCATCTTTGGGATTTAATTATCAATTAAGATAAAACAGGGTCTAAAAATTTTTCTTTTAAAATATAAATGCGGAAGGTAATGGAATCTAAATAATATACATCTCTGTATAACAACTACAATTCAGTAGAAAAGTACAATACTGTACAACCTAAGTCTAAGGTTTAACTACTAAAGTTCAAGTATTAAACCAAGTCTACAATAAGTCCGGAATCACCACGCTATCTAATCCAGCCTCTTTCTCATCATGACCCTGATCCAGCCCCACCTGTTGTCATGCACACATACAAAACAAGACAACAGCCGATAACTCCGGTGAGAATAAATCCCAGTATAAAACATGGTAAACATGCATATACACGTAATAATTCATGAAACATGCTGTCATGAATAAAATTAAATATAAGAGATTTCATAATCTATGAAATCAAATCAAAATAAGCATGCAGCTCCAATCAGATAAACATGCAATTCAAATCAAATCATATAAACATGCCATCATACTGAAAGCAATAAACATGGGTTTCATAGTCTATGAAACCACACTCTAAACACATGCATTTCTAGTCAAATCATGTCTAGACTCGACTCGACTATAACTCTAGGGATCCCGGGGTGAATAAGACGTCACTGTCTGTCACCTACCCTCCCAATCGGGGTGACGTACGTCTTATTCCTAGACTTCGGTCGTATCTGTATCGAATAATCTACAATAGGAGGGTGTCTGCTCCTATGTAACGATACACCGAACGTCTAGAAGTCTGACTATCTGTAAAACTTTCCTATCTCAAATGCAATGTATAACAATCTGTAAACAAAGCATGCTCATTTCAAAAGATTTGAATATAAAGTCTATAAACAAATCATAATCATATCAATAGATAAACAATAAGTCTAGTATGTGATTTTATTGGGAAACTCAAATGAGATCTGATTTGAGTTATATCTTCCCAGATATCAAATGAATTATACCTTTGTCGTCCCTGTCTGACGAAGACGAAGTCTGGTATTCAACTCTGTCCATATCAAATCTGAAATGACAATATCGAATACGCTATGTCAGTGAATAACTCAATACACAATCTGTTCTGATCAATACTCAACTCAGTACCTAATCTGATCAATATCTGAACTAGACACAATTCAAACCATGTCATCGATATCACAATACAATCTGAATCATATCGAAATCTGATTAATCTAAATCAACTGATGTTTCGACGGCATAATAATACAATCTGAATAACCCCGTCAATCTGAACATCACAAATATAATACTGGAACTCATAATCTGTGTCAACATAATTCCTACTCTGAATATTAACACAATTCTGATATAGAATCTCAGTCAATATCTTTCAAAAATCATAAAAAATACATAAACACTCTGTTCTTCAGTCTGACTTCATTTCTACACTGTCTACGGTAGTAGAAACATCATATCTGATTCATATTTAATTCTCACAATATCATAAATCCAAATCATCTCAAAACGTAACAAAACTTACGTCCTTGTGTAGCCCGTGTCGAGAGGAACACGATACTGCGTTCGGATCAAAATTCTGATGGCCGGATCTTGCACAACCAAATTTTTAATAAAGAAATAAGCTTGAGGATGTTAGCCATGGAGGGTTTCGGTTTTCTTGGCTCAAAATTCTGAATTGCATGAGGAAATACACGTCCAAGTTTATGACAAAGACAAGTGTCCCACTCAAATTTTCATATTTGCACTTTAGTCCCTCAACTTTTCACTATTTGCAAATTGGTCCCCGCTCAATCTTTTTAATTCAATTCAATCCTAAATAATTGCAAACATCTTGTAATATAATTCAACACTCCATAATTCTCTAATTCAATAATCTCGGTTTAAAATAATATCATTTCTATAAACTCGGACCTTACAATTTCTCCCCTCTTAGATCTGAGTTCGTCCTCGAACTCCTAAACAATCACTTCGGAGATATCAGAAGAAACGCATAATAGAGTTAAATCAAAACTCAAATATCTGATTCTAGTCTAGAATAAGAATTCACTAATTATAATGTCATGATACTTCTCCAATCCTTCTGACAGAATCAATCTTGCTAGGTTGGTTCTACAACATGCGTATAAACCACTACATAGTCTATACTAATTCAATACAGCCAACTAGCATTAAATCTGTTGCTCTCGATCTAGGACATATTCAATCCTCGACCTCAAATACCAATCATCATCATCCGATGTTGGTTTAAGACATCTGTTCTTTCTGAACTATCTTCATCTTCCTTCGAATTTCTTCAAAAGAATTAGAAATCTATAATATTCACTGTATACTGTCCTAACTGAAATTATCTCATTACCAAGCTGGTAGGCTGATAGGTATTGTCATGCAGTGATAATAAGTCATATCAATTAGTGCTAACTGAAAGCGGACCGGTTACGGAGGCCGGAAGCGCAACGGAAGCAAAAATTATAAATTTTTTGAGCAAATATTTCGGCCCCCATAAAAGATTTGTGTAATATTTACAAAAACTACAAAAACATGCATAGGATGTTTAAGAGATTTTACCTATCAACCTCTTAAGGTTGATGTAATGGCACCAACTAAAGTATAAATACTTTAGCTCTTCTTGGTTGAAAGATCTACAAGCTTCCACCTCCAATCCTCCAAGAATTAGGCCCACCACAAGCTATGTAAACCCCCTCAAGTTTTGCACTAGAAAAACTTAAGGATTTATCAAAGAGAAGAATTTTTCTCCAAGAAAATGAAGAACAAAATGGAAGAAAAATTGGGAGAGAAATCCCTCAAGAATTCGGCCAAGAGAGAGTGTGAGTGAGAGTGGGAGACTAGCCTAGGTATTGTTAAAAGTTGTCTCTCAAAAGTTGCATGCCTTTTGAATTTTATTAATAAAAAGTAATCAAGGCTCTTCACCTCCCAAGCATGCAAACCCTAGCATGTCTCACATATATTATATGGTTTTTAACACATTAAAAACCATGGACTAAATTTTAATTATCTCAAACACATTTGAGATTAATTAAATAATACTTGAATTTACTCAAGTCCAACTAGTTAAATAATTATTTTAATTGAGCTCTACAAGGCTCAATATTATTTAATTAATTCAACACTTGAATTAATTTAATTATTTAGACTCTACTAGGTCCACTAGTGTTTAATTAATTCAACACTTGAATTAATTTAATTTAGTCCTCAATAATGTTTATGAAAATCATAATTTTCAACTACATTATTTACTTGGCCAAATTTTAATCTTAGGAACACTTCCATAAATTAAAATTTATATTTCTCTCATAGAAGTCATACTTCTATTTTTTCTTTACGCTTATAAACACATTTATAAGCCGTTCAACACATTGAACTATTTTACTTCTCATCGGGATTTACAGAGCTAGTACTTGTGTGGCCCTCAATGGTTCATTGATACAACTAGCCGTGGGTTCACATCTCCATGTGATTCGGACTAAACATGTCCTTATTCGAGCATACCCCAATTGCTCCATTCTTACTTATCAACTCCTTGATAATAAGAACGTCAGAACTCAAGTCTGATAGTGTGGGGACCCGGGCTCTAACTCAATTCTTTTGGGATTTAATTGGATCTTTATTAAAAATGACGGGTCAAATTTTCACTTTCTAACATTTAATCGAATGTTAACATAAAGCGTCTCATTTTTATTTAAAACAAACATCAGTCATCAAACATTACATGTCGTGATCTAGTAGCCTTACTTGTTATACATGTTATAAGAACAACATAACATCTCTAGTATCAACATGAAACTACTAGTACAACATAAGAAGTCTTCTGCTACACCCGGCATCACCACGCTATCAACTCTCTCGTCCTCGTCGTGACCCTGATCCTGCCCCACCTGTTGCCATGCACACATACAGACACGACAACAGCCGGATAACTCCGGTGAGAACATATCCCAGTATAAAACATGGATGCATGCAATGTAATAACTCATGTACAAATGCATAACATAAATCCAGTAACATGAATATACATCTAAACATGTAGTAGAATACAAATCTGTATTCAACAATTCAAATCTTGACTCGACTCTTTTCTAATCTAGGGATCCCGGTGTGAATAAGACGGTCTGTCACCTACCCAACCACTCGGGGCAACGGTACGTCTTATTCCTAGACTTCGGTCAACTCTGTATCGAGGGTCTACACATATAGCAAATCTGCTCCTATGCGTCGATACACCGAAACGTCTAGTTTTGGCAAGTCTGCCAATCTCTCCTATCTCAGGACTCGAATATAAATCAATAAACAAGGCATTACATAATCAATGTAATAACTATCTAGTATGTGATTTAGGGAAACTCGTATCAAATCTGAATCGAGTTGTGCAATCCCGTGACCACATGAATTATACCTTTCTTGTCGCACTGTCTGTCGAGATCTCGAATCAAAAGTCAATCCTGTCACCTCAAATCTGAAACGGCAATGTGTAGACACCCAATATCAATCTCTAACTCAAAGCAACATATATGCCAATCAATAATAAATCTCGGTACAAATCTACGGCATAACAGCGTATTCTCGCAATACCGATCAACTCAATCTCAACAAACAATATATACCATAGCCACAACTCATAATCTTCATAATATACTCATCAAAACACAATATAACATGCTCAATTCTTCCAATCAATATCGATATACATGCTGGAAATTCGCAAGGCTCGTATACGGTGTCCGAAAATCGATCTGATAACAAATATACGATGCTCTATATATCAAGAACATATATTCGCAACAAAATCATAAGTTCCCCAACATCCACAATCTGAATCATGCTGGAATTATATCAAACTTACGTCACTTTGTAGCCAGTCAATGCAAGGAACACAAATCTTACCTCGGAATTAAAATCGAATGAACAAATCTTGCATAATATAGTTTCTAGGCTATGAAAACTTGAGGATTCTTGAAGAGGGACTCTCGATTCTGCTGATGAAGAAATGAAGTGTCAATACAACATATATATATAGCATGCCATGTGTCAAGTAGAGAAACAAAGGTGGCACTTCGCATGCAGCACCGCGGGTGCGCTCCTCTTGCACCGCGGGTGCGCTGTGCTCACGGCGAGTTCATCCAAAAATGTAGCACTTAGACCGCGGGTGCGGTCCTTACATGACCGCGGGTGCGGTCTCACACCGCGGGTGCGGTCGTGCTAGCACCGCAGGTGCGGTGTCTGTTCGCACATTTCCCTCAATTTTCTATCACCTACACCGCGGGGCGGTAGTCCTAGCACTGCGGGGACGGTGTGGCTTCGGCCATGCTACTCAAAATCTCATAATTCATGCATTCTTATCTCTACAATTCCAACATCAATAATATCGATAATTCTCGAGCCTTACATTTCTCCCCCTCTTAGACAATAGTTCGTCCTCGAACTTATAAACCAGTAATCACACTAGTATACCCAAAACAGTAAAATCAAAACGGGAAGAAAGACTCACATCATAGGAATAGCTCGGGATGCCTCTGTCTCATCTCAGACTCCGTCTCCCAAGTTGCTTCCTCGATGCCATGACGACTCCACTGAATCTTCACAAGCGGAATGGTTTTGGTTCTAAGCTTCTTTTCCTTCCTATCCAGAATCTGTATCGGTTGCTCGACGTAGCTCAAAGTCTGATCTAACTCGGCTTCGTCAGGTTGAATAACATGAGAATCATCCGGCATATATCTGCGCAACATCGATACATGAAAAACATCATGTATACCGGACAGTGAAGGAGGAAGAGCAAGTCTGTAAGCTCGATCGCCAATCTTCTCAAGAATCTCATACGGACCAATGTATCTAGGAGACAACTTTCCACGCTTGCCAAATCTGACAATGCCTCTGAAAGGTGAAATTTTCAAAAATACTCTGTCTCCCTGTTCGAATACTAACGGTCTGCGTCTGATATTGGCGTACTTCGCTTGCCTATCCTGTGCCGTCTTCATTCTCTTCTGAATGATCTTTACTTTTTCTGTCATCTCACGAATCATATCAGGCCCCAATTCTGGTACCTCAGAAATATCATCCCAGTACAACGGAGATCTGCACTTCTTTTCGTATAAAGCTTCGAACGGTGCCATCTCTATGCTCGTCTGATAGCTGTTGTTGTATGAAAACTCACACAACGGCAATGAATCTTGCCAACTAGTACCAAAGTCTAGTACTACAGCTCTCAGCATGTCCTCTAAGGTCTGGATAGTCCGCTCTGACTGTCCGTCCGTCTGAGGATGATAAGCAGTGCTCAAGTGTAACGTCGTACCCAAAGCTTGCTGCAAACTGTACCAGAAGTGAGAAGTGAATCGTGGATCACGATCTGATACGATTGACTTCGGCACACCATACAATCTGACGACCTCTTTGACATACAACTCTGCCATCTGATCATGTCGATAGGTCATCCTGTATGGAATAAAGCACGCTGATTTGGTCAGTCTGTCTATCACAACCCAAATCGCGTCACAGCCTCGCGAAGATCGAGGTAACTTCGTCACGAAATCCATGGAAATGTGGTCCCATTTCCATTCAGGAACAGACAAACTCTGAAGTAAACCTCCGGGCTTCTTTCTTTCCGCCTTCACCTGTTGGCAATTCAGGCATCTAGACACGAATTCTGCAATGTCTGTCTTCATTTGTTTCCACCAGAATTGTGTATTCAAGTCGTTATACATCTTCCTGCCACCAGGATGAATGCTGAACCGACTACAGTGTGCCTACGCCATGATCTGTCGTCTCAAATCTGAAACATCTGGCACCACTATGCGGTTATTCACATACAGAATAGAATCTCTGACCTGATACTCTGACATATGACCAGCTCTGACCATATCAATCGATCTCTGCACGCTCGGATCAGTTCTTTGTGCTTCTTTGATCCTCGAAATCAGATCTGGCTCAATCTGAATCGCAGCAAGTCGCAGCGGTCTACTCTCTGTATCAAATGTCAATCCAGACAAGCAACAATCTTCTACTAAACTCGATACACCTACAGTCGACAAGGACAAAGAACATACCTTTCGACTCAAGGCGTCTGCCGCTGCATTCGACTTCCCTGGATGGTATTTGATCTCGCAATCAAAATCTTTCAGCAGATCAAGCCATCGTCGCTGCCTCATATTCAATTCTGACTGAGAAAAGAGATACTTCAAGCTCTTATGATCGGAATAGATCTCGAATTTCTCGCCATACAGATAATGACGCCAGATCTTCAAGGCAAAGACAATCGCCGCCAATTCAAGATCATGAATCGGGTAACGAGTCTCGTGTGGTTTTAGCTATCTAGAGGCGTACGCTATCACGTGCCCTCGCTGCATAAGAACACATCCAAGCCCTCTGTGAGATGCATCACAATATACAACAAACTCACCTGTACCGGTAGGAATCGTCAATACAGGCGCACTAGTCAGCCTCTTCTTCAGCTCTACAAAACTAGCTTCACAATCTTCAGACCACACAAACGGCATATTCTTCTGGGTCAACTGAGTGATAGGCTTCGCTATACTGGAGAAATCTCGGATAAAACGTCGATAATACCCGGCTAGACCCATGAAACTGCGTATCTCAGGCACAGAAGTCGGTCTCGGCCAACTGATCACAGCTTCAATTTTACTCGGATCTACCGCAATACCATCTCCAGATATAATATGCCCCAAGAAGACAACCTGTCTCAGCCAGAATTCACACTTGGACAGTTTGGCATACAACCGCTCCTGTCGCAAAGTCTTCAGCACAATTCTCAGATGATCTGCATGCTCAGTCAAACTCTTCGAATACACCAAAATGTCATCAATAAACACAATTACAAACTCATCTAAATATCTCTGAAAAATGCGGTTCATCAAACTCATAAACACCGCAGGTGCATTCGTCAAACCGAAAGGCATAACAACAAACTCGTAATGTCCATACCTGGTTCGGAATGCAGTCTTCGGAATATCAACGTCTCTAACTCGGAGCTGATGATATCCTGATCTCAAATCAATCTTCGAGTATACCGAAGATCCCTGCAACTGATCAAACAGATCGTCGATGCGAGGCAAAGGATATTTGTTCTTCACTGTTGCCTTATTCAGCTGCCTATAATCAATACACAGTCGCATCGAACCATCTTTCTTTCTAACGAAAAGCACCGGAGCACCCCAAGGTGATACACTGGGTCTGATATATCCCTTGGACAGAAGATCCTCCAACTGTGCTTTCAACTCTTTCAGTTCAACAGGCGCCATCCTATATGGAGCTTTTGAAATAGGAACACTGCCTGGCACAAGGTCTATGCTAAAATCAACCTCTCGAACTGGAGGCAACCCTGGAATCTCATCGGGGAAAACATCTGCAAACTCGCAAACCACTGGCAAATCTGCCAATGCTGGGCTCGACTTCAGTAAATCTACTGAATATATGAGAAATCCCTCTGTTCCTCTCTGAAGCAATCTACTCATAGTCAGAGCAGATACTAAGGGAATCCGAGATCTGGAACCCTTGCCGTAGAATTTCCACTCATCTGTCATTTCAGGTCTGAATCTGACAATCTTGTGGAAACAATCTACCGTGGCCCTGTACTTGGTCAACATATCTATGCCAACTATACAGTCAAAATCAGCTAAACCAAGTACTACACAATCAAGATCAATCTCATGCCCCTCGAACTGAAGCATACAATGTCTAACAGTAGTCACCGATATCAAACCACTTCCCAACGGAGAAGCTATAGACATTACCGTAGACATCGACTCAACAGGCAATGAATGTCTCAATGCAAAATGTTCAGAGATGAATGTATGAGATGCCCCTGTGTCAATAAACACATATGCAGGATAACCGCAAAGAAAACAGTTACCTGCAATGACGTCATCTGGCGCCTCCTGCGCCTGCTCCTCTGTCAGGGCAAAAACACGTGCCTGCTGTCTGGGAGGCTGACTCACCGTCTGACTACCTCCTGGCCTCTGCTGGGTCGGTGTGGAGGGTGGCTGAAAGGAGTGTACAGAAGATGCCTGTCTCTCCATCTGTGGCGCTGGTGCTGATGATCCTGTGCTCTGGAATCGTGATGCACCCCTCTGGGGACAAACTCTGGCGAAGTGTCCTGGTTGCCTACAGATGTTGCAGCGTCCCAGAACTCCTTGACACTGCTCCGTCGCATGTTGCCCTCCGCACGAACCACAGTATGCACCACTATACTCTGACCCCTGACCTCTCTGTCGAGATCCACTCGAACTCGATGAACTGCTCCCAGATTTCTTAAACTGTTTGCCTTTAGCCTTCAGAAAATCCTTCTTGCCACTACCACTAGCTCCACTGTCAAAACGAGGAGGAGGTGGTGGAAACTGTACGGTCGTGGACTGTGGCGGTCTCTGCCCCTGAACACCGTAGGAAGCCCCTCGCTGCCTGATCAAGCCAGCCTCTGCTCCCTTTGCTCGGTTCAGTGCCTCCGAAAAAGTACTAGGCCGGCCCGTGTTCACCAAAGTAAAGACATCCGGATTCAATCCGTTGATGAACTGATCGGCCACTGCCTCGTCGTTCCCGGCCACATGAGGTGCAAATCGTAGCAATGCAGAAAATTTAGCCACATACTCCTCGATATTCCACTGTCCCTGCCTCAGATTTGCAAATTCAGCTCCTTTATCTTTCCGGTAGGAGACGGGGAAGAATCGCTGATAGAACTCATCTTTAAAAACTTTCCACGTGATATCAATGCCTCGGTGCTCCAAGGCTCTCTTCGTAGTCAACCACCAGCTCTTGGCAACCTCCTGCATCTGATGCCCTATCAGCTTCACACGTCGTTCGTCAGTGTAAGCCAAAGACTCAAACAACATCTCGATATCATCGAGCCAGCTCTCGCACTCTACTGCACTCTCTGTGCCTTTCAGGGTAGGCGGATGGAAAGACTGAAATCTCTTCAATAAAGTCTCCATCGGTGTAGCGGTAACATCCATCTGTGCACCTGATGTGCTACCCTGCTCTGGCTGTGGCACTCGTCTAGGCGGCATAAATCTGATTATCAAACTAATTAATACCCAATCAATATTATCTGTCTCAGCCCTCCTCTGATCATATACCTCTGATCGAGAATCGGTTCTGATTCAGGCTTGACAAGTATATGCTGTAAATCAACTCAGATAATGCACAACATATAATAGGGAAAGCAATAAATCATGCTAGCATCTCAAAGCAAGGAAGATGACTCGATCTACCCCGCTCATTCTATTCTATCTCAGTCTACAGAACCTACAGCTCTGATACCACCTGTTGTGGGGACCCGGGCTCTAACTCAATTCTTTTGGGATTTAATTGGATCTTTATTAAAAATGACGGGTCAAATTTTCACTTTCTAACATTTAATCGAATGTTAACATAAAGCGTCTCATTTTTATTTAAAACAAACATCAGTCATCAAACATTACATGTCGTGATCTAGTAGCCTTACTTGTTATACATGTTATAAGAACAACATAACATCTCTAGTATCAACATGAAACTACTAGTACAACATAAGAAGTCTTCTGCTACACCCGGCATCACCACGCTATCAACTCTCTCGTCCTCGTCGTGACCCTGATCCTGCCCCACCTGTTGCCATGCACACATACAGACACGACAACAGCCGGATAACTCCGGTGAGAACATATCCCAGTATAAAACATGGATGCATGCAATGTAATAACTCATGTACAAATGCATAACATAAATCCAGTAACATGAATATACATCTAAACATGTAGTAGAATACAAATCTGTATTCAACAATTCAAATCTTGACTCGACTCTTTTCTAATCTAGGGATCCCGGTGTGAATAAGACGGTCTGTCACCTACCAACCACTCGGGGCAACGGTACGTCTTATTCCTAGACTTCGGTCAACTCTGTATCGAGGGTCTACACATATAGCAAATCTGCTCCTATGCGTCGATACACCGAAACGTCTAGTTTTGGCAAGTCTGCCAATCTCTCCTATCTCAGGACTCGAATATAAATCAATAAACAAGGCATTACATAATCAATGTAATAACAATCTAGTATGTGATTTAGGGAAACTCGTATCAAATCTGAATCGAGTTGTGCAATCCCGTGACCACATGAATTATACCTTTCTTGTCGCACTGTCTGTCGAGATCTCGAATCAAAAGTCAAACCTGTCACCTCAAATCTGAAACGGCAATGTGTAGACACCCAATATCAATCTCTAACTCAAAGCAACATATATGCCAATCAATAATAAATCTCGGTACAAATCTACGGCATAACAGCGTATTCTCGCAATACCGATCAACTCAATCTCAACAAACAATATATACCATAGCCACAACTCATAATCTTCATAATATACTCATCAAAACACAATATAACATGCTCAATTCTTCCAATCAATATCGATATACATGCTGGAAATTCGCAAGGCTCGTATACGGTGTCCGAAAATCGATCTGATAACAAATATACGATGCTCTATATATCAAGAACATATATTCGCAACAAAATCATAAGTTCCCCAACATCCACAATCTGAATCATGCTGGAATTATATCAAACTTACGTCACTTTGTAGCCGTCAATGCAAGGAACACAAATCTTACCTCGGAATTAAAATCGAATGAACAAATCTTGCATAATATAGTTTCTAGGCTATGAAAACTTGAGGATTCTTGAAGAGGGACTCTCGATTCTGCTGATGAAGAAATGAAGTGTCAATACAACATATATATATAGCATGCCATGTGTCAAGTAGAGAAACAAAGGTGGCACTTCGCATGCAGCACCGCGGGTGCGCTCCTCTTGCACCGCGGGTGCGCTGTGCTCACGACGAGTTCATCCAAAAATGTAGCACTTAGACCGCGGGTGCGGTCCTTACATGACCGCGGGTGCGGTCTCACACCGCGGGTGCGGTCGTGCTAGCACCGCGGGTGCGGTGTCTGTTCGCACATTTCCCTCAATTTTCTATCACCTACACCGCGGGGCGGTGTGGCTTCGGCCATGCTACTCAAAATCTCATAATTCATGCATTCTTATCTCTACAATTCCAACATCAATAATATCGATAATTCTCGAGCCTTACAGATAGTACCCAACCAATCACGTTAAACGCCTAGCAGCATCGCTTACGTGATTCCCTAGGTATCACATGATAGTGCCTGGAAGTGAAAGGGATCGATATACGGTGTTCAAAATCGCAACGGAAGCACAAAAGTGTTTTCAAAACATGAAAACCGAAATTTTGGTATAAAAATTTTTCAAAATTTAACACCATGTACTAGTTGTGCAAACATATACAAAAATCTCAACTTTCAAGCATAGGGTGTTGAGAAAATTACCTATCAATCACAAGGATTGATTTTATGGCTCCAACTAAGGTGTAAACACCTTAGCTCTTGAAGGTAGACAATCTACAAGCTCCACCTTTCTTTTGGACTCCTTTCTTCCAATCAAGCCCACCACCAACTAGGTAGATCCCCTCACATTTTGCACTAGAAAAATGTGAGGATTTTTCAAAGAGAAGATAGTGTTTTCTCCAACAAATTGAAGAACACAAAAGGAAGGAAAAATGGAGAGAATGCTCATGGAAATTTCGGCCAAGAGGTTGTGGAGGGAAGAGTGGGAAGACTTGTCTTGGTTTGTGAAAAAGTTGAGGCATAAAGTTGCATGCCATGCCTTGAAAACTCAAAAAGTAGTCTCCCAACCCTTCACCTCCCATGCATGCATATAATATGGTTTTTAATCAAATTAAAAACCTTGGACTAAATTTTAATTATCTCAAACATATTTGAGACTAATTAAACATTACTTGAATTCACCCAAGTCCCACTAGTTAAATAATTATTTTAATTGAGCTCTACAAGACTCAATATAATTTAATTAATTCAACACTTGAATTAATTTAATTATTTGGACTCTACTAGGCCCACTAGTGTTTAATTAATTCAACACTTGAATTAATTTGATTTAGTCCATAATAATGTTTATGAAAATCACAATTTTCAATTACATTATTCTCTTGGCCAAATTTTAATTTAGGAACACTTCCATAAATCAAAATTTACATTTCTCTCATAGAAGTCATACTTCTAATTTTCCTTACGCTTATAAACTCCTTTATAAGCCGTTCAACACATTGAACTATTTTACTTCTCAACGGGATCTAGAAAGCTAGTACTTGTGTGGCCCTCAATGGTTCATTGATACAACTAGCCGTGGGTTCACATCTCCATGTGATTCGGACTAAACATGTCCTTATATGAGCATACCCCAATTGCTCCATTCTTATTTATCAACACCTTGATAATAAGAACGTCAGAACTCAAGTCTGATAGTACCCAACCAATCATGTTAAACGCCTAGCAGCATCGCTTACATGATTCCCTAGGTATCAAATGATAGTGCCTGCAAGAACCAATCAATTATGGTTAGCATACAGTACGGTCCCTTCAACTCATATATCCCGATCGATTCGACAACCATTGGTTTATCGAGAGTTGTCAATGAATCGATACTATGTGTCATGTCGTAGTTGCATCGATGGTGTAATCAATGAAACCCCTTTCATAATTACAACCATACTCTGGCCAGAGATTTCAACCTACATACACATGATAACACATAGGATATCCATACCCGAAGGTAAGCGGTGAATCCCCGACTACAATGCATCGACTCCTATGTGTTTCGACAGAATACCCAACCTTGCCACCTGATGACCCCATGAGAGTCGGTAAACAAGTCAAAGTGTAATTCTAGCACATAGAGTCTCAATGTTGTCCCGGGTCATAAGGACTAATGGTGTACAACCATAAACCAGGACTTTTCCACTCGATAAGTGAGAACCACTTGGAAAGTCCTTTAATGGAGGGTTGTTCAGTGCACTCTACCAGGAGCACCTATCTGCATGCTCGGACATCACAATGTCCCCTACCAATGAAACATGGTACTCACATCGCAGATACTAGTCTCTAACTCGAGCGGCCTATATCCTTCTTAGTGGCGGCTGAATCGACTAGGAACCGTTTAGAATATACAGTATTACAAATATGAGTTTCATGATACTCATCATATGAGTATCTCATATTCTTTCTACTATTTGTATATTCAAGGGCTTTATCTATGCAACTAGCATGGGTATACAGATAAAGATGTGCCATAATAATAATTTCAAATATTATTAAAATAAAGATTGCTTATACATAGAGTTTCATTGTGAACACTCGGCCAACACTCGGCTCGACGGGCACCTACTCTAACAATCTCCCACTTGCACTAGAGCCAACTACCCATATGCTTTAAACCCATTGATTCGCGATGCTTGTCGAATAATGGTCCAGGTAAAGGCTTAGCTAGTGGATCAACAACATTATCTGCGGAGCCGACTGTGTCAAAAGACACTTCTCTACTTTCCACACTCTCTCCGAGGATGTGGTACTTTCTCAATACTAGTTTGGATTTCTGATGAGACCTAGGCTCCTTTGCTTGAGCTATAGCTCCCGTGTTGTCACACAACACCGGGATAGGAGCAACTCCATTAGGAATGACGTCTAACTCTTAGACGAAATTCCTTATCCAAACAGCCTCCCTTGCTGCATCTGATGCAGCAATGTATTCGGCCTCTGTGCTGGAATCCGTAATATTGTCTTGCTTGGAACTCTTCCAAGAGACATCAGCACCATTGAGCATGAATACAAATCCAGAGGTTGACTTCGAGTCATCGATATCGCTTTGGAAGCTAGAGTCGGTATAGCCTTCCAATCTCAGTTCTCCACACCATAGACCAAGAACAACTTATTGGTACTTCTCAACTACTTGAGGATGTCTTTCACAGCTTTCAGTGTGGAAGACCAGGGTTCGATTGATATCTACTCACTACACTTAGTGCGGAAGCCACGTCAAGACGTGTAGATATCATCCCATACATGATGCTACCAATTGCCGAAGCATACGGAATGCGTGTCATCGCCACTATCTCTGCATCAGTCTTGGGATACAGACTTGGATAGGGACACGCCATGACACATTGGTAGATGTCCTTTCATGGACTCATCCATCGAGAACCGCTTCACGATGGTATCATGTATGTGGACTGGGTGAGACCAAGCAATCTTCTCGATCTATCTCAATAGATTTGTATTCCCAATACAAAATATGCTTCACCCAAGTCGTGCATCGAGAACTTACTCGCTAACCATATCTTAGTTGATTGCAACATTCCTACATCATTCCCAATGAGTAGAATGTCATCAACATACAACACCAGGAATGTCACAACACTCCCACTGACCCTCTTATACACATAGGGTTCCTCATGATTCTTAGTAAATCAAACTATTTGATTGTACTGTCGAATATGAGGTTACAACTCCTAGATGCCTGCTTTAGATCATAAATAGATCTCTGAAGTTTGCATACCATATGCTCACTTCCGATAGATGTTAACCCTTCAGGTTAAGACATGTAAATAACTTTCTTAAAATCCCCATTAAGAAAGTCTGTCTTGACATCCATCTGCCATATCTCATAGTCATACCATGCAGCTATGGCTAGCAAAATCCTTATGGACTTGAACATTGCGACTGGGGAAAAGGTTTCCTCAAAGTCAACTCCTTGTCTTTGAGTATATCCTTTTGCCACCAATCGCACCTTGAAGGTCAATATCTTCCCATCCGTCCCAAGTCCCTATGGGAACTATTCCCTCAGGTGGATCCACAAGATCCTACACTTGGTTCGAATGCATGGAATTCAACTCAGATTCCATTGCTTCAAGTCACTTGGATGAATCGGCATCAGATAATGCTTCCTTGAAGGTCCTTGGATCACATCCATGGTTAGGCTCATCATGGCCCTCTTCAAGAAGCAGACCATACCTCATAGGTGGTCTCGAGACTCTCTCGGATCTTCTAGGAGCTTGTATCTCCTCTCTTGGCTCTTCGGGTGTGGGTTCTATAATTGTGGGTGTCTCTCGAACCTTTTCGAGTTCTATCATCTCCCTTTTTCTATCCAATAGAAATTCCTTTTTCCAAAAGGGTCGCATTCCTAGAAACAAACACTTTTGTTTCTTGGGGATGATAGAAGTAGTATCCAATCGAATTCATTGGATATCCCACAAATTAACATAAAATGGATCGACTATCCAATTTATCTCCCACTACCTGCTTCATAAGCAGGGCACCCCCATATTCTAAGATAAGAATACTTAGGAGGCTTACCCATCCATATCTCATATGGTGTATGCCTTTTAATGGACATTTAGTGGAATATCTTTTAATTTAAGATATAGAGATCGTTTTCAAGTTCATTAGTACCAATCAAACATTCATTCATGTAAATGTTGCAAACACCTTTGCAAAATAAACAAGAATATCCATTTTTATCAACATAGAAATGGAAACAATACAAAAATAGGTACAAACAAAACATCTCATAAAATTAACTTAAACTATTGTTCAATAATAAGTAAACATCTTCAATAGCCTTGGCAGCAACTCTTGCTCCATTTCTCATCCTCTAGAAGGTCACACCTTCCTTAAGCATTCTACTTCTTCCCATCACCTATAACTCATTATAGAGATGTGAGTCACAACCGGTATCTAATACCCAAGAAGTAGAGTTAATTGAAACGTTTACTTAAATTTAGAACATAACGTTTCCAGAACACTTCTGGGCCAGATATTCCTTGCAAATTTGCCTCCAATGTCCAGGCTTCTTGCAGTGATGACATTCATCAGCAGTCTTGTCAGCCTTAACTGGTGTGGCTGCCACAACGGGATTCGGAGATTGCCTCAACAAGGGCACGTTCTTCTTGGGACGTTGGAAAGAACGCTTCTTTCCATTCCCATGTGGATCAATCTTCGTACCAGATGAAGAACCCACATAAAGTACCAACTTCTCTTTCTTGATGGTGGATTCAAACGTAACAAGCATATTCACCAACTCCTCAAGGGTTGGTTCAATCTTGTTCATGTTGAAGTTCACCACAAAAGGATCAAATGAGCTAGGCAGCGATAAGAGCAACACGTCGGTGGTCAACTCCGAAGGCAAGATCAGATCCATGCCAACGAGTTTGTCCACGAGCCCGATCACCTTTAGGCCATGCTCATGGACCGAGGCCCCATCTTGCATGCGTAAAGTGATCAGCTTCTAGACGGTAGCATGCCTAAGAGGACGTGTTTGCTCTCCAAAGAGCTCCTTGAGGTGCAAATGAATGTCAGCAGCACTCTTTGCACCCTCAAAACGCCTCTGCAGCTCATCATTCATAGAAGTCAACATATAACACCTGGCTATCAAGTCATGGTCACACCATTCCTTGTAAGCCTGCAATTCCTCAGGATTGCAGTGAGTCGGAGCCTCAACAGGGGGCGACTCAGTCAGTGTATATGCTACCCTTTCCGAATTCAAGACGATTTTTATGTTTCTTAGCCAAGTGAGGTAATTAGGTTCAGTTAATATGTGGTTGTCGAGTATTATAGATATTGGATTGCGAATCGAAGACATTGTCAATTTGTACTGAAAAGTAAAACAGATAAATGTTGGTGACTATTTTAAAATATTTAGTAAGATATGAAGTTTGGACTTTTACTTCATAAATATTTGCTCCCACTGTTTTGACATCTTTCACTACCCTCTAGTGAAAACGGGAAACTCCTTTCCTCAGTAGGTACGTAAGGTCCAATTAGCGAATTATGATCCCGATTATACAGCCAATCACAATTCCTAAAAGGTAGTTTCCCAATTGCATCACAATGCAACCCTTAACGTAAACTTTTGTCTCACGTTTGATTAGGACCCATTATAGACGTCGTTCATCTTCACGTGTCAAGCCTTACCCATCGATGTTGAACCTTAATGGACGGTCGCCATGAGTTCCCTCAATAATATGAGCCGAAATCATGGGAGTTCCACGTAATTCACATCACCATGTCAATGGATGTCACAGCTTTCCGGCACCCAAAGCTCCCCCAATAATATGAGCCGAGCCCCGAGTACGGGTAGCGTTCATCATGCACCCATTGTCGATGGAAGACAAGGAAATTATAACCAATTTTATAATTCTCCTTTTCGGGCTTGATATTAATTTTGAATCTTATTCAAAATGAGGGTTTTTTAATTTTGAAAGGTCTCATCATTAATTTTATTTAAAAGCTCGCCATGTTTGATCGTATGTTTGCCGGATTCATGCAACTTTGTTATTATCATAATAATAACGCACATACTCATTATTTATAACATATCATGCATATATTATAAACAGTAAACAAAACAAGGATGATCAATCGCCCCAATACTAATGGCCCGTGTGAGCTAAACACGGGCCTAGGTCCAATCCTAGGGTAAATGCACGGGATGCAAATGCAACTACATTATTACATTAGCATCCAATATTACATGTCTTCGATCTTCATAATCACCAAGGCCACCATCTTCCAATCTTGATCTTCCACTATTCTAATATTTACAATTAAATATCCATGGCACATAGGGATACATCTCATGGGGGGTGGGAACGGGCCATAAACCAAGCCCACTTGAAATTGATAATTATTACAATCATACAACACAAATATCCTAGCATACACCTAGCAAATTGGGCTTGGGCTTTTGATCATCCTTCATGCATAATATCACATATCATACACCATCAATTAATTATCACTATAATTAATTGATCCAATATTATATATCTTGATCCAATCACTAACCGCCACGATTATAAACTAAATTAACAAAGTATACAAACACCTTTGTCTACTTTCCAATTAATTTATTTATAACCGAATTTCTTATAAATCACAATTTACTATAAATAATTAAAGTCCAACTTCAATTATTTATTTTATGAGAAAACTTAAGGGCCCAAAAACTTATTTTTCACCAAAAACATTTTGGCCCATTTAAAATTCACAAATATGTTGACCATCTAATGGCCCAACAACTCAAGGCCCATGACACTTTGATATTCCAAAACACTTTTGGAAACCCTAGTCGTCATCGCCGTCGCCGGAGTTCCGTCGCCGGATTCCGGCCAACATTCCGGCCAACATGCAAAAAATTTTTTTTTTTTTATTAAACTTTAGGGGCTGTTCGGGCAGCCCCTCGGGCTGCCCTTGCTGCCCGAAATGGTCAGCCCTCGGGCAGCCCGAGCTGCCCGAAACGGGCAGCAACATGCTGCCCGAAATTCCCCACAAGAAGGCCTCGGTTTTGTTGCAAATTTTCATCTCAAACGGTTAGAAATCGCCCTCAATATAATATCTTGTATATGTTGCACAAAAACTAGTAACCTTAGCTCTTGATACCACTTGAAAGGGATCGATATACGGTGTTCAGAATCGCAACGGAAGCACAAAAGTGTTTTCAAAACATGAAAACCGAAATTTTGGTATAAAAATTTTTCAAAATTGAACACCATGTACTAGTTGTGCAAACATATACAAAAATCTCAACTTTCAAGCATAGGGTGTTGTGAAAATTACCTATCAATCACAAGGATTGATTTTATGGCTCCAACTAAGGTGTAAACACCTTAGCTCTTGAAGGTAGACAATCTACAAGCTCCACCTTTCTTTTGGACTCCTTTCTTCCAATCAAGCCCACCACCAACTAGGTAGATCCCCTCACATTTTGCACTAGAAAAATGTGAGGATTTTTCAAAGAGAAGATAGTGTTTTCTCCAACAAATTGAAGAACACAAAAGGAAGGAAAAATGGAGAGAATGCTCATGGAAATTTCGGCCAAGAGGTTGTGGAGGGAAGAGTGGGAAGACTTGTCTTGGTTTGTGAAAAAGTTGAGGCATAAAGTTGCATGCCATGCCTTGAAAACTCAAAAAGTAGTCTCCCAATCCTTCACCTCCCATGCATGCATATAATATGGTTTTTAATCAAATTAAAAACCTTGGACTAAATTTTAATTATCTCAAACATATTTGAGACTAATTAAACATTACTTGAATTTACCCAAGTCCCACTAGTTAAATAATTATTTTAATTGAGCTCTACAAGACTCAATATAATTTAATTAATTCAACACTTGAATTAATTTAATTATTTGGACTCTACTAGGCCCACTAGTGTTTAATTAATTCAACACTTGAATTAATTTGATTTAGTCCATAATAATGTTTATGAAAATCACAATTTTCAATTACATTATTCTCTTGACCAAATTTTAATTTAGGAACTCTTCCATAAATCAAAATTTACATTTCTCTCATAGAAGTCATACTTCTAATTTTCCTTACGCTTATAAACTCCTTTATAAGCCGTTCAACACATTGAACTATTTTACTTCTCAACGGGATCTAGAAAGCTAGTACTTGTGTGGCCCTCAATGGTTCATTGATACAACTAGCCGTGGGTTCACATCTCCATGTGATTCGGACTAAACATGTCCTTATATGAGCATACCCCAATTGCTCCATTCTTATTTATCAACACCTTGATAATAAGAACGTCAGAACTCAAGTCTGATAGTACCCAACCAATCATGTTAAACGCCTAGCAGCATCGCTTACATGATTCCCTAGGTATCAAATGATAGTGCCTGCAAGAACCATTCAATTATGGTTAGCGTACAGTACGGTCCCTTCAACTCATATATCCCGATCGATTCGACAACCATTGGTTTATCGAGAGTTGTCAATGAATCGATACTATGTGTCATGTCGTAGTTGCATCGATGGTGTAATCAATGAAACCCCTTTCATAATTACAACCATACTCTGGCCAGAGATTTCAACCTACATACACATGATAACACATAGGATATCCATACCCGAAGGTAAGCGGTGAATCCCCGACTACAATGCATCGACTCCTATGTGTTTCGACAGAATACCCAACCTTGCCACCTGATGACCCCATGAGAGTCGGTAAACAAGTCAAAGTGTAATTCTAGCACATAGAGTCTCAATGTTGTCCCGGGTCATAAGGACTAATGGTGTACAACCATAAACCAGGACTTTTCCACTCGATAAGTGAGAACCACTTGGAAAGTACTTTAATGGAGGGTTGTTCAGTGCACTCTACCAGGAGCACCTATCTGCATGCTCGGACATCACAATGTCCCCTACCAATGAAACATGGTACTCACATCGCAGATACTAGTCTCTAACTCGAGCGGCCTATATCCTTCTTAGTGGCAGCTGAATCGACTAGGAACCGTTTAGAATATAGAGTATTACAAATATGAGTTTCATGATACTCATCATATGAGTATCTCATATTCTTTCTACTATTTGTATATTCAAGGACTTTATCTATGCAACTAGCATGGGTATACAGATAAAGATGTGCCATAATAATAATTTCAAATATTATTAAAATAAAGATTGCTTATACATAGAGTTTCATTGTGAACACTCGGCCAACACTTGGCTCGACGGGCACCTACTCTAACAGCAAGAACCATTCAATTATGGTTAGCGTACAGTACGGTCCCTTCAACTCATATATCCCGACCGATTCGACAACTATTGGTCTATCGAGAGTTGTCAATGAATCGATACTATGTGTCATGTCGTGGTTGCATCGATGGTGTAATCTATGAAACCCCTTTCATAATTACCACCATACTCTGATCAGAGATTTCAATCCACACATACATGAAAAACACATAGGATATCCATACCCGTAGGTAAGCGGTGAATTCCCGACAACAATGCATCGACTCCTATACGTTTCGCCGTAACACCCAACCTTGCCACCTGATGACCCCATAAGAGTCGGTAAACAAGTCAAAGTGAAACACTAGCACATAGAGTCTCAATGTTGTCCCGGGTCATAAGGACTAATGGTGTACAACCATAAACTAGGACGTTTCCACTCGATAAGTGAGAACCACTTGGAAAGTCCTTTATGGAGGGTTGTTCAGTGCACTCTACAAGGAGCACCTATCTGCATGTTCGGACATCGCAATGTCCCCTACCAATGAAACATGGTACTCACATCGCAGATACTAGTCTCTAACTCGAGCGGCCTATATCCTTCTTAATGGCGGCTGAATCGACTAGGAACCGTTTAGAATATACAGTATTCCAAATATGAGTTTCATGATACTCATCTTATGAGCATCTCATATTCTTTCTACTATTTGTATATTCAAGGACTTTATCTATGCAACTAGCATGGGTATAAAGATAAAGATGCGCCAAATTAATAAATTCAAATATTATTAAAATAAAGATCGTTTATACATAGAGTTTCATTGTGAACACTCGGCCAACACTTGGCTCGACGTGCACCTACTCTAACAATCTCCCACTTGCACTAGAGCCAACTACCCATATGCTTCAGACCCATAGATTCGCGATGCTTCTCGAATGATGGTCCTGGTAAAGGCTTAGTTAGTGGATCAGCAACATTATCTGCGGAGCCGACTTTGTCAATCGTGACATCTCTTCTTTCCACGATCTCTCTGAGGATGTGGTACTTTCTCAATACGTGTTTGAACTTCTGATGAGTACCTTGGCTCCTTCGCCTGAGCTATGGCTCCCGTGTTGTCACACATCACCGGAATAGGAGCAACTCCATTTGGAATGACGCCCAACTCTTGGACGAAATTCCTAATCCAAACGGCCTCCTTTGCTGCAGCCGATGCAGCAATGTATTCTGCCTCAGTGGTGGAATCCGCAGTACTGTCTTGCTTGGAACTCTTCCAAGAGACAACACCACCATTGAGCATGAATATGAATCCGGAGGTTGACTTCGAGTCATCAACATCGCTTTGGAAGCTAGAGTCGGTATAGCCTTCCAATTTCAGTTCTCCACCCCCATAGACCAAGAACAACTTATTGGTCCTTCTCAAATACTTGAGGATGTCTTTCACAGCTTTCCAGTGTGGAAGACCAGGGTTGGATTGATATCTACTCACTACACTTAGTGCAAAAGCCACGTCAGGACGTGTAGATATCATCCCATACATGATGCTACCAATAGCCGAAGCATACGGAATACGTGTCATCGCCGCTATCTCTGCATCAGTCTTGGGAGACATAGACTTGGATAGGGACACGCCATGACACATTGGTAGATGTCCTTTCTTGGACTCGTCCATCGAGAACCGCTTCACGATGGTATCAATGTATGTGAACTGGGTGAGACCAAGCAATCTTTTTGATCTATCTCTATAGATCTGTATTCCTAATACAAAAGATGTTTCACCCAAGTCCTGCATTGAGAACTTACTTGCTAACTATATCTTAGTTGATTGCAACATTCCTACATCATTCCCAATGAGTAGAATGTCATAAACATAAAGAACAAGGAATGTCACAGCACTCCCACTGACCTTCTTATACACACAGGGTTCCTCAGGATTCTTAGTAAAACCAAACTCTTTGATTGTACTATCGAATCTGAGGTTCCAGCTCCTAGATGCCTGCTTAAGACCATAAATAGATCTTTGAAGTTTGCATACCATATGCTCACTTCCGATAGATGTAAACCCTTCAGGTTGAGACATGTAAATCTCTTCCTTAATATCCCCATTAAGGAAGGCAGTCTTGACATCCATCTGCCATATCTCATAGTCATACCATACAGCTATGGCTAGCAAAATCCTAATGGACTTGAACATCGCAACTGGAGAAAAGGTTTCCTCATAGTCAACACCTTGCCTTTGAGTATACCCTTTTGCAACCAGTCGCGCCTTGAAGGTCA
The DNA here is from genome assembly GCF_022965805.1 of Primulina eburnea. NCBI lineage: Eukaryota > Viridiplantae > Streptophyta > Magnoliopsida > Lamiales > Gesneriaceae > Primulina > Primulina eburnea. The sequence goes on along the minus strand of NC_133102.1, from coordinate 24,293,178 downwards.
ATACCTTCCCATCCGCCCCAAGTTTCCGCTTGTAAATCCATTTACACCCTATGGGAACAATTCCCTCAGGTGGATCCACGAGATTCCACACTTGGTTCGAATGCATGGAATTCATCTCAGATTCCATTGCTTCAAGCCATTTGGATGAATCGGCATCCGATAACGCTTCTTTGAAGGTCCTTGGATCACATCCAAGATTAGGCTCATCATTGCCCTCTTCAAGAAGCAGACCATACCTCACAGGTGGTCTCGAGACTCTCTCGCTTCTTCTAGGAGTTTGTATCTCCTCACTTGGCTTTTCGGGTCTGGGTTCTACAACTGTGGGTGTTTCTCGAACCTCTTCGAGTTCTATCATCTCGCCTTTTCTATCCAATAGAAATTCTCTTTCCAAAAAGGTTGCGTTCCTAGAAACAAACACCTTTGTTTCTTGAGGATGATAGAAATAATATCCAGCTGAATTCCTTGGATATCCCACAAAGTAGCATAAAATGGATCGACTATCCAATTTATCTCCCACTACCTGCTTCACATAAGCAGGGCACCCCCATATCCTAAAATAAGAATATTTGGGTGGCTTACCCATCCATATCTCATATGGTGTCTTATCAACTGCTTTTGTATGGACATGGTTCAACAACAGTGCCGCTGTCTCAAGCGCATATCCCCAAAAGGATGGCGGCAACTCCGTGAACCCCTTCATAGACCGAACCATGTCCATCAAAGTCCGGTTACGACGCTCCGAAACACCATTCAACTGTGGTGTAGCGGGCGGAGTCCACTGCGAGAGAATCCCATTCTCCCTTAGATACTCTTTGAACTCGGCACTCAAGTACTCGCCACCTCGATCCGATCGAAGTGTCTTGATGCTTCGTCCCAATTGTTTCTCTACTTCACTTCTGAATTCTTTGAACCGTTCAAAGGCTTCAGACTTGTATTTCATCAAATACACATACCCATACCTCGAATGGTCATCGGTAAAGGTGATGAAGTAGGCATGTCCATGCTTAGTGGTGATGCTAAGCGGACCGCACACATCGGTATGGATCAAATCCAATAACCCTTTGGCTCGCTCCGCATGGCCCTTAAAGGGAATTTTGTTCATCTTTCCTTTTAGACAGGATTCACAAGTCGTGAGAGCATTAATATCGAACATATCAAACATGTCCAACTCCCACTAACTTGTTCATCCTTCTTAGGGATATATGACCTAATCGAGCATGCCATAATTGTGCCGAATTAAGAGTATCTTGTTTGCGCTTATTTGTTGTTGTTATCGTTTGGACATTGTTAAGTGGAATATCTTTTAATTTTAAGGTGTAGAGATTGTTTTCAAGTTCACCGGTACCAACTAAACATTCATTCTTGTAAATATTGCAAACACCTTTGCCAAATAAACAAGAAAATCCATCGATATCAAGCATAGGAATGGAAATAATGTTTTTGATCAAGTCTGGTACAAATAAAACATCTCTTAAAACCAAATTAAAATCATTGTTCAAACATAAATAAACATCTCCCACAGCCTTGGCAGCAACCCTTGCTCCATTGCCCAACCTCAAGAAGGTCTCACCTTCCCTGAGCTTCCTACTTCTTCCCATCACCTGCAAATCATTACAGAGATGTGAGCCACAGCCGGTATCCAATACCCAAGAAGTAGAGTTAATGGAGATATTCACTTCAATGTAGAACATACCTTTGCCAGAACCCTTCTGCGCAAGATATTCCCTGCAGTTACGCCTCCAATGTCCAGGCTTCTTGCAGTGGTGACAGATGTCAACAGTCTTCTCAGCCTTGGCTAGCGCGGCTGCCACTACGGGACTCGGAGTCTGCCTCTTCAAGGGCTCGCTCTTCTTGGGGCGCTGGAAAGAACGCTTCTTTCCCTTCCCATGTGGACCGGTCTTCGTGCCAGATGAAGAGCCCACATAAAGAACCGACTTCTCCTTCTTGATGGTGGACTCAAAGGTCACAAGCATGTTCACCAACTCTTCAAGGCTGGGCTCGAGCTTGTTCATATTGAAGTTCACGACAAAAGGATCGAAAGAGCTAGGCAGTGACAACAGTAGCACATCCGTGGTCAACTCTAATGGCAAGATCAAATCCATGCCCACGAGCTTGTCCACGAGCCCAATCAACTTTAGGCCATGCTCATGGACCGAAGTCCCATCTCGCATGCGTAAAGTGATGAGCTCCTTTACTGTGGCATGCCTCAAAGGTCGAGTCTGCTCACCGAAGAGCTCCTTGAGGTGCAAATGAATGTCAGCAGCATTCTTTGCATCCTCGAATCGCCTTTGCAGCTCATCGTTCATCGAAGCCTGCATGTAACACTTGGCCTTCAAGTCATGGTCGCACCAATCCTTGTAGGTCTGCAGTTCCTCGGGACTGCAGTCAGTCGGAGCCTCATCAGGGGGCGACTCAGTCAGTGTGTATGCGATTCTCTCCGAGTTTAGGACGATCTTTAAATTTCTTAGCCAAGTGATATAGTTAGGTCCGGTTAGAACGTGTTTTTCGAGAATAACCGAAAACGGGTTGCGAATTGATGACATTGTCACAGATTTGTACTGAAAAGTAAAAACAGATAAATGTTAATGACTATTTCAAAATATTTAATAAGATATAAAGTTTGGACTTTTACTTTATAAATAATTGCTCCCACTGTTTTGACATTTTCACTACCCTCTAGTGAAAACGGGAACTCCTTTCCTCAGTAGGTACGTAAGGTCCAATTAGCGAATTATGATCCCGATTATACAGCCAATCACAATTCCTAAAAGGTAGTTTCCCAATTGCATCACAATGCAACCCTTAACGTAAACTTTTGTCTCACGTTTGATTAGGAATTATTATAGACGTCGTTCATCTTTACGTGTCAAGCCTTACCCATCGATGTTGAACCTTAATGGACGGTCGCCATGAGTTCCCTCAATTATCTGAGCCGAAGTCATGGGAGTTCCACGTAGTTCACATCATTATGTCAATGGATGTCACAGCTTTCCGGCACCCAGGGCTCCCCCAATAATATGAGCCGAGCCCCGAGTACGGGTAGCGTTCATCATGCACCCATTGTCGATGGAAGACAAGGAAATTATAAACAAATTTATAATTCCCCTTTTCGGACTTGATATTAATTTTGAATCTTATTCAAAATGAGGGTTTTTAATTTTGAAAGGTCTCATCATTAATTTTATTTTAAAAGCTCGCCATGTTTGATCGTATGTTTGCCGGATTCATGCAACTTTGTTATTATAATAATAATAACGCACATACTCATTATTTATAACATATCATGCATATATTATAAATAGAAAACAGTACAAGGATGATCAATTGCCCCAACACTAATGGCCCGTGTGAGCCAAACACGGGCCTAGGTCCAATCTTAGGGTAAATGCACGGGATGCAATGCAACTATACTATTACATTAGCATCCAATATTACATGTCTTCGATCTTCATAATCACCAAGGCCACCATCTTCTAATCTTGATCTTCCCCTATTCTAATATTTACAATTAAATATCCATAGCACATAGGGATACATCTCATGGGGTGGGAACGGGCCATAAACCAAGCCCACTTTAAAAAATTGATAATTATTACAATCATACAACACAAATATCCTAGCATACACCTAGCAAATTGGGCTTGGGCTTTTGATCATCCTTCATGCATAATATCACATATCATACACCATCAATTAATTATCACTATAATTAATTGATCCAATATTATATTTCTTGATCCAATCACTAACCGCCACAATTATAAATTAAATTAACAAAGTATACAAACACTTTTGTCTACTTTCAAATTAATTTATTTATAATCGAATTTCTTGTAAATCACAATTTACTATAAATAATTAAAGTCCTACTTCAATTATTTATTTTATGAGAAAATATGTGCAACAATTGTAAATTTAAACTTAAGGGCCCAAAACTTATTTTTCACCAAAAATATTTTGGCCCATTTAAATTTCACAAATTATGTTGTCCATCCAATGGCCCAACATCTCAAGGCCCATGACACTAAGATTCACCAAAACACTTTTTGAATCCCTAGTCGTCATCGCCGTCGCCGGAGCTCCGCCGGATTCCGGCAACAACAAAAATTTTTTTTTTTTATTAAAAACCTGCACATTTCGGGGCTGCCCCTCGGCTGCCCGAAATTTTCGGGCAGCCCCGAAAATTATTTTTTTTTTTTGTTTTGTAAAATTTTCGGTCCTTGAGTTTTATTGCACCAAAAAAATCTCAAACAGTTAGAAATCGATCTCAACATAATATTATGCAAATATTACACAAAAACCGTAACCTTAGCTCGGATACCACTTGAAAGCGGACCGGTTACGGAGGCCGGAAGCGCAACGGAAGCAAAAATTATAAATTTTTTGAGCAAATATTTCGGCCCCCATAAAAGATTTGTGTAATATTTACAAAAACTACAAAAACATGCATAGGATGTTTAAGAGATTTTACCTATCAACCTCTTAAGGTTGATGTAATGGCACCAACTAAAGTATAAATACTTTAGCTCTTCTTGGTTGAAAGATCTACAAGCTTCCACCTCCAATCCTCCAAGAATTAGGCCCACCACAAGCTATGTAAACCCCCTCAAGTTTTGCACTAGAAAAACTTAAGGATTTATCAAAGAGAAGAATTTTTCTCCAAGAAAATGAAGAACAAAATGGAAGAAAAATTGGGAGAGAAATCCCTCAAGAATTCGGCCAAGAGAGAGTGTGAGTGAGAGTGGGAGACTAGCCTAGGTATTGTTAAAAGTTGTCTCTCAAAAGTTGCATGCCTTTTGAATTTTATTAATAAAAAGTAATCAAGGCTCTTCACCTCCCAAGCATGCAAACCCTAGCATGTCTCACATATATTATATAGTTTTTAACACATTAAAAACCATGGACTAAATTTTAATTATCTCAAACACATTTGAGATTAATTAAATAATACTTGAATTTACTCAAGTCCCACTAGTTAAATAATTATTTTAATTGAGCTCTACAAGGCTCAATATTATTTAATTAATTCAACACTTGAATTAATTTAATTATTTAGACTCTACTAGGTCCACTAGTGTTTAATTAATTCAACACTTGAATTAATTTAATTTAGTCCTCAATAATGTTTATGAAAATCACAATTTTCAACTACATTATTTACTTGGCCAAATTTTAATCTTAGGAACACTTCCATAAATTAAAATTTATATTTCTCTCATAGAAGTCATACTTCTATTTTTTCTTTACGCTTATAAACACATTTGTAAGCCGTTCAACACAATGAACTATTTTACTTCTCATCGGGATTTACAGAGCTAGTACTTGTGTGGCCCTCAATGGTTCATTGATACAACTAGCCGTGGGTTCACATCTCCATGTGATTCGGACTAAACATGTCCTTATTCGAGCATACCCCAATTGCTCCATTCTTACTTATCAACTCCTTGATAATAAGAACGTCAGAACTCAAGTCTGATAGTACCCAACCAATCACGTTAAACGTCTAGCAGCATCGCTTACGTGATTCCCTAGGTATCACATGATAGTGCCTGCAAGAACCATTCAATTATGGTTAGCGTACAGTACGGTCCCTTCAACTCATATATCCCGACCGATTCAACAACTATTGGTCTATCGAGAGTTGTCAATGAATCGATACTATGTGTCATGTCGTGGTTGCATCGATGGTGTAATCTATTCTATGAAACCCCTTTCATAATTACCACCATACTCTGATCAGAGATTTCAATCCACACATACATGAAAAAACACATAGGATATCCATACACATAGGTAAGCCGTTGACCGTCTAGAGGCGCCAAGTGGATAGTGCCGCGCGGTCCAACCTCTGGGTCACTGCATCCACTACAAGACAGACGTGGACCTAAAATGTCCCGGACCACCGAAGCCCTCCCGACCCGTCGGCCACTGTGTACTCTCGGTGTCCATGCGTCCACAAGACAGGGCTGAGCGGCCCCAAGATATAGCTTATCTCGAAAGAGATACAGCTCAACAGTAAAGGCTATCTCGAAGGAGGTACGGCTCAACATGAAATGCAACGTGCAGTAATAACCGTGACATAATAGCATGCATCATATGACATATATCAATGCACCACATAATCATGCAACACATATAAGAATGTATACTCAACCAGGATATCTCGGATAGTACTTTCGTACCTCTATCACAGCAAGCCTAGCCTTACTCAACACCGCTAATCAGGTCTAGCACAAGCCTACGCATCAAAAGCACCCAATGAACAATACTACCATGCTATACTAGCAAAACCAGTACTCCCTAGTACTACCAAAGGTTTAGGGTTTACCTTCGTCCGTCGACAGCCCTTTGATGTCGATTGCCTCGTAACTCAGACGCCGCTACGCTACTACTCCTGGCAGCTCTTGGCTATCGCTCGACCAACAACTAACCCTAGAAACCTTCCAAACTCTCCAAAATGAGAGAAAACTCAAGAAATTGGCAAGTCAAAATGAGAAATCCGAGCACTATTTATAGGCCATGTTCGGATCCTCCGAACAACACTTCGGAACGTCCGAACGCTACGTGTCCATTGGCTCTTGACAGCTCATGATCGGATCCTCCGATCATACACTTCGGACCGTCCGAACATGCACGGAAAATGACGTGTCGATCAACACTTGACACCTAATGATCGGATCCACCGAACTCACTTCGGACCTTCCGACCTCTTCGGTGCTTCCGAACCATCTTCGGTCCGTCCGATCATGACTCGGTCAAAATTACACATTAAACCTTCTTAATCACCAATACTCCGTTAATTACCCAATTTGGAATTCGGGCTACTACATTCTCCCCCCCTTAAAACGATTTCGTCCTCGAAATCAAGCTTAGAGAATGAACAAAACGAAATAACAACATCATTACCCTCAAAATCTAAGGGACAACCCATCACTAGACGCTTGGCTAAAACCGAATGACCCATCAGAGTAGAAACAGAAAGAATGACGATTGAGCTCCTGAACCTTAAGCAGGGGAGTATGTCTGTTGATGAGTATCAGCAGAAATTCTTCGAGTTGTTACCCTTTGCGCCTCATATCAGTGGCAGTTCTGAAGCCAAGTACGATCATTTCCTTCAGGGCCTTAACCAGGAGATCTTTGATCGAGTCACTGTCTGTGATAATCCTACTTCGTATGATGGGTTAGTGAACCGGTGTCGTCAAGCAGAGATCAGTCTCCAGCGTGGTAGGGCTATTCTTTCTTCTAGACCTCCGAGTGTTTTGAGCCCTCGACCTCAGTCTTTCAAGAAATCTGGTTCTTCTTCTTCTAGGATTAATTGGCGGAGTGTGAATCCTGGTTGCCGATCTATACCCTTTCAATGCATCGCGACTCGATATCCATACACCTAGGTAAGCCGGTGAATCCCCGACTTACAATGCATCGACTCCTATACGTTTCGCCGTAACACCCAACCTTGCCACCTGATGACCCCATAAGAGTCGGTAAACAAGTCAAAGTGAAACGCTAGCACATAGAGTCTCAATGTTGTCCCGGGTCATAAGGACTAATGGTGTACAACCATAAACTAGGACGTTTCCACTCGATAAGTGAGAACCACTTGGAAAGTCCTTTATAGAGGGTTGTTCAGTGCACTCTACAAGGAGCACCTATCTGCATGTTCGGACATCACAATGTCCCCTACCAATGAAACATGGTACTCACATCGCAGATACTAGTCTCTAACTCGAGCGGCCTATATCCTTCTTAATGGCGGCTGAATCGACTAGGAACCGTTTAGAATATACAGTATTCCAAAAATGAGTTTCATGATACTCATCTTATGAGCATCTCATATTCTTTCTACTATTTGTATATTCAAAGACTTTATCTATGCAACTAGCATGGGTATAAAGATAAAGATGCGCCAAATTAATAAATTCAAATATTATTAAAATAAAGATCGTTTATACATAGAGTTTCATTGTGAACACTCGGCCAACACTTGGCTCGACGTGCACCTACTCTAACACTAACATCCAGCACTCTATAATTCTACCTAGATCTTCCAACCTCTGGATAACATATACCCTGACTGTCTGTCAATCTGCGATAAATTTAAGGAACACCTCATGATATACTCTGTCACAAGTACAAGATCAATCAAATCACAATCTGATATAATCTACTGTAGCATTCTGATCTTTCTGACCACTTTTCTGACAACGATCTGTGTCATTTGGTCATGTTTGTACGTCATCTTGTACAAACTAATAGATTATAGATTGAACAATCTATCAATCGTAATCATATCATATCACAATCTGGAGAAAATGGCGGTAATTTCATTACAAAAGTCATAGAAATTCATTCCCATTTCTATTCAGAACTATACACTTCTGTAATAAGTCTTCTGATTTCATTCTTTTTGTCTTTTCTGTTAGCGATTTAGACATATCAGTACAATTTCTGCCAACATTTCAGTACAATTCTGTTATAACTGATCTCATCTGTCTAGATCACATCTATCTATTTGAATACAATACCTTCTCAATCATCAAACTGAACACTGAATTCATTACTGTAAGTTTCTGACACTATCTGTCCTTTCTGATTCGAACTATTTGATATAAACAAATCAGTTAATAATATAAATAAAAGAAATATACCTACCTGGTATTAGGCTCTGACTATCGATATCAATTCTGTTATTCAATTCTGAAACATTCTAGTATCATAAGATAATCACTCTCATACAAAACACATAATCACATATCTGTTACTCTGATAGATACCCTATTCTGGTTATTACCATCAAGTTCTGAACATTCTGATCACATTCTTGAATTACTGTAACTCTTGAATTCAACTCTGATTCGGTTGAAACTGTATATACTTCCTCTAGTTCACACTAATCTGTAGCATATACGGATCCAAAACAACAGTAATATCAAATCAGACACAAAATATCAATATCCTATACCGATCTAGTGAGTTCAGTGAACTCATAACACAAGGATTTCTGATAAATATCTTCATGTCATTCTGATCAACTGATATATCTTATCTGCAAATAAAATATGCTCCCCAAAACAATATAAGATGTCTCAAATACTGATTTAGAGCAATAACAATACTCAGCAGATATAAAGCAACAGTCACATAAAATAATCTACCCAATCAGATAAAATATATCTCTGACAATTCTGACATTTCTGAACTTTCTGGTCTTTCTGATATCGGTATCTTATCAGTCACTGATCGAAATCTCAACGGTATGGAAATCAATCTGTATACTAACTTCAGGTAACGCATACTCTGAATACAATCTGTTTCAAGCAAGATTCTTATCTGAATAATTTCTGTATATAATCATTACAGTTCTCAGAATATTCAATAAAATCTTCAGATATTCTATTCAATCAACCAGATGCTGTCACTATGTCAAAATCTCATAGATATAACAAGCATAGAATCATCAGAACATCTCTGAATATTCTAACCATGCCAAAGAGTATCACTAAATCAGATGTACTCCTGGTCGATATTCTTCTACGGATCTTTCAATTCATTTTGTACCATTCTGTACACTCAATATCATTCTGTACTGAATTCTAAAACAACAATCAGTATCTGAACTGAATTCAATTCTGAAATCTATCTTTCTGATATAAAGCAATTCTAAAATTTTATCTAGGCAATTATCAGCCAATTCATATATCACTGGCGAATCTTCCAATGCAAGGCTCGATTTCAGTAGGTCTACTGAATACATAAGGATGCAATCTGCTCCTTTCTGTACTAATCGAGTCATATACAATACAGATATCAAAGGAATTCTAAATCTAGAATCCTTATCGTGGTATCTCTACTGATCAGTCATCTCTGGTCTGACTCTTACCATTCCTGTAAGAATTCTACAATATGTCTGTACTTGTTCAGCATATACATATCAATAATGCGTTCAATCAGAAACACAAGTACATCATAATCTAACTCTATCTCATTCTCATCTTACTGTAGTATACAATATATACAGAAATCTCTGATATCAACATTTCCTCAACAAGCAAGGAAATCAATACTACAGCACAAACAAATCCAACAGATACAGCATATTTCCATGCACTCAGTCAAAGCTATTCTTAACAAATGCATTAGTACATATCAATACATATGCAATAGAATCATAAAGAATAGTACCTGTTGTGAATTCTGGATATGTGTTTTCAATTGAACTCTGTTCCCTACAATCTTCGGGAACGCTTCTGGGGACAGAATTTAGCAAAGTGTCCCGGCTGTCCACAAATATTGCATCTACCAGTCACTCCCTGGCATTGCTCGGTGAAATGTCTCCCTCCGCAACTCCTGCAATACACTCCAGTATAGCTCGGACAAGAACTACTGGAACTCGAGGAATCACTTTCCAACTTCTTGAATGGCTTCTTCCGAGCTTTCAGCAAATCTTGCTTTCCACTCGTACTGCCGTGATCATATCGAAGAGGGGATTGCTGTGCCTGAAGTGGCTTCACACAAAACCTTGTCAATTGTCTAATCAGACTCGCCTCAGCTCTCTTTGCTCTACTCAGGATGTCAGCAAAATCGTAAGGTCGTTGCAAATTCATTAATGCAACTACCTCCGAATTCAGCCCTCTGATGAACTGATTCACTACAGCTTCATCATTTCCAGCTAAATGAGGAGCAAAATGCAGTAGAGTAGAGAATTTAGCAATATATTGGTCAATATTCAGCTGCCCTTGGCTCAAATTCTCAAACTCTAATTTCTTGTCCTCTCGGTACGAAGCTGAGAAAAATCTTCAATAGAATTCAGTTCTGAATATTTCCCACGAAATCATTGTACCTCTCCGTGCTCACATTCTTCTACTGGTAATCCACCAACTCCTGGCGGCTTCTCGTAATTGATAAGGCACCATTTTAACTCTCTGTTCGTCTGTACAATCAAGTAAATCGAACAGTATTTCTATGTCATCAAACCAGTTCTGACAATATGCAGATGTCTCGGTACCACTCAGAGTCGGCGGCTGTAATAACTGAAACTCTTTCATCTTTTCTTCTAGCTGAGTTTCTGATGCATCTATCTGTTCAGACGAAGTACTGCCCTTTTCTGAAATTCTTCGAGGCGGTATATCTGATAATCAAACAGATTAGTACATACTCTATACAATCTGTCTCAGCCCTCCTCTGATCATATAACTCTGATCCAAACTCGGTTCTGATTCAGGCTTAGTAATTACATGCTGCAATCAACTCAGATAACAAACAACATGTAATAGGGAAAGCAATAAATAATGTAGCACACATCATGCAAGTCAGCATTGCCATAAATCTCATGCTAGAAATCACATGCAAGGAAGACAATTCAATCTACCCCGCTCATTCTCTACTATCTTAATCTAAAAGATCTATCAACTCTGACTATCTCAATCTAAAGGATCTATCACACTGATAATCTAAGTCTAAAGGAACTATCAGCTCTGATACCACCTGTTGTGGGGACCCGGACGCTGATCTTCTTCTTAATCATCTTTGGGATTTAATTATCAATAAAGATAAAACATGGTCTAAAAATTTTTCTTTTAAAATATAAATGCGGAAGGTAATGGAATCTAAATAATATACATCTCTGTATAACAACTACAATTCAGTAGAAAAGTACAATACTGTACAACCTAAGTCTAAGGTTTAACTACTAAAGTTCAAGTATTAAACCAAGTCAACAATAAGTCCGGAATCACCACGCTATCTAATCCAGCCTCTTTCTCATCATGACCCTGATCCAGCCTCACCTGTTGTCATGCACACATACAAAACAAGACAACAGCCGGATAACTCCGGTGAGAATAAATCCCAGTATAAAACATGGTAAACATGCATATACACGTAATAATTCATGAAACATGCTGTCATGAATAAAATTAAATATAAGAGATTTCATAATCTATGAAATCAAATCAAAATAAGCATGCAGCTCCAATCAGATAAACATGCAATTCAAATCAAATCATATAAACATGCCATCATACTGAAAGCAATAAACATGGGTTTCATAGTCTATGAAACCACACTCTAAACACATGCAGTTCTAGTCAAATCATGTCTAGACTCGACTCAACTATAACTCTAGGGATCCCGGGGTGAATAAGACGTCACTGTCTGTCACCTACCCTCCCAATCGGGGTGACGTACGTCTTATTCCTAGACTTCGGTCATATCTGTATCGAATAATCTACAATAGGAGGGTGTCTGCTCCTATGTAACGATACACCGAACGTCTAGAAGTCTGACTATCTGTCAAACTTTCCTATCTCAAATGCATTGTATAACAATCTGTAAAGAAAGCATGCTCATTTCAAAAGATTTGAATATAAAGTCTATAAACAAATCATAATCATATCAAAAGATAAACAATAAGTCTAGTATGTGATTTTATTGGGAAACTCAAATGAGATCTGATTTGAGTTATATCTTCCCAGATATCACATGAATTATACCTTTGTCGTCCCTGTCTGAGGAAGACGAAGTCTGGTATTCAACTCTGTCCATATCAAATCTGAAATGACAATATCGAATACGCTGTGTCAGTGAATAACTCAATACACATTCTGTTCTGATCAATACTCAAATCAGTACCTAATCTGATCAATATCTGAACTAGATACAATTCAATCCATGTCATCGATATCACAATACAATCTGAATCATATCGATATCTGATTAATCTAAATCAACTGATGTTTCGACGGCATAATAATACAATCTGAATAACCCCGTCAATCTGAACATCACAAATATAATAATGGAACTCATAATCTGTGTCAACATAATTCCTACTCTGAATATTAACACAATTCTGATATAGAATCTCAGTCAATATCTTTCAAAAATCATAACAAATACATAAACACTCTGTTCTTCAGTCTGACTTCAATTCTACACTGTCTACGGTAGTAGAAACATCATATCTGATTCATATTTAATTCTGACAATATCATAAATCCAAATCATCTCAAAACGTAACAAAACTTACGTCCTTGTGTAGCCCGTGTCGAGAGGAACACGATACTGCGTTCGGATCAAAATTCTGATGGCCGGATCTTGCACAACCAAATTTTTAATAAAGAAATAAGCTTGAGGATGTTAGCCATGGAGGGTTTCGGTTTTCTTGGCTCAAAATTCTGAATTGCATGAGGAAATACACGTCCAAGTTTATGACAAAGACAAGTGTCCCACTCAAATTTTCATATTTGCACTTTAGTCCCTCAACTTTTCACTATTTGCAAATTGGTCCCCGCTCAATCTTTTTAATTCAATTCAATCCTAAATAATTGCAAACATCTTGTAATATAATTCAACACTCCATAATTCTTTAATTCAATAATCTCGGTTTAAAATAATATCATTTCTATAATCTCGGACCTTACATGTAATGCCCAAGAATTATAGAATTGATAAACCAAGATTGTTAATCTTCGTTAATGTAAGACTCGGAAGATATGAGAATGCATGACATGCAATGAAGGAAGAAAGATTTGAGAAACCAGGTGTTGCATGATCAGAAAACTAGAATTTAGAAGTTTGCACAACCGCACCCGCGGTGCTAGCATGACCGCCCCCGCGATGCATGTGCAGAAAATGGAGTGCAAATCCCGTAGCCACACCGCACCCGCGGTCTTAGCGAGAGCGCAACCGCGGTGCAGACACCGCACCCGCGGTAAAGATAACACCGCACCCGCGGTCGTTGCTTCGAACATTTTGGATATGATCACCGCTTGAGCGCACCCGCGGTCCTTACACTCACCGCACCCGCGGTCTAACGTGTAACTTGAGAAATGATGCCACGTTTTCAGATTTGCATGCAGTATAAATATATGTGGATGACACGTTTTTCTTCAGACTTTTGGCAAGGAAACCGAGAGACTTGAGAGAATTTCCTTCCGTCTTTTAGATTTGCGATTGTGAGAAATCCGTCTATCAGAATTCGAATCCGAAAGCAGTATCGTGCTTCTCGTGCTAAGAGCTACACAAGGACGTAAGTTTTGTTACGTTTTGAGATGTTTTGGAAATATGATGTTGCTAGAATTGCATGTGATTCAGATATGATGTTTCTACTACCGTAGACATTGTAGAATTAAAGACAGATTAAAGAACAAACCGTTTCTGTAATTGTTATGATTTGTGAAAGATAGTGACTGAGATTCTATATTAGAATTGTGTTAGTATTCAGAATATGATTGTATTGACACCGGTTATGAGTTTCAGTCTTATATTTGTGATGTTCAGATTGACGGGGTTATTCAGATTGTATTGTTATGCCGTTGAAACATCAGTTGAGTTAGATTGATCAAATTCAGATATGATTTCGATTAGATCGTGATATCATTGATATGAATCAGATTGTACATTGTTCAGATATTGATCAGATTAGGTACTGAGTTGAGTATTGATCAGAACAGATTGTATATTGAGTTCTTAACTGATACAGTGTATTCGATATTGTCATTTCAGATTTGATATGGACAGAGGTGAATACAAGACTTCGTCTTCGTCAGACCGGGACGACAAAGGTATAATTCATGTGATATTCGGGAAGAAACAACTCAATCGAGATCATCCTTGAGTTGCCCAATAAATCACATACTATACTCTTGTTTATGTTTTATCTTATTATGCTTGGTTTACAGATTTTGTATTCATGCATTAAGATAGGAAAGTCTGCGAGATCATCCAGACTTCTAGATGTTCGGCGATATCTCAGCTTAGGGGAAGATCACCGCCCCTATTGTAGATGCGGATACAGATCAGGCCGAAGTCTAGGAATAAGACGTACAGCACCTCGATTGGTAGGGTAGGTGACAGCCAGTGACGTCTTATTCACCCCGGGATCCCTAGAGTTTTAGTCGAGTCAAGTCTAGACATGAGTTGATTAGGACTGCATGATTATATGGATGTGGTTCCTAGATCATTGGACCCATCGTTATTGCTTCCAGTTGTGCTAGCATGTTTTTATGATTTAGATTGTTTATATGCATGTTTATCTGATTTGAGTTGCATGCTTAATTTCATAGATTATGGAATATATTGTGTTTATACATGATCGCATGGTTTATGAATTAGTTTGGTTATATACATGCTTACCATGTTTTATACTGGGATTTATTCTCAACTGAGTTATCCGGCTGTTGTCTTGTTTTGTATGTGTGCATGACAACAGGTGGGGCTGGATCAGGGTCGAGATGAAGATGAGAGAAGACGAGTTTAGCGTGGTGATTCCGGACTTATAGTAGACTTGGTTTTATTACTTGACTTTAGTAGTTGAACCTTAGACTAGATTATTGTATTTTAATACTGAAATGTATTTTATACAGATATGTATATTATTAGATGCCATTACCTTCCGCATTTCTATTTTAAAAGGAAAAATTTTTAGACCCTGTTTATCAGAACAGATAATTAAATCCCAAAGACGATTAAGAAGATGATTAGCGTCCGGGTTCCCACAACAGGTGGTATCAGAGCTGATAGTTCCTTTAGCGATAGATCTTTTAGATAGATCCTTTAGATGGAGATAGTAAGAACTGATAGATCTTTTAGACTGACTTAGATTGAGATAGAAGAGATGAGCGGGGTAGATTGAATTTTTTCTTTCCTTGCATGTGTGCTAGCATGAGATTGATTATAATGATGATTGACATTGTGTGCTAGCATGATTTATTGTTTTCCCTATTACATGTTGTTTGTTATCTGAGTTGATTACAGCATGTAATTACTAAGCCTGAATCAGAACCGAGTCTGAATCAGAGGTTTATGATCAGAGGAGGGCTGAGACAGATTATACAGACTGTATATTGAATTGTTTGATATTCAGATATACCGCCTCGGAGATTTTCAGAAAGGGGTAGTACTTCGTCAGAACAGAGAGATGCATCAGAAGCTCAGCTAGAAGAAAAGATGAAAGAATTTGAATTATTACAGCCGCCGATTTTGAGTGGTACCGAGACATCTGAAGATTGTCAGAACTGGTTTGATGATATAGAAATCTTGTTTGATTTACTTGATTGTACAGATGAACAGAGGGTTAAAATGGTGCCTTACCAGTTACGAGAAGTCGCCAGGAGTTGGTGGATTACAAGTAGAAGAATGTGGGCAGAGAGAGGTACAATGATTTCGTGGGAAATATTCAGAACTGAATTCTATCGACGATTCTTCTCAGTCTCGTACCGAGAGGACAAGAAAGCAGAGTTTGAGAATTTGAGCCAAGGGCAGTTGAATATTGATGAATATACCGCCAAATTCTCTACTCTACTGCACTTTGCTCCTCAGATAGCTGGAAATGATGAAGCTATAGTGAATCAGTTCATCAGAGGGTTGAACTCGGAGGTAGTTGCATTTATGAATTTGCAGCGACCTTACCATTTTGCTGACATCCTGAGTAGAGCGAAGAGAGCTGAGGCAAGTCTGATTAGACAATTGACAAGGTTGTGTGTGAAGCAACCCCAGACACAACAATCCTCTCTCCGATATGATCACGGCAGTACGAGTGGGAAGCAAGATTTGCTGAAAGCCCGCAAGAAGCCATTCAAGAAGTTAGGGGGTGATTCCTCGAGTTCCAGTAGTTCTAGTCCGAGCTATACTGGAGTGTATTGCAGGAGTTGTGGAGGGAGACATTCCACCGAGCAATGCCAGGGAGTGACTGGTAGATGCAATAATTGTGGACAACCGGGACACTTTGCTAAAGTCTGTCCCCAGAAACGTTCCCGAAGATTGTAGGGAACAAAGTTCAAACGAAAACACAGATCTAGAATTCACAACAGGTACTATTCTTTATATTTAGATTGCATATGTATTGATATATACTACTGCATTCCTTAAGATTATCCTTGAATGAGTTGCATGGAGATATGCATTATCCGTTGGGTCTGTATGACTGTAATGTTTATGTACTTGTGTTGCTGATTGGATTGCATTATTGATAATTGTATGCTAAACAAGTACAAAACTCGAGTATAAGATTCAGACCAGATATGGTTGATGAGTAGAGATTTCACAGTAAGGATTCTAGATCTCAAATTCCTTTGATATCTGTGTTGTCTATGACTCGATTGATACAGAAAGGAACAGATAGTATCCTTATGTATTCAGTAGATCTACTGAAATCGAGCCTAAAATTGACAGATATGTCAATGATGTATGAGTTGACTGATGTTGTTAGATAAGATTTCAGAGTTACTTAATATCAGAAAGATAGATTTCAGAATTGAATTCAGATCAGATATTTAGTGTTGTATTAGAATTCAGTACAGAATGATATTGAATGTACAGAATGATACAGAATGACTTAAAAGATCAGTAGAAGAGTACCGACCAGGAGTTACATCTGATTTAGTTTTTCTCTTTGGTATGTGTCAGTATTTTCAGATATGTTCTGATGATTTTATGCTCATTGTCTCTATGAGATTTGATATAATTGCAGTATTCGATTGATCAAATCGAATACCTGAAGATTTTGTTGAATATTCAGAGAACTGTGATTATTATATACAGAAATTAGTCAGGTATGAATCATAATTGAAACAGATTGTATTCAGAATATGTGATATCTGCAGTTTGTATACCGATTTATTTGCACAGTTGAGACAGAAATCAGCGACTGTAAACGACACAGGTAACAGATATATCAGAATTAGCAGAAATGTCAGAAAGTCAGAATTGCTGAGTTTTACAGATTTTCTTATTCTCTTATTCTTTGATTATGTTATATCTACTTGCGTATTGTGATTGCTCTAAATCAGTATTTGAGACATCTTATATTGTTTGGGAGCATATTCTATTGCAGATGAGATATGGCAGATGATTTGGGCACTGTGAAGATGGATCAGTAGTCAGAATTATCAGTATTGCCAGCAATCGTTGTTCTATGAGTTTTCTTAAACTCACTAGATCTGTATAGGCTGTTTTATCTCGAATCTGATTGATATTACTGTAGTTTGTATGTATGTTTGATACAGAATATTGTAAACAGTTGAGAGTTGCAACAGTTCAGAAATGTGATCAGAATGCTCAGAATTGTATTTCGATAATCAGAACAGAGTTTCGATTAGAGCAACTGATATGTGATTTGTGGTTGTATAAGATTGATTATTTTATGATATCAAAATGTTTCAGAATTGTTTACAGATTTTGATATCGGTGGTCAGAGCCGAATACCAGGTAGGTAGTTTGTCTTTATCTTATATTATTACTGATTTGTTTATACAGAATAGTTCGAATCCAAAATCACAGATAGTGTCAGAACCGCACAGTAGTGAAGTCAGTTTTCATTCAGATGTTTGTGAATGTATTATATTCGAACAGATAGTTGTGATATAAACAGATTAGATCAGTTATGGCAGAAATTGTACAGAAATGTTAGCAGAAATTGTACTGATAGGTCTGAATTGCTAACAGAAGAAAACAGAAAGATAGAAATCAGAAGATTTGCTACAGAATATGTATATTTCCGAATAGAAATGGGAGTACATTCCTATGGTTTTCGTAATAACATTTCAGCCATTTTCTTTAGATTTTGATATGATACGATTATGATTGACAGATTTCTCAATCTATATCTATCAGTTTGTACTAGATTACGTACAAACAAAACTAGATGACATAGATCGATGTCAAAGAAATAATCAGATGGACTAGCATATTGAATTAGATGATATCAGATTGTGATTTTGATGGAGTTGTACTTAGGATAGACTCTATCATAAGCTCTCTTGTACAGATTTATTACCGATTGGCAGGTAGTCAGATACATTGACAGACAGTCAGAATGTACTAACCAGATATTGGAAGATATCCAGAGAGTGGTAGTGCTGGATGCTAGCACTAGTTGACATAAAGTTTTGTTACCTTATGGGTGATTGTGTGGTGATAGCTATCAAAGAGTACTGAGATAGTTACAGATGACACCTTGTACGGTAAGTGCTACAGAGTCGATATAAAGAAGATTCAGACAGGAATAAAGAAAGCTCAGAAATGACAGATTTGATAAACCAACATCGAATGATGATGCTTGGTATGGAGAGTGGAAGATTGAATATATCCTTGATTGGGATAAACAGGTTGCACAATGACTGTTAGTATTGTTTTATTGAACGGTGACTGGTTTATACAGATGTTGTATAACCAATATGACAAGATTGAGTTAGAGGTATTATGATGTTATACTTCATGAATTCGTATTCCCGATGGGGATCAGGGATTTGAGGTCGAGTTGAACTCTAGTATACATTTCTTCTCCTACAGCTGAATTGCTTACTTGAGAGTTCGAGGACGAACTCAGATCTAAGAGGGGGAGAAATGTAATGCCCAAGAATTATAGAATTGATAAACCAAGATTGTTAATCTTCGTTAATGTAAGACTCGGAAGATATGAGAATGCATGACATGCAATGAAGGAAGAAAGATTTGAGAAACCAGGTGTTGCATGATCAGAAAACTAGAATTTAGAAGTTTGCACAACCGCACCCGCGGTGCTAGCATGACCGCCCCCGCGATGCATGTGCAGAAAATGGAGTGCAAATCCCGTAGCCACACCGCACCCGCGGTCTTAGCGAGAGCGCAACCGCGGTGCAGACACCGCACCCGCGGTAAAGATAACACCGCACCCGCGGTCGTTGCTTCGAACATTTTGGATATGATCACCGCTTGAGCGCACCCGCGGTCCTTACACTCACCGCACCCGCGGTCTAACGTGTAACTTGAGAAATGATGCCACGTTTTCAGATTTGCATGCAGTATAAATATATGTGGATGACACGTTTTTCTTCAGACTTTTGGCAAGGAAACCGAGAGACTTGAGAGAATTTCCTTCCGTCTTTTAGATTTGCGATTGTGAGAAATCCGTCTATCAGAATTCGAATCCGAAAGCAGTATCGTGCTTCTCGTGCTAAGAGCTACACAAGGACGTAAGTTTTGTTACGTTTTGAGATGTTTTGGAAATATGATGTTGCTAGAATTGCATGTGATTCAGATATGATGTTTCTACTACCGTAGACATTGTAGAATTAAAGACAGATTAAAGAACAAACCGTTTCTGTAATTGTTATGATTTGTGAAAGATAGTGACTGAGATTCTATATTAGAATTGTGTTAGTATTCAGAATATGATTGTATTGACACCGGTTATGAGTTTCAGTCTTATATTTGTGATGTTCAGATTGACGGGGTTATTCAGATTGTATTGTTATGCCGTTGAAACATCAGTTGAGTTAGATTGATCAAATTCAGATATGATTTCGATTAGATCGTGATATCATTGATATGAATCAGATTGTACATTGTTCAGATATTGATCAGATTAGGTACTGAGTTGAGTATTGATCAGAACAGATTGTATATTGAGTTCTTAACTGATACAGTGTATTCGATATTGTCATTTCAGATTTGATATGGACAGAGGTGAATACAAGACTTCGTCTTCGTCAGACCGGGACGACAAAGGTATAATTCATGTGATATTCGGGAAGAAACAACTCAATCGAGATCATCCTTGAGTTGCCCAATAAATCACATACTATACTCTTGTTTATGTTTTATCTTATTATGCTTGGTTTACAGATTTTGTATTCATGCATTAAGATAGGAAAGTCTGCGAGATCATCCAGACTTCTAGATGTTCGGCGATATCTCAGCTTAGGGGAAGATCACCGCCCCTATTGTAGATGCGGATACAGATCAGGCCGAAGTCTAGGAATAAGACGTACAGCACCTCGATTGGTAGGGTAGGTGACAGCCAGTGACGTCTTATTCACCCCGGGATCCCTAGAGTTTTAGTCGAGTCAAGTCTAGACATGAGTTGATTAGGACTGCATGATTATATGGATGTGGTTCCTAGATCATTGGACCCATCGTTATTGCTTCCAGTTGTGCTAGCATGTTTTTATGATTTAGATTGTTTATATGCATGTTTATCTGATTTGAGTTGCATGCTTAATTTCATAGATTATGGAATATATTGTGTTTATACATGATCGCATGGTTTATGAATTAGTTTGGTTATATACATGCTTACCATGTTTTATACTGGGATTTATTCTCACCGGAGTTATCCGGCTGTTGTCTTGTTTTGTATGTGTGCATGACAACAGGTGGGGCTGGATCAGGGTCGAGATGAAGATGAGAGAAGACGAGTTTAGCGTGGTGATTCCGGACTTATAGTAGACTTGGTTTTATTACTTGACTTTAGTAGTTGAACCTTAGACTAGATTATTGTATTTTAATACTGAAATGTATTTTATACAGATATGTATATTATTAGATGCCATTACCTTCCGCATTTCTATTTTAAAAGGAAAAATTTTTAGACCCTGTTTATCAGAACAGATAATTAAATCCCAAAGACGATTAAGAAGATGATTAGCGTCCGGGTTCCCACATTACATTACCACCATACTCTGATCAGAGATTTTCAACCCACACATACATGAAAAAACACATAGGATATCCATACTCGTAGGTAAGCGGTGAATCCCCGACTACAATGCATCGACTCCTATGTGTTTCGACAGAACACCCAACCTTGCCACCTGATGACCCCATGAGAGTCGGTAAACAAGTCAAAGTGTAATTCTAGCACATAGAGTCTCAATGTTGTCCCGGGTCATAAGGACTAATTCTGTACAACCATAAACCAGGACTTTTCCACTCTATAAGTGAGAACCACTTGGAAAGTCCTTTTATGGAGGGTTGTTCAGTGCACTCTACAAGGAGCACCTATCTGCATGTTCGGACATCACAATGTCCCCTACCAATGAAACATGGTACTCACATCGCAAATACTAGTCTCTAACTCGAGCGGCCTTTATCCTTCTTAGTGGCGGCTGAATCGACTAGGAACCGTTTAGAATATACAGTATTCCAAATATGAGTTTCATGATACTCATCATATGAGCATCTCATATTCTTTCTACTATTTGTATATTCAAGGACTTTATCTATGCAACTAGCATGTGTATAAAGATAAAGATGCGCCAAATTAATAAATTCAAATATTATTAAAATAAAGATCGTTTATACAAAGAGTTTCAACGTGAACAGTCGGCCAACACTTGGCTCGACGTGCACTTACTCTAACAATCTCCCACTTGCACTAGAGCCAACTACCCATATACTTCAGACCCATTGATTCGCGATGCTTCTCGAACGATGGTCCTGGTAAAGGCTTAGTTAGTGGATCAGCAACATTATCTGCGGAGCCGACTTTGTCAATCGTGACATCTCCTCTTTCCACGATCTCTCTGAGGATGTGGTACTTTCTCAATACGTGTTTGGACTTCTGATGAGACCTTGGCTCCTTCGCCTGAGCTATGGCTCCCGTGTTGTCGCACATCACCGGGATAGGAGCAACTCCATTTGGAATGACGCCCAAATCTTGGACGAAATTCCTAATCCAAACAGCCTCCTTTGCTGCAGCCGATGCAGCAATGTATTCTGCCTCAGTGGTGGAATCTGTAGTACTGTCTTGCTTGGAACTCTTCCAAGAGACAGCTGTTAGAGTAGGTGCCCGTCGAGCCAAGTGTTGGCCGAGTGTTCACAATGAAACTCTATGAATAAGCAATCTTTATTTTAATAATATTTGAAATTATTACTTTGGCACATCTTTATCTGTATACCCATGCTAGTTGCATAGATAAAGCCCTTGAATATACAAATAGTAGAAAGAATATGAGATGCTCATATGATGAGTATCATGAAACTCATATTTGTAATACTGTATATTCTAAACGGTTCCTAGTCGATTCAGCCGCCACTAAGAAGGATATAGGCCGCTCGAGTTCGAGACTAGTATCTGCGATGTGAGTACCATGTTTCATTGGTAGGGGACATTGTGATGTCCGAACATGCAGATAGGTGCTCCTGGTAGAGTGCACTGAACAACCCTCCATTAAAGGACTTTCCAAGTGGTTCTCACTTATCGAGTGGAAACGTCCTGGTTTATGGTTGTACACCATTAGTCCTTATGACCCAGGACAACATTGAGACTCTATGTGCTAGCGTTTCACTTTGACTTGTTTACCGACTCTTATGGGGTCATCAGGTGGCAAGGTTGGGTGATCTGTCGAAACACATAGGAGTCGATGCATTGTAGTCGGGGATTCACCGCTTACCTTCGGGTATGGATATCCTATGTGTTATCATGTGTATGTAGGTTGAAATCTCTGATCAGAGTATGGTTGTAATTATGAAAGGGGTTTCATAGATTACACCATCGATGCAACTACGACATGACACATAGTATCGATTCATTGACAACTCTCGATAAACCAATGGTTGTCGAATCGATCGGGATATATGAGTTGAATGGACTGTACTGTACGCTAACCATAATTGAATGGTTCTTGCAGGCACTATCATTTGATACCTAGGGAATCATGTAAGCGATGCTGCTAGGCGTTTAACATGGTTGGTTGGGTACTATCAGACTTGAGTTCTAACATTCTTTTTATCAAGGAGTTGATAAGTAAGAATGGAGCAATTGGGGTATGCTCATATAAGGACATGTTTAGTCCGAATCACATGGAGATGTGAACCCACGGCTAGTTGTATCAATGAACCATTGAGGGCCACACAAGTACTAGCTTTCTAGATCCCGTTGAGAAGTAAAATAGTTCAATGTGTTGAACGGCTTATAAAGGAGTTTATAAGCGTAAGGAAAATTAGAAGTATGACTTCTATAAAGGAGAAAATAGTTCAATGTGTTGAACGACTTATAAATGAGTTTATAAGTGTAAAGAAAAATAGAAGTATGACTTCTATTAGAGAAATGTAAATTTTAATTTAAGGAAGTGTTCCTAAATTAAAATTGGCCAAGTGAATAATGTATTTGAAAATTGTGATTTTCATAAACATTATTATGGACTAAATTAAATTAATTCAAGTGTTGAATTAATTAAACACTAGTGGACCTAGTAGAGTCCAAATAATTAAATTAATTCAAGTGTTGAATTAATTAAATAATATTGAGTCTTGTAGAGCTCAATTAAAATAATTATTTAACTAGTGGGACTTGGGTAAATTCAAGTAATGTTTAATTAGTCTCATATATGTTTGAGATAATTAAAATTTAGTCCAAGGTTTTTAATTTGATTAAAAACCATATAATATGCATGCATGGGAGGTGAAAGGTTGGGAGACTACTTTTTGAGTTTTCAAGGCATGGCATGCAACTTTTTGGAACAACTTTTTCACAAACCAAGACAAGTCTCCCTTCCCTCTTTGCACCTCACTATGGCCGAAACTTCTCACCTTTTCTCTCCCAATTTTTCTCTCATTTTTTTTCTTCAATTTGTTGAGGAAATCTTGCACTTCTCTTTGAAAAATCCTCATATTTTTCTAGTGCAAAATATGAGGGGATCTACCTAGTTGGTGGTGGGCCTAATTTGAAGGAAAGATTCAAGAACTTGGAAAGCTTGAAGATAGTTTCTACCTTTCAAGAGCTTTGTTTTTTGACAACAAAGTTGGAGCCATAATCAATATCTTGAGATTGATAGGTATATTTCTTTAAACACCCTATGTATGTCATTATGTGTGTTTTTGTATTTGTTGCACAAAGAAATGGGGTGGCCGAAATTTTTAGCTAAAATTTTAGATTTTTAAACTTCCGTTGCGCTTCCGGTCACCGTAACCGATCCCCTTTCAAGTGGTATCCGAGCTATGGTTACGTTTTTGTGTAGCAAATACAAGATATTATGTTGAGATTGATTTCTAACCGCTTGAGATATTTTTTGCATCAAAAATCGAGGCCATCTTGGAGCAAAATTTCGGCAGCAACATGCTGCCCATTTCGGGCACCTCGGGTTGCCCGAGGGGCTGCCCGAAATGCCCTATCAAAATAAAAAAAAAAATTTTGGCATGTTGGCCGGAATCCGACGACGGAGCTCCGGGGACGGCGATGACGGCTAGGGTTTCCAAAAGTGTTTTGGAATATCAAAGTGTCATGGACCTTGAGTTGTTGGGCCATGGGATGGCTAACATGTTTTTGATTTTAAATGGGCCAAAATGTTTTTGGTGAAAAATAAGTTTTTGGGCCCTTAAGTTTAAAATTACAAAAGTTGCAAATTTTTCTCATGAAATAAATAATTTAAGTTGGACTTTAATTATTTACAGTAAATGGTGATTTACAAGAAATTCGGTTATAAATAAATTAATTTGAAAGTAGACAAAGGTGATTGTATACTTTGTTAATTTAGTTTATAATCGTGGCGGTTAGTGATTGGATCAAGATATATAATATTGGATCAATTAATTATTGTGATAATTAATTGATGGTGTATGATATGTGATATTATGCATGAAGGATGATCAAAAGCCCAAGCCCAATTTGCTAGGTGTATGCTAGGATATTTGATGTTGAATGATTGTAATAATTATCAAATTTAAAGTGAGCTTGGTTTATGGCCCGTTCCCACCCCATGAGATGTATCCCTATTTGCCATGGATATTTAATTGTAAATATTAGTATAGTGGATGATCAAGATTGGAAGATGGTGGCCATGATGTTTATGAAGATCGAAGACATGTAAATATTGGAAGCTAATGTAATAGTTGCATTGCATCCCGTGCATTTACCCTAGGGTTGGACCTAGGCCCGTGTTTAGCTCACACGGTCCATTAGTATTGGGGCGATTGATCATCCTTGTTTGTTTACTGTTTATAATATATGCATGATATATTATAAATAATGAGTATGTGCGTTATTATTATGATAATAACAAAGTTGCATGAATCCGGCAAACATTCGATCAAACATGGCGAGCTTTTAAAAATAAAATTAATGATGAGACCTTTCAAAACTAAAAACACTCATTTTGAATAAGATTCAAAATTAATATCAAGCCCGAAAAGGGGAATTATAAAATTGGTTATAATTTCCTTGTCTTCCATCGACAATGGGTGCATGATGAACGCTACCCGTACTCGGGGCTCGGCTCATATTATTGGGGGGGTCTTGGGTGCCGGAAAGCTGTGACATTGTAGGGACCCGGGCTCTAATTCTTTTCTTTGGGATTAAAACGGATCGTTATTATAAAAAGTGGGTCAAATTTTTGCTTTTACATTAACTCAAATCAAAGCTAACATAAGAAGTCTCTATGTTACTCAACAACATCATATACAAACATAAGATACAAATATGTCTGGTTCCAAACCTTATTCGACAACTAGTAATTAAATACAGTACATGCCAAAAGTACAACTACTAGTTCTTCTGCTATGCCCGAGATCACCACGCTATGTCCATCTCTCATCCTCTGCGTGACCCAGATCCTGCCCCACCTGTTGTTATGCACACATACAGACATAACAACAGCCGGAAAACCGGTGAGAACAAATCCCAGTATAAACATGTATACATGCATATAATCAATTAAACATGAAACATGCTATCATGAATGACATCATATGCACATGCAATGCAATGCAAATCACACCATGTCTGGACTCGACTCGACTAGAACTCTAGGGATCCCGGTGTGAATAAGACGTCACTACCTACCCTCCAATCGGGGTAATGAACGTCTCATTCCTAGACTTCGGTCTGAGCTGTATCAACGGCGGCAATAAGAGTAATGCCTACTCCTATGCTGAGATACACCGAAACGTCTAGCTATTTGACAATGCCTGTCAAAGACTCTCCTATCTTAAATGCAATGAATATCAATATGTAAACAACGTATAATCATATTCATATCTGAATATCATACTGATCATACATGCTTGAATACAATTCTGAAATCAAAGCATAAACATGTTAAAAGATTGAATATAATGCTATACACAATTCATAAACATGTTACAATATATCTAATAATACTAGTATGTGATTTTGGTTGGGAAACTCAAATAATATCTTATTTGAGTTACATCTCCCCAAACAAAACATGACTTATACCTTTCGCCGTACAATATCTGTCGATGCCAAATTCTCGATGTCAAAGTCGTCGACACCAATCTGAAATAGCAATGTAATATGTGTTTCATCAACTCCTAACCCAAATCAAGACATATACTATCAATTCACTAGTACATTTCAACACCATTGACGGCATAACGGTGTATTTCTCGATACCGGTCAATCCAATTCTCCCTAGTCAACATTGTATCATTCTCAATTCATGATTATTCTCATACACATAAGATAATACTCAGATCTTGTATAATCTTAGCTCTAAACATGCTGGAACAGAGTAATAATCGTATCCAACATCCGTTATTCGATCCGGTTGCGTTTCTACGATAACAATTTGTTAGAGTAGGTGCCCGTCGAGCCAAGTGTTGGCCGAGTGTTCACAATGAAACTCTATGTATAAGCAATCTTTATTTTAATAATATTTGAAATTATTATTTTGGCAAATCTTTATTTGTATACCCATGCTAGCTGCATAGATAAAGCCCTTGAATATACAAATAGTAGAAAGAATATGAGATGCTCATATGATGAGTATCATGAAACTCATATTTGTAATACTGTATATTCTAAACGGTTCCTAGTCGATTCAGCCGCCACTAAGAAGGATATAGGCCGCTAGAGTTCGAGACTAGTATCTGCGATGTGAGTACCATGTTTCATTGGTAGGGGACATTGTGATGTCCGAACATGCAGATAGGTGCACCTTGTAGAGTGCACTGAACAACCCTCCATAAAAGGACTTTCCAAGTGGTTCTCACTTATCGAGTGGAAATGTCCTAGTTTATGGTTGTACAGAATTAGTCCTTATGACCCGGGACAACATTGAGACTCTATGTGCTAGAATTACACTTTGACTTGTTTACCGACTCTTATGGGGTCATCAGGTGGCAAGGTTGGGTGTTCTGTCGAAACACATAGGAGTCGATGCATTGTAGTCGGGGATTCACCGCTTACCTTCGGGTATGGATATCCTATGTGTTATCATGTGTATGTAGATCGAAATCTCTGGCCAGAGTATGGTTGTAATTATGAAAGGTGTTTCATAGATTACACCATCGATGCAACTACGACATGACACATAGTATCGATTCATTGACAACTCTCGATAAACCAATGGTTGTCGAATCGATCGGGATATATGAGTTGAAGGGACCGTACTGTGCGCTAGCCATAATTGAATGGTTCTTGCAGGCACTATCATGTGATACCTAGGGAATCACGTAAGCGATGCTGCTAGGCGTTTAACGTGATTGGTTGGGTACTATCAGACTTGAGTTCTGACGTTCTTATTATCAAGGTGTTGATAAGTAAGAATGGAGCAATTAGGGTATGCTCGAATAATGTAGTGACCCGTTCCAGAATCACCTACTAATCAGAACTTAAGCATGCAATTAACTTAATAAAACTGAATCAGATAAACAGCGGAAAAACAACATATACAGCCCGATCGAATCAGTAAGTACGAATACTAAAACAACCAAATCAAACTAAATCCCAAGAATAAAATACCAGCAACTACAGGTCAACCCCTGCTAGCTCCCTGTCCTCTCCCTCCTGGACCGTCCAACCTGAGACCTGCCCCATCGAACAGGGTGTCCAAAACAGAGATAAACCGAGGACGTGAGCATAAAACGCTCAGTACCGAAAGCATGAGTATACAAGACTATGACATGCATGTATGCAAAATGTACTGGATACCAGGGTCTGGGTATAACGAAAAACTGCTCAGGCAAATGACGTCAAGGTATGTAGCACTCTGCGCCGTCGCACCAGGAGGTGGCTCCCATACCATAAACCTGTGGATATACCGGTATCCTGACCACCGTCGGCCAACGGGGTCCAACCATCCACAACAACCGAGGGCTGAGCACCCTCTGAACAGGCTATCTCAAAAGATAAACAGGCCCAACATGATTATGCAAATGCCGCATAATAAACCATGCATCATATGTCAGATAATAATGCAACACATAAACATGCAACACATAGTAAAGCATACTCAACCAGGATATCTCGGATAGTACTTCCGTACCTCAAACCAGTAGATCCTAGCAATCAGCCCTAGAATCAAGCCTACAACCCAAGTGATACCATATCACTAAACCACATCTAAAAGCCTTAACTAGACTAATAGATACTCCCAAATCTCAAGGGAACCCAGAACCATACCTGCGTCCGTAGTCAGCCCACTGATGCCGCTAGCTCCCAACTAGAGCACAGCTTCGCTACAAAACCAGTAGCTCCCCGCTAGTGCCCGAACCTCGGGAAAAGACTAGAAACCCATCAGAAACGACTAAAACGCTCTGGAACTCTCGGAATTGGTAATTGAAAAGTGAAGCCTCGCGCCTCTATTTATAGACGACGATCGGACGATCCGATCCACTTCGGAAGATCCGATCCTGTGCACTTCGGACGATCCGATCCACTTCGGACGTTCCGAACTCTGCATGTCTTCCACGTGTCCAGCCACCTGTCTTCGGACGATCCGAACCTCTTCGGACGATCCGAACCCTGACACGGTCTACTGTTGACAAGACTCGGTCTGACACCGAACCGAACGGTCCATCCGAACCCACTTCGGACGATCCGAACCTCTTCGGACGGTCCGATCCTGGTTCGTTCCTTCCGAACTCGCAGAATATAATTAATCCAATAATTACTCAATTTAGGCATCGGGATACTACATTCTCCCCCTCTAAAAAGGATTTCGTCCGCGAAATCGAGTCTGAAGAATAACAATTCTGAACAATCAATACATTCATCTCAAGAATGAATTACAAATTGAAAGCCCAACTGAAATTACAATCATAACTGAAAATGCTACAACTAGAACAACTCAGGATGCTCTGACCGCATGCGACTCTCTAGTTCCCAAGTAGCTTCTTCAGTACCTCGGCGCTGCCACTGCACTAAGACAAGAGGAATAGTCTTATTCCGCAGTACCTTATCCTTCCGGTCTAAGATCGAAACCGGTCTTTCTACAAAAGACAAATCCGGATTCAACTGAACTTCTGTCGGATGCAAAACATGGGACTCATCCGCTACGTATCGTCTCAACAAGGACACATGAAACACATTGTGAACACTAGACAGATACGGTGGCAAGGCTAATCTGTAGGCCAAATCTCCCACACATTCCAAGATCTCAAAAGGACCAATGAATCTCGGAGATAGCTTACCCTTGAGTCCAAATCTCAGAATCCTCCGAAAAGGTGATACCTTGAGAAACACTTTCTCGCCTGCATCAAAATGAAGAGGCCTGCGCTTGGTGTTCGCATAACTCGCTTGTCGATCCTGAGCAGTCTTAATCCGCTGCTTGATCACAAGAACTTTATCCTTGGCCTGCTGAATCAATTCTGGACCCTCGACCTGTCGTTCTCCGACTTCCTCCCAGAACAGAGGAGTACGACAACGTCGACCATACAACGCTTCAAACGGAGACATACCAATACTCCTATGAAAGCTGTTGTTGTATGCAAACTCTATCAGTGGCAAATGATCCTGCCAAGCTGGCCCGAAATCCATCACACAAGACCTCAACATATCCTCAAGCGTACGAATAGTCCTCTCTGACTGTCCGTCAGTCTCTGGGTGATACGCAGTACTCAAACTCAAAGTAGTGCCCAAAGCTTGCTGAAAGCTACCCCAAAATCTAGACGTAAATCGAGGATCTCTGTCACTAACGATACTCACAGGCACACCATGAAACCGTACAATCTCCTGAATGTACAACCGTGCCATCCGATCGAAAGTGAAATCTCTGTTATACGGAAGAAAATGGGCAGACTTGGTAAGCCGATCTACTACCACCCAGATAGCATCTCTATTTCCCACAGACATAGGCAAGTGAGTCACGAAGTCCATCGTGATATGCTCCCACTTCCACTCCGGAATAGGAAGATTCTGCAACAAACCTCCAGGTCGTCGATACTCTGCCTTTACCTGCTGACAGACCAGGCACTTGGAGACATACTGATAAACATTGCGTTTCATACCTTTCCACCAAAATCGAGTCCTTAAATCTTTATACATCTTGTTGCTCCCCGGATGAACACTCAACTTGCTACGATGAGCCTGGGACAAAATCTCCTCCCTCAAAGTGTCATCCTCCGGTACAACAACACGACCAGATAAGCACAAAAGACCCTGAGACTGATAGTGGAAACCAGAAGTATTATCTCCATCAGCCAACCGAGCTAATTTCTGAACCTTAGAATCAGACATCTGAGCATCTCTAATCCGAGAGTACAACACTGGTTCAGACAAAATAGTAGCCACACGGATACTCTCTGATCCCTTCCGATGCTTATAATTGAATCCCATCGAACAGAAATCCTGAATAATCCCAGATACAGCACAAGTCTGAAGAGCAGACAATCTCACCTTGCGACTAAGAGCATCAGCCGTGAGATTCGCAGATCCTGGATGATACTTGATCTCACAATCATAATCCTTGAGTAGATCCATCCAGCGACGCTGACGCATGTTCAACTCTGCCTGAGTGAACAGATACTTCAAACTCTTATGATCGGTGAAAATATCAAATCGCTCACCATACAGATAATGGCGCCAGATTTTCAAAGCAAAAACGATCGCTGCTAATTCCAGATCATGAACAGGATAGTTCTCCTCATGAGGCTTCAACTGCCTCGACGCATAAGCAATCACATGCTCATTCTGCATCAAAACACACCCTAGACCCTGCAAAGAGGCGTCGGTGTAAACACTAAAACCACCAGATCCAGCCGGTAAGGCCAAAACAGGCGCAGATGTCAACCGTCTGCGAAGCTCCAAGAAACTCTCTTCGCACTCTGATGTCCACTCAAATGAAACATCTTTCCGAGTGAGCTGAGTAAGTGGCTTAGCAATCTGAGAGAAGTTGACAATGAAGCGGCGATAATACCCAGCCAATCCCAGAAAACTGCGGATCTCGGCTACTGTCGTCGGACGCGACCAGTTCAATACCGCCTCCACCTTGCTCGGGTCAACTGAAACTCCCTCGCTAGAAATAACATGACCAAGGAATACAACCCTGTCAATCCAAAACTCGCATTTACTCAACTTCGCATAAAGCTGATTCTCGCGAAGTATCTGTAAAATAATTCTCAAGTGTTGTACGTGTTCTCGCTGATCACGCGAATAGATTAAGATATCATCTATGAACACCACAACAAATTTATCCAAGAAGTCTCGAAATACCCGATTCATCAGATCCATAAAAACTGCTGGTGCATTCGTCACCCCAAAAGGCATAACCAGAAACTCATAATGCCCATACCGGGTCCTGAGTGCAGTCTTTGATATATCTCCCTGATGAACTCGAAGTTGATGATAACCAGACCTTAAATCGATCTTGGAATACACAGAGGTACCTTGCAGTTGATCAAATAAATCATCAATCCGTGGCAACGGATACTTATTCTTTATCGTAGCACGATTCAACTGCCGATAATCTATGCAGAGCCGCATAGAACCATCCTTCTTTTTGACAAAAAGAACTGGTGCTCCCCACGGGGACACACTGGGTCGAATATACCCCTTGTCAAGAAGATCCTGCAACTGCTGTTTCAATTCTTGCATCTCTGATGGAGCTAAACGATAAGGAGCTCTGGAGATTGGTGCCGTGCCTGGCACTAAATCAATGCTGAAATCCACTTCCCGAACTGGAGGAAAACCAGGAATCTCCTCGGGAAAAACATCCGGAAAATCGCAAACTACTGGAATGTCACTGACCCCGACACTGTCTGCGGACGAATCAATAGCATAGATAAGGTAGCCTTCCCCGCCCGACTCTAAAGCACGACAGGCTTTCAGAGCAGAAACCACAGGCATCGGGGGTCGCGCTCCCTCTCCATAGAAAAACCAACTGTCGCCCTCCACTGGACGAAACTGCACGAACTTCTGGTAACAGTCCACAGTAGCTCTATACACAGTCAGCACATCTATTCCCAGAATGCAATCAAAATCCTCCATCGCAAGAATCATCAAATTAGCAGTTAAGATATTACCCTCAAACTCTAGAGGACAACCCATCACTAGACGTTTAGCTAACACCGAATGACCCATCGGTGTGGAAACAGATACCACAATGTCCAAAGAAGTGAAAGGTAAAGCATGACGCTTAGCAAACCTCGCAGATATAAATGAATGCGATGCACCAGTATCAATGAGAACGTAAGCAGGTAATCCACATAAATTACAAATACCTGCAATAACTCTCTCGTTCTCCTCAGCAGCCTGATCCTGGTTAAGAGCAAAGACCTGCCCTTGAGTACGCGGTCGGAGGTTAGAGCCCTGAGTAGACTGTCCCTGCTGTGGCCTCTGATGAACTGAAGCCTGAGAACCAGATCCTGATCCTCCACCCATCTGTGGACAATCTCTCTTCATGTGGCCCATCTCACCGCACCTGAAACAAGCACCCGCAACTCTGCGACAACGCTCTGTCGGATGGTCCTTCCCGCAATGCTGACACGGGCCCTTCTTCTTCCCAAAATAGTGAACTCCTCCAGATCCAGAGGAAGAAGAAGTAGATCCAGCCTTCTTAAATGATTGGGCACGGGGACCCAAAGAACTAGTAGGACGAGCAGACTGCATGGCTCGACCCCTCAGCAAACTGCCCTCTGCCTGGCGACAACGGTTCACAAGGCCCTCATACGACGTCGGATCATCACAGACCACGACCCGATCATAAATCTCCTGATTGAGGCCCTGAAGAAAATGATTATACTTGGCCACCGCATTGTCACTGACGTGCGGAACATATGGGAGCAACTCAAAGAACTTCTGCTGATACTCATCAACAGACAAACTCCCCTGCTTCAGATTGATCAACTCAATCGCCTTGGTCTGCAGAAGAGCTGGCGGAAAGTAAAGCAGCATGAAAGCAGCTCGGAAATCGGCCCAAAGAACTCGGCCCTGTCGCTGAACTATCGGTGCAGAGGTAGACCTCCACCACTTACGTGCACCGCCCTCCAGCAAGAAATCAAGGGTATCCATCTGCTGCTCCGCCGAGCACTGGAAAGACTTGAAACAGCTCTCCATCCTCTCAAGCCAGTTCTCCGCAACATCCGGAGTCTCGCCGCCCGAAAGAGGTTTCGGCCCCATTTGCAAGAACCTATGCATACTGAAACTCCGAGGCTCATCTCGTCGGTGTGGACGACGTTCCCGATGCTCTCGACGACGCTCCCGATCGTCGCGGTCTCCCCAGCGTCCCACGCTGCCATGACTACTAGCATCGTCGTCAAAACCAGACATCTCTACAAAAAGTCACCAGAGATTAGACCCAAAAGAACAGTTCTAAATCCCAAAATCTTAATGCATGCTCTGATACCATAAATGTAGTGACCCGTTCCAGAATCACCTACTAATCAGAACTTAAGCATGCAATTAACTTAATAAAACTGAATCAGATAAACAGCGGAAAAACAACATATACAGCCCGATCGAATCAGTAAGTACGAATACTAAAACAACCAAATCAAACTAAATCCCAAGAATAAAATACCAGCAACTACAGGTCAACCCCTGCTAGCTCCCTGTCCTCTCCCTCCTGGACCGTCCAACCTGAGACCTGCCCCATCGAACAGGGTGTCCAAAACAGAGATAAACCGAGGACGTGAGCATAAAACGCTCAGTACCGAAAGCATGAGTATACAAGACTATGACATGCATGTATGCAAAATGTACTGGATACCAGGGTCTGGGTATAACGAAAAACTGCTCAGGCAAATGACGTCAAGGTATGTAGCACTCTGCGCCGTCGCACCAGGAGGTGGCTCCCATACCATAAACCTGTGGATATACCGGTATCCTGACCACCGTCGGCCAACGGGGTCCAACCATCCACAACAACCGAGGGCTGAGCACCCTCTGAACAGGCTATCTCAAAAGATAAACAGGCCCAACATGATTATGCAAATGCCGCATAATAAACCATGCATCATATGTCAGATAATAATGCAACACATAAACATGCAACACATAGTAAAGCATACTCAACCAGGATATCTCGGATAGTACTTCCGTACCTCAAACCAGTAGATCCTAGCAATCAGCCCTAGAATCAAGCCTACAACCCAAGTGATACCATATCACTAAACCACATCTAAAAGCCTTAACTAGACTAATAGATACTCCCAAATCTCAAGGGAACCCAGAACCATACCTGCGTCCGTAGTCAGCCCACTGATGCCGCTAGCTCCCAACTAGAGCACAGCTCCGCTACAAAACCAGTAGCTCCCCGCTAGTGCCCGAACCTCGGGAAAAGACTAGAAACCCATCAGAAACGACTAAAACGCTCTGGAACTCTCGGAATTGGTAATTGAAAAGTGAAGCCTCGCGCCTCTATTTATAGACGACGATCGGACGATCCGATCCACTTCGGAAGATCCGATCCTGTGCACTTCGGACGATCCGATCCACTTCGGACGTTCCGAACTCTGCATGTCTTCCACGTGTCCAGCCACCTGTCTTCGGACGATCCGAACCTCTTCGGACGATCCGAACCCTGACACGGTCTACTGTTGACAAGACTCGGTCTGACACCGAACCGAACGGTCCATCCGAACCCACTTCGGACGATCCGAACCTCTTCGGACGGTCCGATCCTGGTTCGTTCCTTCCGAACTCGCAGAATATAATTAATCCAATAATTACTCAATTTAGGCATCGGGATACTACAAATAAGGACATGTTTAGTCCGAATCACATGGAGATGTGAACCCACGGCTAGTTGTATCAATGAACCATTGAGGGCCACACAAGTACTAGCTTTGTAAATCCCGATGAGAAGTAAAATAGTTCAATGTGTTGAACGGCTTATAAAGGAGTTTATAAGCGTAAGTAAAATTAGAAGTTTGACTTCTATAAAGGAGAAAATGGTTCAATGTGTTGAACGGCTTATAAATGTGTTTATAAGCGTAAAGAAAAATAGAAGTATGACTTCTATGAGAGAAATATAAATTTTAATTTATGAAAGTGTTCCTAGATTAAAATTTGGCCAAGTAAATAATGTAGTTGAAAATTGTGATCTTCATAAACATTATTGGGGACTAAATTAAATTAATTCAAGTGTTGAATTAATTAAACACTAGTAGACCTAGTAGAGTCTAAATAATTAAAATTAATTCAAGTGTTGAATTAATTAAATAATATTGAGTCTTGTAGAGCTCAATTAAAATAATTATTTAACTAGTGGGACTTGAATAAATTCAAGTAGTATTTAATTAATCTCAAATATGTTTGAGATAATTAAAATTTAGTCCATGGTTTTTAATGTGTTAAAAACCATATAATATATGTGAGACATGCTAGGGTTTGCATGCTTGGGAGGTGAAGAGTCTTGAATACTTTTGATTAAAAAATTGCAAAGGCATACAACTTTTGTATCTAACTTTTTGCAACCCCAAGAGAACTCTTCCCTCCTCCATTCCACTCAACTTGGCCGAAAATTCTCCTCCCAATTTCTCTCCATTTTTCTCTTCTTGTGTGTTCTTCAATTTGTTGAGGAACACTACACTTCTCTTTGAAAAATCCTCACATTTTTCTAGTGCAAATTGTGAGGGGATCTACCTAGTTGGTGGTGGGCCTAATTTGAAGGAAAGCTTCAAGGATTTGGAGGAGAGCTTGTAGATTCATCTTCCATTCAAGAGCTTTGTTGCTAGTCAACAAAGTTGGAGCCACAATCAACTTTTAAAGTTGATAGGTAAAATTTTCTCAACACCCTATGCTTGAAAGTTGAGATTTTTGTATATGTTTGCACAACTAGTACATGGTGTTCATTTTTGATAAATATTCTTGAAAAATTTCGGTTTTCATGATTAATAAAATATTTTGTGCTTCCGTTGCGATTTTGAACACCGTATATCGATCCCTTTCAAGTGGTATCAGAGCTAAGGTTACTAGTTTTTGTGCAACATATACAAGATATTATATTGAGGGCGATTTCTAACCGTTTGAGATGAAAATTTGCAACAAAACCGAGGCCTTCTTGTGGGGAATTTCGGGCAGCATGTTGCTGCCCGTTTCGGGAAGCTCGGGCTGCCCGAGGGCTGCCCATTTCGGGCAGCAAGGGCAGCCCGAGGGGCTGCCCGAACAGCCCCTAAAGTTTAACAAAAAAAAATTTTTTTGCATGTTGGGCGGAATGTTGGCCGGAATCCGGCGACGGAACTCCGGCGACGGCGATGACGACTAGGGTTTCCAAAAGTGTTTTGGAATATCAAAGTGTCATGGGCCTTGAGTTGTTGGGCCATTAGATGGTCAACATATTTGTGAATTTTAAATGGGCCAAAATGTTTTTGGTGAAAAATAAGTTTTTGGGCCCTTAAGTTTAAAATTACAAAAGTTGCAAATTTTTCTCATAAAATAAATAATTGAAGTTGGACTTTAATTATTTATAGTAAATTGTGATTTATAAGAAATTCGGTTATAAATAAATTAATTGGAAAGTAGACAAAGGTGTTTGTATACTTTGTTAATTTAGTTTATAATCGTGGCGGTTAGTGATTGGTTCAAGATATATAATATTGGATCAATTAATTATTATGATAATTAATTGATGGTGTATGATATGTGATATTATGCATGAAGGATGATCAAAAGCCCAAGCCCAATTTGCTAGGTGTATGCTAGGATATTTGTGTTGTATGATTGTAATAATTATCAATTTAAAGTGGGCTTGGTTTATGGCCCGTTCCCACCCCATGAGATGTATCCCTATGTGCCATGGATATTTATTTGTAAATATTAGAATAGGGGAAGATCAAGATTGGAAGATGGTGGCCTTGGTGATTATGAAGATCGAAGACATGTAATATTGGATGCTAATGTAATAGTATAGTTGCATTGCATCCCGTGCATTTACCCTAGGATTGGACCTAGGCCCGTGTTTGGCTCACACGGGCCATTAGTACTTGGGGCGATTGATCATCCTTGTATTGTTTTCTATTTATAATATATGCATGATATGTTATAAATAATGAGTATGTGCGTTATTATTATTATAATAACAAAGTTGCATGAATCCGGCAAACATACGATCAAACATGGCGACCTTTTAAAATAAAATTAATGATGAGACCTTTCAAAATTAAAAACCCTCATTTTGAATAAGATTCAAAATTAATATCAAGCCCGAAAAGGGGAATTATAAATTTGTTTATAATTTTCTTGTCTTCCATCGACAATGGGTGCATGATGAACGCTACCCGTACTCGGGGCTCGGCTCATATTATTGGGGGGGCCCTGGGTGCCGGAAAGCTGTGACATCCATTGACATGGTGATGTGAACTACGTGGAACTCCCATGATTTCGGCTCATATTATTGAGGGAACTCATGGCGACCGTCCATTAAGGTTCAACATCGATGGGTAAGGCTTGACACGTGAAGATGAACGACGTCATATTATTGGGTCCTAATCAAACGTGAGACAAAAGTTTACGTAGAGGGTTGCATTGTGATGCAATTGGAAACTACCTTTTAGGAATTGTGATTGGCTGATATTATTCGGGATCACAATTCGTTAATTGGACCTTACGTACCTACTGAGGAAAGGAGTTTCCCGTTTTCACTAGAGGGTAGTGAAAGATGTCAAAACAGTGGGAGCAAATATTTATGAAGTAAAAGTCCAAACTTCATATCTTACTAAATATTTAAAATAGTCATCAACATTTATCTGTTTTACTTTTCAGTACAAATTTTGACAATGTCTTCGATTCGCAATCCGATATCTGCAATACTCGACAAACACATGTTAACCGGACCTAATTACCTCACTTGGCTAAGAAACCTAAAAATCGTCTTGAATTCGGAAAGGGTAACATATACACTAACTCAGTCGCCCCCTGTTGAGGCTCCGACTGACTGCAATCCTGAGGAATTGCAGGCTTACAAGGAATGGTGTGACCATGACTTGATAGCCAGGTGTTATATGCTGACTTCTATGAACGATGAGCTTCAGAGGCGTTTTGAGGGTGCAAAGAGTGCTGCTGACATTCATTTGCATCTCAAAGAGCTCTTTGGTGAGCAAACACGACCTCTAAGGCATGCTACCGTCAAGGAGCTGATCACTTTGCGCATGCGAGATGGGGCCTCGGTCCATGAGCATGGCTTAAAGGTGATCGGGCTCGTGGACAAGCTCGTTGGCATGGATTTGATCTTGCCTTCGGAGTTGACCACGGACGTGTTGCTGTTATCGCTGCCTAGCTCATTTGATCCTTTTGTGGTGAACTTCAACATGAACAAGATGGAACCGACCCTTGAGGAGTTGGTAAACATGCTTGTTACCTTTGAGTCCACTATCAAGAAAGAGAAGTCGGTTCTTTATGTGGGTTCTTCATCTGGTACGAAGATTGATCCACATGGGAATGGAAAGAAGCGTTCTTTCCAACGTCCCGAGAAGAACGAGCCCTTGTTGAGGCAATCTCCGAATCCCGTTATGGCAGCCAGACCAGTTAAGGCTGACAAGACTGGTGATGTTTGTCATCACTGCAAGAAGCCTGGACATTGGAGGCGAAATTGCAAAGAATATCTTGCCCAGAAGTGTTCTGGAAACGGTATGTTCTAAATTTAAGTAAACATTTTAATTAACTCTACTTCTTGGGTATTAGATACCGGTTGTGACTCACATCTCTGTAATGGGTTACAGGTGATGGGAAGAAGTAGGAAGCTTAAGGAAGGTGTGACCTTCTTGAGGATGGGCAATGAAGCAAGAGTTGCTGCCAAGACCTTAAGAGATGTTTACTTATTGTTGAACAATAGTTTTAAGTTAATTAAGAGATGTTTGTTTGTACCTTTTTGATGAAAAAACATTATTTCCATTTCTATTGTGATAAAGATGGATATTCTTGTTTATTTAGCAAAGGTGTTTGCAACATTTACAAGAATGAATGTTTAATTGGTACTTGAGAACTTGAAAACGATCTCTATAACTTAAAATTAAAAGATATTCCATTAAATGTCCATTCAAAGGCAGACACCATATGAGATATGGATGGGTAAGCCTCCCAAATATTCTTATCTTAGAATATGGGGAGCCCTGCTTATGTGAAGCAGGTAGTGGGAGATAAATTGGATTGTTGATCCATTTTATGTTACTTTGTGGGATATCCAAGGAATTAAGTTGGATATCATTTCTATCATCCCCAAGAAACAAAAGTGTTTGTTTCTAGGAATGCAACCTTTTTGGGAAAAGGATTTTCTATTGGATAGAAAAAGGGAGATGATAGAACTCGAAGATGTTCGAGAGACACCCACAGTTATAGAACCCACACCCAAAGAGCCAAGAGAGGAGATACAAGCTCCTAGAAGATACGAGAAAGTCTTGAGACCACCTATGAGGTATGGTCAGCTTCTTGAAGAAGGCCATGATGAGCCTAACCATGGATGTGATCCATGGACCTTCAAGGAAGCGTTATCTGATGCCGATTCATCCAAGTGGCTTGAAGCAATGGAATCTGAGATGAATTCCATGCATTCGAACCAAGTGTAGGATCTTGTGGATCCACCTGTGGGAACTGTTCCCACAGGGACTTGGGGAGGATGGGAAGGTGTTGACCTTCAAGGCGCGATTGGTGGCAAAAGGATGTACTCAAAGACAAGGAGTTGACTTTGAGGAAACCTTTTCCCAATCGCAATGTTCAAGTCCATAAGGATTTTATTAGCCATAG
The DNA here is from genome assembly GCF_022965805.1 of Primulina eburnea. Lineage (NCBI taxonomy): Eukaryota > Viridiplantae > Streptophyta > Magnoliopsida > Lamiales > Gesneriaceae > Primulina > Primulina eburnea. Next base: position 24,252,563 of record NC_133102.1, on the reverse strand, counting down.
CTGCATAGTATGACTATGAGATATGGCAGATGGATGTCAAGACAAACTTTCTTAAATGGGGATTTTAAGAAAGTTATTTACATGTCTAAACCTGAAGGGTTTACATCTATCGGAAGTGAGCATATGGTATGCAAACTTCAGAGATCTATTTATGATCTAAAGCAGGCATCTAGGAGTTGGAACCTCAGATTCGACAGTACAATCAAATAGTTTGATTTACTGTGAATCATGAGGGACCCTATGTGTATAAGAAGGTCAGTGGGAGTGTTGTGACATTCCTGGTGCTTTATGTTGATGACATTCTAATCTTTGGGAATGATGTAGGAATGTTGCAATCAACAAAGATATGGTTAGCGAGTAAGTTCTCGATGAAGGACTTGGGTGAAGCATCTTTTGTATTGGGATACAGATCTATTGAGATAGATCGAAAAGATGACTTGGTCTCAGTCCACATACATGATACCATCGTGAAGCGGTTCTCGATGGATGCGTCCTTGAGAGGACATCTACCAATGTGTCATGGCGTGTCCCTATCCAAGTCTGTCTCCTGAGACTGATGCAGAGATAGTGACGATGACACGCATTCCGTATGCTTCGGCAATTGGTAATATCATGTATGGGATGATATCTACACGTCCTGACATGGCGTTTTCACTATGTGTAGTGAAAAGATATCAATCGAACCCCGGTCTTCCACAACTAGAAAGCTGTGAAAGACATCCTCAAGTTGTTGAGAAGGACCAATAAGTTGTTCTTGGTCTATGGGGGTAGAGAACTGAAATTGGAAGGCTATACCGACTCTAGCTTCCAAAGCGATATCGATAACTCGAAGTCAACCTCTAGGTTTGTATTCATGCTCAAAGGTGCTGCTGTCTCTTGGAAGAGTTCCAAGCAAGACAATATTACGGATTCCAGCACAGAGGCCGAATACATTGCTGCATCAGATGCAGCAAGGGAGGCTGTTTGGATAAGGAATTTCGTCTAAGAGTTGGACGTCATTCCTAATGGAGTTGCTCCTATCCCGGTGTTGTGTGACAACACGGGAGCTATAGCTCAAGCAAAGGAGCCAAGGTCTCATCAGAATCCAAACTCGTATTGAGAAAGTACCACATCCTCGGAGAGATTGTGGAAAGAAGAGTAGTGTCTATTGACAAAGTCGGCTCCGCAGATTATGTTGTTGATCCACTAGCTAAGCCTTTACCTGGACCATTATTCGACAAGCATCGCGAATCAATGGGTTTTATGCATATGGGTAGTTGGCTCTAGTGCAAGTGGGAGATTGTTAGAGTAGGTGCCCGTCGAGCCAAGTGTTGGCCGAGTGTTCACAATGAAACTCTATGTATAAGCAATCTTTATTTTAATAATATTTGAAATTATTATTTTGGCAAATCTTTATCTGTATACCCATGCTAGCTGCATAGATAAAGCCCTTGAATATACAAATAGTAGAAAGAATATGAGATGCTCATATGATGAGTATCATGAAACTCATATTTGTAATACTGTATATTCTAAACGGTTCCTAGTCGATTCAGCCGCCACTAAGAAGGATATAGGCCGCTAGAGTTCGAGACTAGTATCTGCGATGTGAGTACCATGTTTCATTGGTAGGGGACATTGTGATGTCCGAACATGCAGATAGGTGCACCTTGTAGAGTGCACTGAACAACCCTCCATAAAAGGACTTTCCAAGTGGTTCTCACTTATCGAGTGGAAATGACCTAGTTTATGGTTGTACAGAATTAGTCCTTATGACCCGGGACAACATTGAGACTCTATTTGCTAGAATTACACTTTGACTTGTTTACCGACTCTTATGGGGTCATCAGGTGGCAAGGTTGGGTGTTCTGTCGAAACACATAGGAGTCGATGCATTGTAGTCGGGGATTCACCGCTTACCTTCGGGTATGGATATCCTATGTGTTATCATGTGTATGTAGATCGAAATCTCTGGCCAGAGTATGGTTGTAATTATGAAAGGTGTTTCATAGATTACACCATCGATGCAACTACGACATGACACATAGTATCGATTCATTGACAACTCTCGATAAACCAATGGTTGTCGAATCGATCGGGATATATGAGTTGAAGGGACCGTACTGTGCGCTAACCATAATTGAATGGTTCTTGCAGGCACTATCATGTGATACCTAGGGAATCACGTAAGCGATGCTGCTAGGCGTTTAACGTGATTGGTTGGGTACTATCAGACTTGAGTTCTGACGTTCTTATTATCAAGGTGTTGATAAGTAAGAATGGAGCAATTAGGGTATGCTCGAATAAGGACATGTTTAGTCCGAATCACATGGAGATGTGAACCCACGGCTAGTTGTATCAATGAACCATTGAGGGCCACACAAGTACTAGCTTTGTAAATCCCGATGAGAAGTAAAATAGTTCAATGTGTTGAACGGCTTATAAAGGAGTTTATAAGCGTAAGTAAAATTAGAAGTTTGACTTCTATAAAGGAGAAAATGGTTCAATGTGTTGAACGGCTTATAAATGTGTTTATAAGCGTAAAGAAAAATAGAAGTATGACTTCTATGAGAGAAATATAAATTTTAATTTATGAAAGTGTTCCTAGATTAAAATTTGGCCAAGTAAATAATGTAGTTGAAAATTGTGATCTTCATAAACATTATTGGGGACTAAATTAAATTAATTCAAGTGTTGAATTAATTAAACACTAGTAGACCTAGTAGAGTCTAAATAATTAAAATTAATTCAAGTGTTGAATTAATTAAATAATATTGAGTCTTGTAGAGCTCAATTAAAATAATTATTTAACTAGTGGGACTTGAATAAATTCAAGTAGTATTTAATTAATCTCAAATATGTTTGAGATAATTAAAATTTAGTCCATGGTTTTTAATGTGTTAAAAACCATATAATATATGTGAGACATGCTAGGGTTTGCATGCTTGGGAGGTGAAGAGTCTTGAATACTTTTGATTAAAAAATTGCAAAGGCATACAACTTTTGTATCTAACTTTTTGCAACCCCAAGAGAACTCTTCCCTCCTCCATTCCACCCAACTTGGCCGAAAATTCTCCTCCCAATTTCTCTCCATTTTTCTCTTCTTGTGTGTTCTTCAATTTGTTGAGGAACACTACACTTCTCTTTGAAAAATCCTCACATTTTTCTAGTGCAAATTGTGAGGGGATCTACCTAGTTGATGGTGGGCCTAATTTGAAGGAAAGCTTCAAGGATTTGGAGGAGAGCTTGTAGATTAATCTTCCATTCAAGAGCTTTGTTGCTAGTCAACAAAGTTGGAGCCACAATCAACTTTTAAAGTTGATAGGTAAATTTTTCTCAACACCCTATGCTTGAAAGTTGAGATTTTTGTATATGTTTGCACAACTAGTACATGATGTTCATTTTTGATAAATATTCTTGAAAAATTTCGGTTTTCATGATTAATAAAATATTTTGTGCTTCCGTTGCGATTTTGAACACCGTATATCGATCCCTTTCACAATTCTCTCAAGAACACATATATATAAGCATATCAGCATTTCCCCAATATGTAATTCTCAAAACATGCTGGAATTGAACAATACTTACATCACTTTGTAGCTAACAATGAGAGGAGCTCAAATCTCTATTTAGATTTTAGTTTGGATATGTAACAGTGACACAAGCTTGATTCTAGGATGAAATCACCTTACCCTTTTCTCCTAAGCTTCCTCGGTTGTTCCTCTGATGAAATGGCCAAAGAAAGGCCAACATATATATATACCTTGCATGCCTACACACACATGGCAAATCCTTTGCATTACACGTCTCGCGCATATGCGCGGCATTACTCGCGCATGTGCGCGAGACCTACTGTCTCGGCAATTCAACACCTCGCGCATATGCGCCACTCAACTCGCGCATATGCGCCACTGCTTCTGGAGGCGCCGCGCATGTGCGCCACTACTCTCGCGCATATGCGCCCTTGTTTCTGGGCCGACCGCGCATATGCGCGACTAAACTCGCGCACGTGCGCCGAAGCTACTGGAATTTACGCGCATGTGCGCGCATATCTTCGCGCATGTGCGCTGGAGCTTCGACCTTTCTCATCTCTTTTGTACATTTTGCCTCCTTTTTAAATCCACTAAAATACATCTATATTCAACTTAATTCTTAACAAATTCGTCTGATTATGCTAACTAAATCTTCGAGCCTTACATTTCTCCCCCTCTAAGAAATGAGTTCGTCCTCGAAATCGCATGCCATTCTATCATTATAAGTATAAAAGTAATCACACTAACACTAAACAAATACTTACATCATTGAAATAACTCGGGGTGTTTCTGTCTCATGCTGGCTTCTGTCTCCCATGTCGCTTCCTCGATACCATGACGACTCCACTGAACTTTCACAAGTGGAATATTCTTCGTTCTGAGTTGCTTGTTTTTCCGATCAAGGATCTGTATCGGTTGTTCCACGTAGCTCAAAGTCTGATCAAGTTCAGCTTCGTCAGGTTGAATGACATGAGAAACATCTGGCATATATCTTCGTAACATTGATACATGAAACACGTCATGTATTCCGGATAGAGAAGGAGGAAGTGCAAGTCGATAAGCTCGGTCGCCAATCTTCTCAAGAATCTCGTAAGGACCAATGTATCGAGGGGATAGTTTCCCGCGTTTGCCAAATCGAACAACGCCTCTGAATGGAGAAATCTTTAAGAATACTCTATCTCCGGCCTCGAATACTAACGGTCTACGTCTGATATTGGCGTACTTTGCTTGTCGATCCTGTGCTGTCTTCATTCTTTTCTGAATAACTTTCACCTTCTCAGTCATGTCACGAATCATATCTGGCCCCAGTTCTGGTACTTCTGTGATATCATCCCAGTATAGCGGAGATCTGCACTTCTTGCCATACAAAGCTTCAAACGGTGCCATCTCAATGCTCGTCTGATAGCTGTTATTATAGGAGAATTCGCAAAGAGGTAGGGAATCTTGCCAACTAGTGCCAAAATCTAGCACTACGGCTCTCAACATATCCTCTAGAGTCTGGATAGTCCGCTCTGACTGTCCGTCTGTCTGAGGATGATACGCAGTACTCAGGTGCAATGTAGTACCTAAAGCCTGCTGTAAACTGTGCCAAAAGTGTGAAGTGAATCGTGAATCACCATCTGATACGATAGACTTCGGCACTCCATGCAATCTAACTACCTCACGAATATAAATCTCCGCCATCTGATCCTGTCTATACGTCATTCTGTATGGGATGAAACATGCAGATTTGGTCAGTCTGTCAATAATGACCCAAATCGCATCAAAGCCTTTGGATGATTTAGGTAACTTTGTCACGAAATCCATGGAAATGTGGTCCCATTTCCATTCAGGAATGGCTAGACTCTGAAGTAATCCACCAGGCTTCTTCCTCTCAGCTTTCACCTGTTGGCAGTGCAAACACTTAGACACAAATTCGGCAATGTCTGACTTCATTTGCTTCCACCAGAACTGTGTCTTCAAGTCATTATACATCTTCCTGCCACCAGGATGAATGCTGAACCGACTACAATGTGCCTCTGTCAGAATCCGCTGTCTCAAACCTGCAACATCTGGCACAACTAGACGGTTATTCACGTACAACACATGATCTCGTACCTGATATTCTGATACATGCCCTGATGTGACCATTTGGATCGATCTCTGCACATTCTGATCGGTTCTTTGTGCTTCCTTGATCCTCATAATCAAATTGGGCTCAACTTGGATCGTAAAAAGTCGTAGTGGCTTACTATCTGTATCAAAGTCTAATCCAGATGTACAACAATTTTCAACTAACTTGTTAACACCTATCGTCGATAAGGACAAAGAACATACCTTACGACTCAAGGCATCTGCTGCTGCATTTGACTTCCCTGGATAATATTTGATTTCACAGTCAAAGTCTTTCAAAAGATCTAGCCATCTACGCTGCCTCATATTCAATTCTGATTGAGAAAATAGGTACTTTAGGCTCTTGTGATCGGAAAATATCTCAAATTTTTCGCCGTAGAGATAATGACGCCAAATCTTTAATGCAAATACGATAGCCGCCAATTCCAGATCATGAATGGGGTATCGAACTTCATGTGGCTTCAATTGTCTCGAGGCGTATGCGATCACATGGCTTCGCTGCATAAGAACACATCCCAAACCTCTATGAGAAGCATCACAATATACAACGAAATCACCCGTACCTGAGGGTATCGTCAGTACTGGAGCACTGGTCAGCCTTTTCTTCAACTCTAGAAAGCTAGACTCGCACTCCTCTGACCAAACAAACGGCGCATTCGTTTTCCTCAATTGAGTTATTGGCTTTGCAATACTGGAGAAATCTTTGATAAATCTTCTGTAGTATCCGGCTAAGCCCATGAAACTGCGTATTTCGGGTACAGAAGTCGGTCTCGACCAACTGATCACAGCTTCCACTTTACTCGGGTCCACAGAAATACCAATTCCAGAAATGATATGCCCCAAGAATACAACCTGATTCAGCCAAAACTCACACTTTGACAATTTCGCATACAGTCGCTCATTTCTCAATGTCTGTAACACAATCCTGAGATGTTCTGCATGCTCATTCCTATTCTTAGAATACACCAAAATGTCATCGATGAAAACAATGACAAATTCATCCAAATATTTCTGAAACACTTGGTTCATCAAGCCCATAAATACCGCAGGAGCATTTGTTAAACCAAAAGGCATAACAATAAATTTGTAATGCCCATACCTGGTTCGAAATGCTGTCTTTGGTATATCTATATCTCGAACTCTGAGCTGATGATACCCAGAACGCAAATCAATCTTAGAGTACACGGAGGATCTCTGCAACTGATCAAATAAATCATCAATTCTAGGCAAAGGATATTTATTCTTGATCGTTGCCTTGTTCAGCTGCCGGTAATCGATACACAACCGCATCGATCCATCTTTCTTTCGCACAAATAGCACCGGAGCGCCCCAAGGAGATACACTAGGTCTGATATATCCCTTGGCCAGAAGATCTTCTAACTGTGCTTTCAATTCTTTGAGTTCGATGGGTGCCATCCTATACGGAGCTCTTGAAATAGGGACGGTACCTGGCGCAAGTTCAATGCTAAAATCTACCTCTCGAACCGGAGGTAATCCTGGGATCTCATCTGGAAAAATATCAGCAAATTCCCGCACTACTGGTATATCTGCCAACGCCGGGCTCGACTTCTGCATATCTACAGCATAAATAAAGAAACCATCCGCTCCTCTTTGCAATAACCTGTTCATAGTCAGAGCCGAAATCAAGGGAATCCGGGATCTGGAACCCTTTCCGTAGAATTTCCACTCGTCTGTCATTTCTGGTCTGAATCTGACAATCTTGTGGAAACAATCCACGGTAGCTCTGTACTTTGTCAGGATGTCAATACCGACTATACAGTCAAAATCAGCTAGACCCAACACTATACAATCTAGGTCAATCTCATGCCCCTCAAACTGTAGAATGCAATGTCTAACCGTAGTTACAGATATCAATCCACTTCCCAACGGAGAATTAATCGATACCACATCTAACAAAGACTCAACAGGCAAAGAATGCGATAATGCAAATCGTTCTGATATGAATGTATGCGATGCACCCGTATCTATCAATATATAAGCAAGATAACCGCAAAGGAAACAGTTACCTGCAATGACATCCTCTGGGGCATCCTGTGCTTGCTCTTCAGTCAAGGCAAACACTTGAGCCTGTTGTCTTTGAGGCTGAATCCCTGGCTGGCCACCTCTGGCTCGAGGCTGGGTCTGTGCTGGTGGCGGCTGAAATGAGTGAACAGATGAAACTTGCCTCTCAGGCTGAGTCACGGAGGCAGACGATCCTGCAGCCTGGAATCTCGATGCACCACTCCTCTGAGGACAGACCTTGGCATAATGCCCTTGTTGTTTGCATACGTTACACCTGCCCACTACACCTTGACATTGTTCTGTGGCATGCTTACCTCCACAAGTACTGCAATATCCACTTGCCACCTCTAGACTCTGGCCAAAACCTCTCTGTCTTGACCCGCTGGAGCTCGAAGAACTGCTCCCTGCCCTCTTAAACTGTTTACCCTTTGCTTTCAACTGATCTTTGCGTCCACTACTACTACCACCACTTTCAAATCGAGGAGAATGTTGTGCTGGAGGTAGTGGCGGTCTCGGACTCGGTGCAACATACGGAGCACTCCGTTGCCTAAGCAATCCTGCTTCAGCTCCTTTGGCACGATTCAATGCCTCCGAAAAATTATCAGGTCTCCCAGTATTGACCAACGTAAAGATATCTGGATTCAGGCCATTTATAAACTGATCTGCCATGGCCTCATCATTTCCTGAAACATGGGGTGCAAAGCGAAGCAAAGAAGAAAATTTAGCAACGTACTCTTCAATGTTCAATTGCCCTTGCCTCAGGTTTGCAAATTCAGCGCCTTTATCCTTGCGATAGGATACAGGGAAAAATCGCTGATAGAACTCTGTCTTGAATGCTTTCCACGTAACCTCGGTGCCACGCTGTTCTAGTGCTCTCCTTATATTCACCCACCAATATTTAGCCACATCTTGCAGTTGATGGCCAATGAGCTTCACTCTCTTCTCATCACTATACCCTAGAGACTCGAATAACATCTCGATATCCTCCAACCAGCTTTCGCATTCAATTGCATTTTCTGTCCCCTTTAAGGTCGGTGGTCGGAATGACTGGAATCGCTTTAATAGAGTCTCCATAGGTGTAGCCGTGACATCCATCGTATCTCCGGATGTGCTACCCTGTTCTGGCGTTGGTGGTCGTACTGGCACAACTGCTCTTCTAGGAGGCATGTATCTAATAATCCAACTGATTAGAATACCAGATATACAACTGTCTCAGCCCTCCTCTAGTCAGTTACCTCTGACCTAGAATCGGTTCTGATTCAGTCTTAACCAATACATGCTGTAATCATTCAAATAACAAACAACATGTAACAAGTAAAGCAATAAACATGCTAGCACATCATAGAGCAAGGAAGAAGACTCGATCTACCCCGCTCATTCTATCCTATCTTAGTCTACAGAACCTACAGCACTGATACCACCTGTTGTGGGGACCCGGGCTCTAATTCTTTTCTTTGGGATTAAAACGGATCGTTATTATAAAAAGTGGGTCAAATTTTTGCTTTTACATTAACTCAAATGAAAGCTAACATAAGAAGTCTCTATGTTACTCAACAACATCATATACAAACATAAGATACAAATATGTCTGGTTCCAAACCTTATTCGACAACTAGTAATTAAATACAGTACATGCCAAAAGTACAACTACTAGTTCTTCTGCTATGCTCGAGATCACCACGCTATGTCCATCTCTCATCCTCTGCGTGACCCAGATCCTGCCCCACCTGTTGTTATGCACACATACAGACATAACAACAGCCGGAAAACCGGTGAGAACAAATCCCAGTATAAACATGTATACATGCATATAATCAATTAAACATGAAACATGCTATCATGAATGACATCATATGCACATGCAATGCAATGCGAATCACACCATGTCTGGACTCGACTCGACTAGAACTCTAGGGATCCCGGTGTGAATAAGACGTCACTACCTACCCTCCAATCGGGGTAATGAACGTCTCATTCCTAGACTTCGGTCTGAGCTGTATCAACGGCGGCAATAAGAGTAATGCCTACTCCTATGCTGAGATACACCGAAACGTCTATCTATTTGACAATGCCTGTCAAAGACTCTCCTATCTTAAATGCAATGAATATCAATATGTAAACAACGTATAATCATATTCATATCTGAATATCATACTGATCATACATGCTTGAATACAATTCTGAAATCAAAGCATAAACATGTTAAAAGATTGAATATAATGCTATACACAATTCATAAACATGTTACAATATATCTAATAATACTAGTATGTGATTTTGGTTGGGAAACTCAAATAATATCTTATTTGAGTTACATCTCCCCAAACAAAACATGACTTATACCTTTCGCCGTACAATATCTATCGATGCCAAATTCTCGATGTCAAAGTCGTCGACACCAATCTGAAATACCAATGTAATATGTGTTTCATCAACTCCTAACCCAAATCAAGATATATACTATCAATTCACTAGTACATTTCAACACCATTGACGGCATAACGGTGTATTTCTCGATACCGGTCAATCCAATTCTCCCTAGTAAACATTGTATCATTCTCAATTCATGATTATTCTCATACACATAAGATAATACTCAGATCTTGTATAATCTTAGCTCTAAACATGCTGGAACAGAGTAATAATCGTATCCAACATCCGTTATTCGATCCGGTTGCGTTTCTACGATAACAATTCTCTCAAGAACACATATATATAAGCATATCAGCATTTCCCCAATATGTAATTCTCAAAACATGCTGGAATTGAACAATACTTGCATCACTTTGTAGCTAACAATGAGAGGAGCTCAAATCTCTATTTAGATTTTAGTTTGGATATGTAACAGTGACACAAGCTTGATTCTAGGATGAAATCACCTTACCCTTTTCTCCTAAGCTTCCTCGGTTGTTCCTCTGATGAAATGGCCAAAGAAAGGCCAACATATATATATACCTTGCATGCCTACACACACATGGCAAATCCTTTGCATTACACGTCTCGCGCATATGCGCGGCATTACTCGTGCATGTGCGCGAGACCTACTGTCTCGGCAATTCAACACCTCACGCATATGCGCCACTCAACTCGCGCATATGCGCCACTGCTTCTGGAGGCGCCGCGCATGTGCGCCACTACTCTCGCGCATATGCGCCCTTGTTTCTGGGCCGACCGCGCATATGCGCGACTAAACTCGCGCACGTGCGCCGAAGCTACTGGAATTTACGCGCATGTGCGCGCATATCTTCGCGCATGTGCGCTGGAGCTTCGACCTTTCTCATCTCTTTTGTACATTTTGCCTCCTTTTTAAATCCACTAAAATACATCTATATTCAACTTAATTCTTAACAAATTCGTCTGATTATGATAACTAAATCTTCGAGCCTTACAGACATCCATTGACATGGTGATGTGAACTACGTGGAACTCCCATGACTTCGGCTCAGATAATTGGGGAACTCATGGCGACCGTCCATTAAGGTTCAACATCGATGGGTAAGGCTTGACACGTAAAGATGAACGACGTCTATAATGGGTCCTAATCAAACGTGAGACAAAAGTTTACGTTAAGGGTTGCATTGTAATGCAATTGGGAAACTACCTTTTAGGAATTGTGATTGGCTGTATAATCGGGATCATAATTCGCTAATTGGACCTTACGTACCTACTGAGGAAAGGAGTTTCCCGTTTTCACTAGAGGGTAGTGAAAGATGTCAAAACAGTGGGAGTAAATATTTATAAAGTTAAAGTCCATACTTTATATCTTACCAAATATTTTAAAATAGTCATCAACATTTATCTGTTTTTACTTTCAGTACAAATTGACAATGTCTTCGATTCGCAATCCGATATCCGAAATACACGACAAACACATATTAACATGGACCTAATTACCTCACTTGGCTAAGAAACCTGAAAATCGTCTTGAATTCGGAAAGGGTAGCATATACACTGATTGAGTCGCCCCTTGTTGAGGCTCCGACTGACTGCACTCCTGAGGAATTGCAGGCTTACAAGGAATGGTGTGACCATGACTTGATAGCCAGGTGTTATATGCTGACTTCTATGAATGATGAGCTGCAGAGGCATTTTGAGGGTGCAAAGAATGCTGCTGACATTCATAAGCACCTCAAAGAGCTCTTTGGTGAGCAGACTCGACCTCTTAGGCATGCTACGTAGGAGCTGATCACTATGCATGCGAGATGGGGCCTCGGTCCATGAGCATGGCCTAAAGTTGATTGGGCTCGTGGATAAGCTCGTTAGCATGGATATGATCTTGCCTTCGGAGTTGACCACCGACGTGTTGCTGTTATCGCTGCCTAGATCATTTGATCCTTTTGTGGTGAACTTCAACATGAACAAGATGGAGCCGACCCTTGAGGAGTTGGTGAATATGCTTGTTACGTTTGAATCAACCATCAAGAAAAAGAAGTTGGTTCTTTATGTGGGTTCTTCATCTGGTACGAAGATTGATCCACATGGGAAGGGAAGAAGAGTTCTTTCCAACGTCCCAAGAAGAACGTGCCCTTGTTGAGGCAATCTCCGAATCCCGTTGTGGCAGCCACACCAGTTAAGGCTGACAAGACTAGTGATGTTTGTCATCACTGCAAGATGCCTGGACATTGGAGGCGTAACTTCAAGGAATATCTTGCCCAGAAAAGTTCTGGAAACGGTATGTTCTAAATTGAAGTAAACATTTCAATTAACTCTACTTCTTGGGTATTAGATACCGGTTGTGGCTCACATCACTGTAATGAGTTACATGTGATGGGAAGAAGTAGAAAGCTTAAGGAAGGTGTGACCTTCTAGAGTATGAGCAATGGAGCAAGAGTTGCTGCCAAAGCTATTGGAGATGTTTACTTGCTTATGAACAATGATTTTAAGTTAATTTTTAGAGATGTTTTGTTTGTACCATTTTGGTGAAAAACATTGTTTCCATTTCTATTGTGATAAAAATGGATATTCTTGTTTGTTTGGCAAAGGTGTTTGCAACATTTACAAGAATGAATGTTTAATTGGTACTTGAAAACTTGAAAACGATCTCTATAACTTAAAATTAAAAGATATTCTACTAAATGTCCATTCAAAGGCACACACCATATGAGATATGGATGGGTAAGCCTCCTAAGTATTCTTATTTTAGAATATGGGGGTGCCCTGCTTATGAAGCAGGTAGTGGGAGATAAATTGGATAGTCGATCCATTTTATGCTACTTTGTGGGATATCCAATGAATTCGATTGGATACTACTTCTATCATACCCAAGAAACAAAGGTGTTTGTTTCTAGGAATGCAACCTTTTTGGAAAAAGAATTTCTATTGGATAGAAAAGGGGAGATGATAGAACTCGAAAAGGTTCGAGAAACACCTACAATTATAGAACCCACACCCGAAGAGCCAAGTGAGGTGATACAAGCTCCTAGAAAATCCGAGAGAGTCTCGAGACCATCTATGAGGTATGGTCTGCTTCTTGAAGAGGGCCATGATGAGCCTAACCATGAATGTGATCCAAGGACCTTCAAGGAAGCGTTATCTGATGCCGATTCATCCAAATTGCTTGAAGCTATGGAATCTGAGATGAATTCCATGCATTCGAACCAAGTGTGGGATCTTATAGATCCACCTGAGGGAACGGTTCCCATAGGGACTTGGGACGGATGGGAAGGTATTGACCTTCAAGGCGCGATTGGTGGCAAAAGGATATACTCAAAGACAAGGAGTTGACTTTGAAGAAACCTTTTCCCAGTCGCAATGTTCAAGTCCATAAGGATTTTGCTAGCCATAGCTGCATGGTATGACTATGAGATATGGCAGATGGATGTCAAGACAGCCTTTCTTAATGGGCATAATAAGAAAGTGATTTACATGTCTCAAACCTGGAGGGTTTACATCTATCGGAAGTGAGCATATGGTATGCAAACTTCAGAGATCTATTTATGGTCTAAAGCAGGCATCTAGGAGTTGAAACCTCAGATTCGATAGTACGATCAAAGATTTTGGTTTTGCTAAGAATCCTGAGGAACCCTATGTGTATAAGAAGGTCAGTGGGAGTGTTGTGACATTCCTGGTGTTTTATGTTGATGACATTCTAATCATTGGGAATGATGTAGGAATGTTGCAATCAACTAAGATATGGTTAGCGAGTAAGTTCTCGATGCAGGACTTGGGTGAAGCATCTTTTTTATTGTGATACAGATCTATAGAGATAGATCGAAAAGATTGCTTGGTCTCACCCTGTCCACATACATTGATACCATCGTGAAGCGGTTCTCGATGGATAAGTCCAAGAGAGGACATTTACCAATGTGTCATGGCGTGTCCCTATCCAAGTGTGTCTTTCAAGACTGATGCAGAGATAGCGGCGATGACAACGCATTCCGTATGCTTCGGCAATTGGTAGCATCATGTATGGGATGATATCTACACTTCTTGACGTGGCTTTCGCACTAAGTGTAGTGAGTAGATATCAATCGAACCCTGGTCTTCCACACTGGATAGCTGTGAAAGACATCCTCAAGTAGTTGAGAAGGACCAATAAGTTTTTCCTTGGTCTATGGGGTAGAGAACTGAAATTGGAAGGCTATACCGACTCTAGCTTCCAAAGCGATATCGATGACTTGAAGTCAAACTCTAGGTTTGTATTCATGCTCAATGGTGCTGCTGTCTCTTGGAAGAGTTCCAAGCAAGACAATACTGCGGATTCCAGCACAGAGGCCGAATACATTGCTGCATCAGATGCAGCAAGGGAGGCTGTTTGGATAAGGAATTTCGTCCAAGAGTTGGGCGTCATTCCTAATGGAGTTGCTCCTGTCCCGGTGTTGTGTTACAACACGGGAGCTATAGCTCAAGCAAAGGAGCCTAGGTCTCATCAGAAATCCAAACTAGTATTGAAAAGGTACCACATCCTCGGAGAGATTGCGGAAAGAAGAGAAGTGTCTATTGACAAAGTCGGCTCCGCAGATTCTGTTGTTGATCCACTAGCTAAGCCTTTACCTGGACCATTATTCGACAAGCATCGCGAATCAATGGGTTTTATGCATATGGGTAGTTGGCCCTAGTGCAAGTGGGAGATTGTTAGAGTAGGTGCCCGTCGAGCCAAGTGTTGGCCGAGTGTTCACAATGAAACTCTATGAATAAGCAATCTTTATTTTAATAATATTTGAAATTATTACTTTGGCACATCTTTATCTGTATACCCATGCTAGTTGCATAGATAAAGCCCTTGAATATACAAATAGTAGAAAGAATATGAGACGCTCATATGATGAGTATCATGAAACTCATATTTGTAATACTGTATATTCTAAACGGTTCCTAGTCGATTCAGCCGCCACTAAGAAGGATATAGGCCGCTCGAGTTCGAGACTAGTATCTGCGATGTGAGTAACATGTTTCATTGGTAGGGGACATTGTGATGTCCGAACATGCAGATAGGTGCTCCTTGTAGAGTGCACTGAACAACCCTCCATAAAAGGACTTTCCAAGTGGTTCTCACTTATCGAGTGGAAAAGTCCTGGTTTATGGTTGTACAGAATTAGTCCTTATGACCCGGGACAACATTGAGACTCTATGTGCTAGCGTTTCACTTTGACTTGTTTACCGACTCTTATGGGGTCATCAGGTGGCAAGGTTGGGTGATCTGTCGAAACACATAGGAGTCGATGCATTGTAGTCGGGGATTCACCGCTTACCTTCGGGTATGGATATCCTATGTGTTATCATGTGTATGTAGGTTCAAATCTCTGATCAGAGTATGATTGTAATTATGAAAGGGGTTTCATAGATTACACCATCGATGCAACTACGACATGACACATAGTATCGATTCATTGACAACTCTCGATAAACCAATGGTTGTCGAATCGATCGGGATATATGAGTTGAAGGGACCGTACTGTACGCTAACGATAATTGAATGGTTCTTGCAGGCACTATCATTTGATACCTAGGGAATCATGTAAGCGATGCTGCTAGGCGTTTAACATGGTTGGTTGGGTACTATCAGACTTGAGTTCTGACATTCTTTTTATCAAGGAGTTGATAAGTAAGAATGAAGCAATTGGGGTATGCTCATATAAGGACATGTTTAGTCCGAATCACATGGAGATGTGGACCCACGGCTAGTTGTATCAATGAACCATTGAGGGCCACACAAGTACTAGCTTTCTAGATCCCGTTGAGAAGTAAAATAGTTCAATGTGTTGAACGGCTTATAAAGGAGTTTATAAGCGTAAAGAAAAATAGAAGTATGACTTCTATTAGAGAAATGTAAATTTTAATTTAAGGAAGTGTTCCTAAATTAAAATTGGCCAAGTGAATAATGTATTTGAAAATTGTGATTTTCATAAACATTATTATGGACTAAATTAAATTAATTCAAGTGTTTAATTAATTAAACACTAGTGGACCTAGTAGAGTCCAAATAATTAAATTAATTCAAGTGTTGAATTAATTAAATAATATTGAGTCTTGTAGAGCTCAATTAAAATATTTATTTAACTAGTGGGACTTGGGTAAATTCAAGTTGTGGGGACCCGGGTTCTAACTCAATTCTTTTGGGATTTAATTGGATCTTTGTTCGAAAATGTGGGTCAAAAATTTGCTTTTAACATTAATTCAAATGTATAATGAAAGCATGACATATCTTTATAATAATTAAATAATAACAGATACATACAAGTCTGTCTAGTACAACCATACAACTAATGTTCGAATCTCAAATACAAGTAGTTCAGATCTAAACAGAAACTACTAGTAATCTGCTGCTACACCCGGCATCACCACGCTATCAACTCTCTCTTCCTCGTCGTGACCCTGATCCTACCCCACCTGTTGCCATGCACACATACAGACACGACAACAGCCGGATAACTCCGGTGAGAACATATCCCAGTATAAAACATGAATGCATGCAATGTCATAAATCATGTACACAAGCATAGCATATAACATGAATTGTAATCTAAAACATGTAAAAAAATACAAATCTGTATTCAACATTTAAATCTTGACTCGACTCATTTCTAATCTAGGGATCCCGGTGTGAATAAGACGGTCTGTCACCTACCCAACCACTCGGGGCAACGGTACGTCTTATTCCTAGACTTCGGTCAACTCTGTATCGAGGGTCTACACATATAGCTAATCTGCTCCTATGCGTCGATACACCGAAACGTCAAGTTTTGGCAAATCTGCCAATATCTCCTATCTCAGGACTCAAATATAACTAAATAAATAAGACATTACATAATCAAATGTAATAACAATCTAGTATGTGATTTAGGGAAACTCGTATCAAATCTGAGTCGAGTTGTGCAATCCCAAGTCCACATGAATTATACCTTTCGTCGCACAATCTCTGTCGAGATCTTGAAGTCGGAATGTCAAACCTGTCACTTCAAATCTGAAATGGCAATGTGTAGACACACAATATCAATCTCTAACTCAAAGCAACACATATTCCAATCAATAATAAATCTCGGTACAAATTGACGGCATAACAGCGTAATTCTCGATACCGATAACTCAATCTCAACATCACAATAATCGATTAACCTCAATACTCATAATCTCATCTAAACATCAACATACATGCTGAAATCTGTATCTACTCGATCCACACATGCTGGAAAATCGAACCCCTAGCATACGATATCCGAAAATCAATCTGATAACGAATCTACTATGCTCGATATATCAAGAACACATTTCTCAACTCAAAACATAATTTCCCCAACATATGAATTTCGAAACATGCTGGAAATATAAGAACTTACATCCTTAGCTAGCCCTCGTTGCAAGAATCATGAATCCGGCCTCGAAATTAAAATCGGAACTCAAAATCTCAAGTGCAAAGACTATAAAGAAGTGAACTCTCTCCCCTTGCTCTTGCTTCTCGGCTGCTGAAAATGGAGAAGAGATGAGGTGCCAATGCAAGCTTATATACCCCAAGCCATGTGTCAACATAAAAATGAAAGGTGGCATTCGCGCATGCAGCACCGCGGGTGCGGCAACTCAAGAGCGCGGGTGCGCTGTGCTCTCGGCAGCAATGCATTTTCCTAAATGTCGATCACCGCGGGTGCGGCGCTTGCATCACCGCGGGTGCGGTCTTGCGCGCACCGCGGGTGCGGTGTTGCTTCGCACAAATTCACCAATTTCTTCTCAATGCAACGCGGGTGCGGTATTCTTAGCACTGCAGGTGCAGTGTAACTTCGGCCATTCCTTCAAAATTCTCATTTAAATGTCATGCATTCTTACCTCTATGAGTCTACATCAATGACAACGGATAATTCTCTAGCCTTACACAAGTAATGTTTAATTAGTCTCATATATGTTTGAGATAATTAAAATTTAGTCCAAGGTTTTTAATTTGATTAAAAAACCATATAATATGCATGCATGGGAGGTGAAAGGTTGGGAGACTACTTTTTGAGTTTTCAAGGCATGGCATGCAACTTTTTGGAACAACTTTTTCACAAACCAAGACAAGTCTCCCTTCCCTCTTTGCACCTCACTATGGCCGAAACTTCTAACCTTTTCTCTCCCAATTTTTCTCTCATTTTTGTTCTTCAATTTGTTGAGGAAATCTTGCACTTCTCTTTGAAAAATCCTCATATTTTTCTAGTGCAAAATATGAGGGGATCTACCTAGTTGGTGGTGGGCCTAATTTGAAGGAAAAATTCAAGAACTTGGAAAGCTTGAAGATAGTTTCTACCTTTCAAGAGCTTTGTTGTTTGACAACAAAGTTGGAGCCATAATCAATCTCTTGAGATTGATAGGTATATTTCTTTAAACACCCTATGTATGTCATTATGTGTGTTTTTGTATTTGTTGCACAAAGAAATGGGGTGGCCGAAATTTTTAGCTAAAATTTTAGATTTTTAAACTTCCGTTGCGCTTCCGGTCACCGTAACCGATCCCCTTTCAACAGCACCACCATTGAGCATGAATATGAATCCGGAGGTTGACTTCGAGTCATCAACATCGCTTTGGAAGCTAGAGTCGGTATAGCCTTCCAATTTTAGTTCTCCACCCCCATAGACCAAAAACAACTTATTGGTCCTTCTCAAATACTTGAGGATGTCTTTCACAGCTTTCCAGTGTGGAAGACCAGGGTTGGATTGATATCTACTCACTACACTTAGTGCAAATGCCACGTCAGGACGTGTAGATATCATCCCATACATGATACTACCAATAGCCGAAGCATACGGAATTCGTGTCATCGCCGCTATCTCTGCATCAGTCTTGGGCGACATTGACTTGGATAGGGACACGCTATGACACATTGGTAGATGTCCTCTCTTGGACTCATCCATCGAGAACCGCTTCACGATGATATCAATGTATGTGGACTGGGTGAGACCAAGCAATCTTTTTGATCTATCTCTATAGATCTGTATTCCTAATACAAAAGATGCTTCACCCAAGTCCTGCATTGAGAACTTACTTGTTAACCATATCTTTGTTGATTGCAACATTCCTACATCATTCCCAATGAGTAGAATGTCATCAACATAAAGAACAAGGAATGTCACAGCACTCCCACTGACCTTCTTATACACACAGGGTTCCTCAGGATTCTTAGTAAAACCAAACTCTTTGATTGTACTATCGAATCTGAGGTTCCAACTCCTCGATGCCTGCTTAAGACCATAAATAGATCTTTGAAGTTTGCATACCATATGCTCACTTCCGATAGATGTAAACCCCTCAGGTTGAGACATGTAAATCTCTTCCTTAATATCCCCATTAAGGAAGGCTGTCTTCACATCCATCTGCCATATCAAATAGTCATACCATGCAGCTATGGCTAGCAATATCCTAATGGACTTGAACATCGCAACTGGAGAAAAGGTTTCCTCATAGTCAACACCTTGCCTTTGAGTATACCCTTTTGCTACCAATCGCGCCTTGAAGGTCAATACCTTCCATCCGCCCCAAGTTTCCTCTTGTAAATCCATTTACACCCTATGGGAACAATTCCCTCAGGTGGATCCACGAGATTCCACACTTGGTTCGAATGCATGGAATTCATCTCAGATTCCATTGCTTCAAGCCATTTGGATGAATCGGCATCAGATAACGCTTCCTTGAAGGTCCTTGGATCGCATCCAAGATTAGGCTCATCATGGCCCTCTTCAAGAAGCAGACCATACCTCACAGGTGGTCTCGAGACTCTCTCGGTTCTTCTAGGAGCTTGTATCTCCTCACTTGGCTTCTCGGGTGTGGGTTCTACGACTGTGGGTGTCTCTCGAACCTCTTCGAGTTCTATCATCTCGCCTTTTCTATCTAATAGAAATTTCTTTTCCAAAAAGGTTGCGTTCCTAGAAACAAATACCTTTGTTTCTTGGGGATGATAGAAATAGTATCCAACGGAATTCCTTGGATATCCCACAAAGTAGCATAAAATGGATCGACTATCCAATTTATCTCCCACTGCCTGCTTCACATAAGCAGGACACCCCCATATTCTAAGATAAGAATACTTGGGAGGCTTACCCATCCATATCTAATATGGAGTCTTGTCAACTGCCTTTGTATGGACATTGTTCAACAACAGTGCCGCTGTTTCAAGCGCATATCCCCAAAAGGATGGCGGCAACTCCGTGAACCCCATCATAGACCGAACCATGTCCATCAAAGTCCGGTTACGACGCTCCGAAACACCATTCAACTGCGGTGTAGCTGGCGGATTCCACTGCGAGAGAATCCCATTCTCTCTAAGATACTCTTGGAACTCGGCACTCAAGTACTCACCACCTCGATCCGATCGAAGTGTCTTGATGCTTCGTCCCAATTGTTTCTCTACTTCACTTCTGAATTCTTTGAACCTTTCAAAGGCTTCAGACTTGTATTTCATCAAATACACATACCCATACCTCGAAAAGTCATCGGTAAAGGTGATGAAGTAGGAATGTCCATGCTTAGTGGTGATGCTAAGTGGACCGCACACGTCGGTATGGATCAAATCCAATAACCCTTTGGCTCGCTCCGCATGGCCCTTAAAGGGAATTTTGGTCATCTTTCCTTTTAGACAGGATTCACAAGTCGTGAGAGCATTAATATCGGACATATCAAACATGCCAACTCCCACTAGCTTGTTCATCCTTCTTAGGGAAATATGACCTAATCGAGCATGCCATAATTGTGCCGAATTAAGAGTATCTTGTTTGCGCTTATTTGTTGTTGTTATCGTTTGGACATTGTTAAGTGGAATATCTTTTAATTTTAAGGTGTAGAGATTGTTTTCAAGTTCACCGGTACCAACTAAACATTCATTCTTGTAAATATTGCAAACACTTTTGCCAAATGAACAAGAAAATCCATCAATATCAAGCATAGGAATGGAAATAATGTTTTTAATCAAGTCTGGTACAAATAAAACATCTCTTAATACAAACTTAAAATCATTGTTCAAGATTAAAGTAACATCTCCAACAGCTTTGGCAGCAACCCTTGCTCCATTGCCCATCCTCAAGAAGGTCTCACCCTCTCGGAGCCTTCTACTTCTTCCCATCACCTGCAAATCATTACAGAGATGTGAGCCACAGCCGGTATCGAGATATTTACTTCAATAAAGAACATACCTTTGCCAGAACCCTTCTGCGCAAGATATTCCCTGCAGTTACGCCTCCAATGTCTAGGCTTCTTGCAGTGATGACAGATGTCAACTGTCTTCTCAGCCTTGGCTGGCGCGGCTGCCACTAAGGGACTCGGAGTCTGCCTCTTCAAGGGCTCGCTCTTCTTGGGGCGCTTGAAAGAACGCTTCTTTCTTTTCCCAGGTGGACCGGTCTTCGTGCCAGATGAAGAGCCCACATAAAGAACCGGCTTCTCCTTCTTGATGGTGGACTCAAAGGTCACAAGCATGTTCACCAACTCTTCAAGGCTGGGCTCGAGCTTGTTCATATTGAAGTTCACGACAAAAGGATCGAAAGAGCTAGGCAGCGACAGCAGCAGCACATCCGTGGTCAACTCCGATGGCAAGATCAAAACCATGCCAACAAGCTTGTCCACGAGCCCAATCAACTTTAGGCCATGCTCATGGACCGAAGTCCCATCTCGCATGCGTAAAGTGATGAGCTCCTTTACTGTTGCATGCCTCAAAGGCCGAGTCAGCTCACCGAAGAGCTCCTTGAGGTGCATATGAATGTCAGCAGCATTCTTTGCATCCTAGAATCGCCTTTGCAGCTCATCGTTCATCGAAGCCTGCATGTAACACTTGGCCTTCAAGTCATGGTCGCACCAATCCTTGTAGGTCTGCAGTTCCTCGGGACTGCAGTTAGTCGGAGCCTCATCAGGGGGCGACTCAGTCAGTGTGTATGCGGTTTTCTCCGAGTTCAAGACAATCTTTAGATTTCTTAACCAAGTGATATAGTTTGGTCCGGTTAGAACGTGTTTTTCGAGAATTACGGAAAACGGGTTGCGAATTGATGACATTGTAAAAGATTTGTACTGAAAAGTAAAACAGATAAATGTTAATGACTATTTTAAAATATTTAATAAGATATAAAGTTTGGACTTTTACTTTATAAATTATCGCTCCCACTGTTTTGACATTTTCACTACCCTCTAGTGAAAACGGGAAACACTTTCCTCAGTAGGTACGTAAGGTCCAATTAGCGAATTGTGATCCCGAATAATATCGGCCATCACAATTCCTAAAAGGTAGTTTCCAATTGCATCGCCATACAACCCTCTACGTATACTTTTGTGTCACGTTTGATTAGGACCCAATAATATGACGTCGTTCATCTTTACGTGTCAAGCCTAACCCATCGATATTGAACCTTAATGGACGGTCGCCATGAGTTCCCTCAATAATATGAGCCGAAATCATGAGAGTTCCACGTAGTTCACATCACCATGTCAATGGATGTCACAGCTTTCCGGCACCCAGGGCCCCCTCAATAATATGAGCCGAGCCCCAAGTACGGGTAGCGTTCATCATGCATCCATTGTCGATGGAAGACAAGGAAATTATAAACAAATTTATAATTCCCCTTTTCGGACTTGATATTAATTTTGAATCTTATTCAAAATGAGGGTTTTTTTTAATTTTGAAAGGTCTCATCATTAATTTTATTTTAAAAGCTCGCCATGTTTGATCGTATGTTTGCCGGATTCATGCAACTTTGTTATTATAATAATAATAACGCACATACTCATTATTTATAACATATCATGCATATATTATAAATAGAAAACAGTACAAGGATGATCAATCGCCCCAAAACTAATGGCCCGTGTGAGCCAAACACGGGCCTAGGTCCAATCCTAGGGTAAATGCACGGGATGCAATGCAACTAAATTATTACATTAGCATCCAATATTACATGTCTTCGATCTTCATAATCACCAAGGCCACCATCTTCCAATCTTGATCTTCCACTATTCTAATATTTACAATTAAATATCCATGGCACATAGGGATACATCTCATGGGGGTGGGAACGGGCCATAAACCAAGCCCACTTTAAATTGATAATTATTACAATCATACAACACAAATATCCTAGCATACACCTAGCAAATTGGGCTTGGGCTTTCGATCATCCTTCATGCATAATATCACATATCATACACCATCAATTAATTATCTCTATAATTAATTGATCCAATATAATATATCTTGATCCAATCACTAACCGCCACAATTATAAATTAAATTAACAAAGTATACAAACACCTTTGTCTACTTTCAAATTAATTTATTTATAATCGAATTTCTTGTAAATCACCATTTACTATAAATAATTAAAGTCCTACTTCAATTATTTATTTTATGAGAAAATATGTGCAACAATTGTAAATTTAAACTTAAGGGCCCAAAACTCATTTTTTCACAAAAATACTTAGGCCCATTTAAATTTCACAAAATATGTTGACCATCTAATGGCCCAACAGCTCAAGGCCCATGACACTAAGATTCTCCAAAACACTTTTGGAAACCCTAGCCGTCATCGCCGTCGCCGGAGCTCCGTCGCCGGATTCCGGCCACAACAAAAATATTTTTTTTTTATTTTAAAAGAAGCATTTCGGGCAGCCCCTTGGGCTGCCCCTCGGCTGCTCGAAATTTTCGGGCAGCCCCCTCGGGCAGCCCCTCGGCTAGGGCTGCAAACGAACCGAACATGTTCGCGAGTTTTTCGAGCCGGCTCGATAAATATTCGATTCGTATTCGAACTTATCGAATTTGAGCCGAACTCGAACACGTTCGAACTTTTTTTCGAGCCGAACTCGAGCCCAAATTATTTTGTTCGATAGCTCGCGAATAGTTCGCGAGCCTTAATATTTTATTAATATAATATATATATATATATATATATATAATATATATATATATATATATACATTTCGAATATTTCGAGCATTTCGAGCTTTCAAACCTTAATATCCGAGCAATAATTCGAATAGTTCACGAATATATTCGAATATTTCGAGCCGAACTCGAACTCGAACTTCATTTCGAGCCGAGCTCGAGCCCAAATATTTGAAATTATCGAACTTCGAATCGAGCTCGAACTCGAATATACCTATTTCGAGCCGAATTCGAGCCTGAATTTTTTACTATTATTCGGCTCGATTCGGTTCGTTTGCACCCCTACCCTCGGCTGCCCGAAAAAATGTTTTTTTTTTTTTTTGTTTTTCAAATATTTTCGGCCCTTGTATATCTAGCACCAAAAAATTTCTCAAGCGGTTAGAAATCGATCTCAACATAATATTATGCAAATATTACACAAAAACCGTAACCTTAGCCCGGATACCACTTGAAAGCGGACCGGTTACGGTGGCCGGAAGCGCAACGGAAGTCAAAAATTTTAAATTTTAGAGCAAATTTTCGGCCACCCCATATTTGTGCAATATTTACATTCAAACACCATAATACATACATAGGGTGTTAGAAGTGATTTACCTATCAACTTTAAAAAGTTGATGTTGGCTCCAACTTTGTTGTAAACAACAAAGCTCTTCTTTGGTAGTCAAATCTACAAGCTCCTCCTTCTTTTCTTCAAAAAATAAGGCCCACTACTAGCAAGGCAAATCCCCTCAAGTTTTGCACTAGAAAAACTTAAGGATTTTTCAAAGAGAAGAATTTTTTTTTTCTCCAAAAATGAAGAACACAATGAAGAAAAATATTGGAGAGAAATCCCTTGAAGTTTCGGCCAAGTGAGAGTGGGAATGAGGGAGTGGAGTCTAGTCTTGGGTGTAAGAAAAGTTAGGAGACAAAAGTTGCATGCTTTTGAATTTTTTAATAAAAAGTATTCCACACCTCTTCACCTCCCAAGCATGCAAACCCTAGCATGTCATGCATATATAATATGGTTTTTAACACATTAAAAACCATGGACTAAATTTTAATTATCTCAAACACATTTGAGATTAATTAAATACTACTTGAATTTATTCAAGTCCCACTAGTTAAATAATTATTTAATTGAGCTCTACAAGACTCAATATTATTTAATTAATTCAACACTTGAATTATTTTAATTATTTGGACTCTACTAGGTCCACTAGTGTTTAATTAATTCAACACTTGAATTAATTTAATTTAGTCCCTAATAATGTTTATGAAAATCACAATTTTCAACTACATTATTTACTTGGCCAAATTTTAATCTTAGGAACACTTCCATAAATTAAAATTTATATTTCTCTCTTAGAAGTCATACTTCTATTTTTTCTTAACGCTTATAAATGTGAGCCGTTCAACACATTGAACTATTTTACTTCTCATCGGGATTTACAAAGCTAATACTTGTGTGGCCCTCAATGGTTCATTGATACAACTAGCCGTGGGTTCACATCTCCATGTGATTTGGACTAAACATGTCTTTATACGAGCATACCCCAATTGCTCCATTCTTACTTATCAACTCCTTGATAGTAAGAACGTCAGAACTCAAGTCTTATAACACCCAACCAATCACGTTAAACGCCTAGCAGCATCGCTTACGTGATTCCCTAGGTATCACATGATAGTGCCTGCAAGAACCATTCAATTATGGTTAGCGTACAGTACGGTCCCTTCAACTCATATATCCCGACCGATTCGACAATTATTGGTTTATCGAGAGTTGTCAATGAATCGATACTATGTGTCATGTTGTGGTTGCATCGATGGTGTAATCTATGAAACCCCTTTCATAATTACCACCATACTCTGATCAGAGATTTTCAACCCACACATACATGAAAAAACACATAGGATATCCATACCCGTAGGTAAGCGGTGAATCCCCGACTACAATGCATCGACTCCTATGTGTTTCGACAGAACACCCAACCTTGTCACCTGATGACCCCATGAGAGTCGGTAAACAAGTCAAAGTGTAATTCTAGCACATAGAGTCTCAATGTTGTCCCGGGTCATAAGGATTAATTCTGTACAACCATAAACCAGGACTTTTCCACTCGATAAGTGAGAACCACTTGGAAAGTCCTTTTATGGAGGGTTGTTCAGTGCACTCTACAAGGAGCACCTATCTGCATGTTCGGACATCACAATGTCCCCTACCAATGAAACATGGTACTCACATCGCAAATACTAGTCTCTAACTCGAGCGGCCTTTAGTCCTTCTTAGTGGCGGCTGAATCGACTAGGAACGGTTTAGAATATACAGTATTCCAAATATGAGTTTCATGATACTCATCATATGAGCATCTCATATTCTTTCTACTATTTGTATATTCAAGGACTTTATCTATGCAACTAGCATGGGTATAAAGATAAAGATGCGCCAAATTAATAAATTCAAATATTATTAAAATAAAGATCGTTTATACAAAGAGTTTCATCCTGAACAGTCGGCCAACACTTGGCTCGACGTGCACCTACTCTAACAATAACGACGTAATTCTAGATACCAGTCAATCCAACTCTTAACAGATATCAACATTATCTCATTCTCAATCATTCTCATTCATAATCCAACACAATATCCATCCAAAACACAATAATTCTGCCCCAATAATTCATAAACCATACTGAAATTCATAGGAAATACATATGATATCATTTCTTTGATCCGTTTACAAATATATCATGCTCAATACGTCAAGAACACAATATAACTATAATATTCTAGTTTCCTAAACATCTGAATTTCGAAACCTGTTGAAATTACATAAAACTTACATCACTTTGTAGCTAGTAACGAGAGGAGCTCAAAACCGCAGTCGGATTTGAATTTGGATATCTAAATCTTACAAAAGCACAAGTAAAGGTATAAAGAATGAAGCTTTTCCTCCCTCTGAAATCTCGATTCCTGTTGCTGAAATGAAGAAATTCGAGGCCAACTATATATATATGTTGCATGGTTTGAACACATGGCTCATTCTTCATAAGCCACGCATGACCGCGGGTGCGGTGCCCTTAGGAGCGCGGGTGCGCTACTGGCTTCGGCAGAACTATGATTTTCCATAATGCATAGACCGCGGGTGCGGTCATGTAACCACCGCGGGTGCGGTCTTAGCACCGCGGGTGCGGTCTAGTTCTACCGCGGGTGCGGTGTGGCTACGGGAATGTTACTAATTTTCTGCTCATTGCACCGCGGGTGCGGTGCTTGCCAGACCGCGGGTGCGGTCTTGCACATCTAAAATTTCATATTTTCCCGCATCGTTTCGCCCCGTCTGTTCTTTCGTTTCGTATTCAACTATCTACAATAATCTCAGGCATTACGTTTCTTAATTTCTGTCTATTCATATTCAATCTAGGGCATTACAACTGCGTACCTCAGAAACAGAAGTAGGAATAGGCCAATTCTGAATCGCCTCTATCTTCAATGGATCAACAGCAATGCCATCCTTCGAAACCACATGGCCTAGAAAAGAAATCTGATCCAGCCAAAACTCACACTTCTTCAGCTTGGCAAACAACCTCTTCTCTCGCAACAACTGAAGAACAACTCGAAGATGCTCGGCATGAAGCTCTCTGGTCTTGGAATAGATCAAGATATCATCGATAAAGACAATGACGAAGCTATCCAGATAAGGCTTGAACACACGGTTCATCAAATCCATAAAGACTAAAGGGGCATTGGTCAGGCCAAAAGACATAACAAGAAACTCGTAATGGCCGTACCTCGTCCGGAACGCTGTCTTAGGGATATCGGACTCCCTAACCTTCAACTGATAGTAGCCAGACCCAAGATCAATCTTCGAAAATACAGTGGCGCCATGAAGCTGGTCAAATAGATCGTCAATCCGTGGCAATGGATACTTGTTCTTGACAGTCACTTTGTTAAGCTCCCTGTAGTCGATACACAGCCGCAAAGAACCATCCTTCTTCTTGACAAAAAGAACCGGAGCTCCCCAAGGCGAAGAACTCGGTCGAATAAAACCCTTGTCTAAAGATCCTGCAACTGCGCCTTCAACTCCTTCATCTCGGTAGGGGCCATCCTGTACGGAGCCTTAGAAATAGGAACCGTACCTGGAGCTAAATCGATCGAAAACTCAACATCCCTATCTGGCGGCAAACCCGGAACATCATCCTCAAACACATCAGCAAACTCCCTCACGACATCGATATCATCAATATTCAACTTAATCAGTCTATCCACATCCACAATAGTAGCCAGAAATACATCACAACCTCTACACATCAACTTCTCAGCCTCAAGACAAGAAATAAAAGGAAGGACCAGCGAAGTACCTGTGCTGGCGAGAACTCCTCCCTGGCCATCATCTGCAAAAGTCACCTTCTTAGCAACACAATCGATAACTGCATGGTAAGTCGAAAGCCAATCCATGCCAAGAACAACATCAAAGGCAACCATAGGGATAACAATCAAATCAGCGAAGACAACTCGCTCCTCAGTACGAACAGGGCACGCATAAACAATCGATGTCGGGCACAACACGTCCCCCGAAGGCAAAACAACACTAAGCTGGAGGGGAAGAACAGAAGGAACTATACCCAAAGATCTCAAAAATAATTCAGACATAAAAGAATGAGTAGCACCAGTATCTATCAAAGTCGTAGCTACTCTGCCTGAAATCAAAATAGTACTAGAGATCAATGAAGAATCATGATTAATACCTTCCTTAGTCATCGCAAAGATACGACCCTGCACCTTCCCTTGGCTAGCTCCTCGAGGACAATCTCTGGCAACGTGGCCTGTCGTGCCACAACGGTAACAAGAATGAGTGCCAAATCTGCACTCTCCTCGATGATGCTTGCCACACTTCGGACAAAGCGGCTTCTCGGGATCAACTGGAACTGGCGGTGGTCTAGGACTCGACTCCATCTTTCCCTTGCCCTTGAAACGATCCCTGCCCCTCTGATTCGAACTCTGGCCCCTCTGAGCAATGGCCTGGTGTCTCGCTTGCCTCTCCCTGGCAATGTCCTTCTCGTCCTGCTCGGCCAACAAAGCTTTGGACACGATCTCCTTGAAAGTAACAGCCTTGGACATGTTAATATCACGACGAATCTCAGCTCTAAGGCCTCGAATGAAATGAGCGCCTTTATCTTTGTCATTGGAAGCAATGTAAGGAGCAAACAAGCAACCCTCCTCAAACTTGAGAATATACTCATCAACGTTCATACCACCCTGACGAAGCTCCAAGAACTCCGTAACCTTCCTCGCTCGAAGTGCATCGGGGAAATACTTGTCGTAGAACAAATCTGTGAACTCAGACCACTTCAAAGTCGCAACATTGACACCAACTTTTGTGGCATTCCACCAGATACGTGCAGCCTTAACCAACATGAACACTGCACAGCTGATCCTGTCTTTGTCCTCATACTGGAGATGGTCGAAGATAGCTTCAAGCGCCTTGACCCACTCGACAGCCACTAACGGATCAGTGCTACCTGCGAATTCCGGTGGATCCATCCTCTTGAAAGCAGAAAAGACGGCATCAGTGCCAACTGCCTGAGCTACTGGAACTCTACCTTGACCTCTACCATGTCCGGTTCCTTGCAAATGGAGCAACTGCTGGATCTGCTCACTATGGACCTTAGCCTGCTCCTTAAGCAACTTGCCGAACTCATCGACAACTCTAGAGGAAGAACTATCCTCACTGTGACACCCTGACCCGTTACAATTAAAATACAGCGGAATTTAAAATTTTCTTTCAAATGGAAGGAGTTTCAAAATACATTTCATAAAATGTTTACGAAATAGTTATACATGATCATTTAAATGACATAACAAAATACAAAATATCATTCCTATGATCATGCCAAAATCTTCCTCCCAACGGTGTATGCATATGACCCCTATCCACAGTCAACGTCCAGGGCCTCCACTCTGATCTGCATCACATGAATAAACTGAAATGAGAATAAATCTCAGCAAGTGGAACTCTACATAACAATGATACATAGTATACTCTGTAAAACATGACTTTGAAATCATAAATACCATCAACTCTGAAACATAAATACTGTAGCAATAACTGTAGCAATAGCATAGCAATAAGATAGCAATACGATGGTATTTCTCTTTCTCTGGTTGGATTGATATCAATAGTATCTCTGTCTGTGGTTGCAAATATCCCATCGATATAAATCGATAACTGTGAGGGATATAAGCCTATGGTCGTTGATCAACTAATTGCATGCAATGCTCTGACTATGATTAATCAATCCAATAAAACATTTGAACTCTGAATAACATTTAAAGCCGTCGTTTCACAATCTCATATTTTCTCTTGTATTCCCTTTTTAACAATAGTGAGACATCAATGCCTCCAATAGATAATCAATGGGATCAATACATAACAATGAATCAATTGAAGGGAATATCACTTTAAAATCTTTAAAACACAATACATATATCATCATGTGAGCAAAGGGATGAAATTCCACTTACAAACCAATAGAACACCTCCAAACTAACTCTTGGTACACCACCTACAACAATAATCCATAAATAACACCAACATCAACTCTATAATCCCATAATCAAGCCAAATAATCCATTAAACCAACAAGAACAACACCCTATAACATCTCATTTCCAAAACCATGATAGAACTTAACCAAAAACTTACCTAAGCTTCTTTATACCACGGAGAACGTCGATCTCAAGTCGGAAATCCAAACAAATCCAAGAATCAAAGGTAGGAAGCAAATGAAATGGATGAAAACCCTTGCAAATGGAGAGAAAATCTCGAAAATGGAAGATAGAATAGGATAAGGTATGGCCAACAACTCCAAAAAGTAACTAAATATCTCGCCCATACTTACACCGCGGGTGCGCTGCCACAAGCACCGCGGGTACGCTAAGCTCACGGCTCAACAAAATAAATTCCATGCACGATGACCGCAGGTGCGGTGCTGCTAATACCGCGGGTGCGGTCTCCACCGCGGGTGCGGTCCTTGCACTGCCGCGGGTGCGGTGATGCCACGGCCTTCCAAAACCAAAATGATGAATAGTACACCGCAGGGGCACTCCTCTAAGAGCGCGGGTGCACTCAAGCCACGGCAATGAACAGTACTCAACCAACAAAAATCGAACCGAAACACTGAAACGAACAACCAACAACATCTAATACCTCAAGATAACAATAACCAATAATACTAAGACCCAAAACACAACTCTAAACATCTAAATCATAACCCAAATAACAAGTAAAGCTTAAACCGTACCGTACACCGGGCTCGGCTATTACAATCTCCCCTCCTTAGAGGAATTTCGTCCGCGAAATTGACGTCACTGCACGAACAACTCAGGATACTTCTCTCTCATCTCAATCTCTGGTTCCCACGTAGCCTCCTCGATCAAATGGTTCCTCCAAAGGACTTTAACGATGCCGATCTCTTTGTTCCTCAGAACTCTAACTGTGCGATCCAAAATCTGGACCGGAATCTCTTGGTACGTCAAATTCGGCGTCAAGTCCAATGGCTCGTGGTGAAGAACATGGGAAGGATCTGCAATATACTTCCTGAGCATCGATACGTGAAACACATTATGGACTCTGTCAAGATCGGGCGGTAGGGCTAATCTGTAGGCTCGGTCACCAACTCTGTCCAATATCTCGAATGGACCAATGAATCTCAGACTCAACTTGCCCTTCTTGCCAAATCTCATCACACCCTTGAGAGGTGCTATCTTCAGAAATACATGATCACCTACCTCGAACTGCAAAGGTCTACGACGAACATCTGCATAGCTCTTCTGCCTCGACTGAGCAGTCTTCATCCTCTCTTTGATAACTACAACAACATTGGCAGTCTGCTGGACCAACTCGGGACCCAACATCTTCCTCTCACCAACCTCATCCCAAAACAAAGGAGATCTACACTTCCTGCCATAAAGAGCCTCATACGGTGCCATGCCAATCGTCGCCTGGTAACTGTTATTGTACGTGAACTCCACAAGAGGCAATTCGGAATCCCAGCTACCAGAATAATCAATAGTACAAGCTCTGAGCATATCCTCAAGAATCTGAATGACTCTCTCTGACTGACCGTCGCTCTGAGGGTGATAAGCTGTACTGAAAGCTAATCGAGAACCCATAGCTCTATGCAAACTCTTCCAGAACTCTGATGTAAATCTAGGGTCACGATCAGACACAATCTGTGGGGACCCGGACGCTAATCATCTTCTTACTCATTATTGGGATTTAATTATTAGTTCTGATAAACAGGGTCTAAAAATTTTTCTTTTTAAAATATAACTGCGGAAGGTAATGGAATCTAAACAATATACATCTCTGTATAAAAACTACAGTTCAGTAGAAAAGTACAATACTGTACAACCTAAGTCTAAGGTTCCATTACTAAATTCAAGTAATAAACCAAGTCTGCTACAAGTCCGGAATCACCATGCTAACTCGTCTTCTCTCATCGTCATCTCGACCCTGATCCAGCCCCACCTATTGTCATGCACACATACAAAACAAGACAACAGCCGGATAACTCCGGTGAGAATAAATCCCAGTATAAAACATGGTAAACATGCA
The DNA here is from genome assembly GCF_022965805.1 of Primulina eburnea. Lineage (NCBI taxonomy): Eukaryota > Viridiplantae > Streptophyta > Magnoliopsida > Lamiales > Gesneriaceae > Primulina > Primulina eburnea. The sequence continues at coordinate 24,220,005 of NC_133102.1, read as the reverse complement.
TATACACATAATGATTCATGGAAAATGCTGTCATGAATAAAGGCAAAGACAATAGAAATAGATTTCATCATCTATGAACTCTAATCTAACTAAACATGCAATTCAAATCAGATAAACATGCATGTAAATAGTCTAAATCATGAAACATGCTGTCATGACTGAAAGTAATAACAATAGGTTCCATAGTCTATGAAACCAATTCATCTACGCATGCTGTTCTAATCAAATCATGTCTAGACTTGACTCAACTATAACTCTAGGGATCCCGGGGTGAATAAGACGTCACTGGCTGTCACCTACCCAACCACTCGGGGCGACGGTACGTCTTATTCCTAGACTTCGGTTCGAGCTGTATCGACGGCTGGCAATAGGAGTAATGGCTACTCCTAAGTTGAGATACACCGAACGTCTAGAAGTCTGACAATGGCTGTCAAGACTTTCCTATCTTAAATGCAATGAATAACAATCTGTAAACAAAGCATAATCATATTCATAACTGAATATCACAATTATCTTACCTGCTTGAATACAATTCTATAATCAAAGCATAATCAGGTAACAATATAAACAATAATCTAGTATGTGATTTTATTGGGAAACTCAAATTAATCTAATTTGAGTTATGCTTCCCGAATATCACATGAATTATACCTTTGTCTTCCCTGTCTGACGAAGACGAAATCTCGAAGTCGAATCTGTCCATATCGAATCTGAAATGACAATATCGAATACGCTGTATCAGTGAATAACTCAATATACAATCTGTTCTGATCAATACTCAATTCAGTATAAAATCTGATCAATATCTGAACGAAATACAATCTGAGTCATATCAATAATCTCACAATCTAATCGAAATCATATCTGAATCTGATCAATCTAACTCAACTGATGTTTAAACGGCATAACGATACAATCTGAATAACCCCGTCATTCTCAACATCACAAATATAATACCAGAACTCGTAATCAATACTGATACAAGTGATAATCTCAATAACAATACGAATCTGATATGAAATCTCAGTCAAATAAACTCCAAAAATCATAACAAATACATAAACAATCTGTTCTTCAATCTGACTTCAGTTATATACTGTCTACGGTAGCAGATACACCATATCTGAATCATATTCAATTCTAGCAATATCATATTTTCAAAACACCTCAAAACGTAACAAAACTTACGTCCAGTTGTACCCTGCGTTGCTAGGAACACGGTACCGAAGTCGGATTTCAATTTGGATAGACGGTTTGCTCGGAAATCAATTCTTAAATTCAAGAACGAAGCTTTGCCCTCAATTCTCGATTTCCTTCTGATACAACAATTGCATGTAAGTATATATATATATATTGCATGCAAATCATACGTGTCATCTCCGAAATTTTCCACAAAACCACTCGCGCATATGCGCGCTTCATCTCGCGCATATGCGCCAAAGATTCTGGAGCTGTCGCGCATATGCGCGCATTATCTCGCGCATATGCGTGAGGGCTTCTGGACCCCTCGCGCATATGCGCGTGTTTCTTCGCGCATGTGCGCCGGTCATTCCTTTTGTGATGTTCGGCCGAACATCTCGACTTATTTTATAACGATGCCCGACTTCTTCATTCAAGTTCGTATAACCTCAATCATGAAATTAATCAACGTATGATTACAGTAATTAAGTCTCGGGCATTACATTTCTCCCCTCTTAGATCTGAGTTCGTCCTCGAACTCACAAATAATCAATTCAGATATCTATCAGAAGAAATGTACACAGAGTTCAAAGCAGAACTCTTCTCAAGGAATCTATTCTGAGATCTCAATCTCACAACACTGGTTATACAACATCTGTATATACCTAACCACAGCTTATAGCAAATCAACATCATCAGCTGTTATCACTTCTGTTTATCCCGGTCAAGGATATATTCAATCTTGTCTTCAAATACCAATCGTCACCATCCGACGCTGGCATGATAAATCTATCTGATCTGAGCAATTCTCATTCTATTCTGAATCAACTATCTTTTCTTTGTCATATCTCTAACCGTATCAGCTCCTATCCCAAGTATCTCTGAGATATTTTTTTTTTTTTTTTGATTCAAAGAATCTATAGTACTCACTATACACTATCTCATCTGCACCTATCTCATAACCCCTCTGGTAGTCTGATAATTAACATCATCTCATAACTCAGATAGTGACAATCTGTCATATCCACCAGTGCTAACATCCAGCACTGCAGCTTTCTGGATATCCTCCAATATCTGGATAGTATACTCTGACTGTCTGTCAATCTGTAAATAATCTGCAAAATAACTTATGGTATGAACTGTTATAATTGCAATCTCAATCAAAATCACCATCTGATATAATCTACTTCTATATTCTAGTCACTCTGACTATGTTTTGACAACAATCTGTGTCATTTGGTTCTGTTTGTACATCATCTTGTACAAACTAATAGATATAGATTGAACAATCTGTCAATCATAATCATATTATATCACAATCTGGAAAATATTGGGAAAATCTTATTAAGAAATTCATCGAAATATACTCCCCATGTCGAATCAGAAATATACTAAGTCTGTAATAATTCTTCTGATTTCTATCTTTCTGTCTTTTCTGTTAGCAATTCAGACGTATCAGTACAATTTCTGCCAACATTTCAATACAATTCTGTTATAACTGATCTTATCTGTCTATATCACAACTATCTGTTCGAATACAATACATTCTCAATCATCAGACTGAACACTGAATCCATGACTGTAAGCTTCTGACAATATCTGTTCTTTCAGATTCGAACTATTTGATATACACAAATCAGTTAATAACATAAAGTAAAGATAAAAATACCTACCTGGTATTCGGCTCTGACTATCGATATCAAGCTTTGCTGTACAATTCTGACACATCTGACATCACAAGATAATCAGTCTCATACAAAACACAGAATCACATATCTGTTACTCTGATCTGACTATTACAATCAAGTTCTAAACATTCTGATCGCATTTCTGAGTAGCTGTACCTCTCGAAAACAACTCTGATACAATTGCACTGTATATATTCTCAACGGTTCACAACAATCGGTATCATATACGAATTCAAAACAACAGTAATATCAAATCAGAAATGTAATATCAATATCCTATACAGATCTAGTGAGTTCAGTGAACTCATAAAACAAGGATTTCTGATAAATATCTTCATGTCATTCTGATCAACTGTCATATCTCATCTGCAAATAAAATATGCTCCCCGAAACAATATAAGATGTCTCGAATACTGATTTAGAGCAATAACAATACTCAGCAGATATAAAGCAACAGTCGAATAACATAATCTGTCAAATCAGACAAAATACATTTCTGACAATTCTAACATCTGAACTTTCTGGTCTTTCTGATATCGGTATCATATCAACCACTGATCGAAATCTCAACTGTATCAAAATCAATCTGTACACTAACTTCAGATAATGCATATTATGAATATAGTCTGTTTTCAAACAAGATTCTTATCTGAATAATTTCTGTATACAATCATCACAGTTCTCAGAATATACAATACAATCTTCAGATATTCGATTCAATCAATCAAATGCTGCAATTATATCAAAATCTCATAGATATAATAAGCACAAAATCATCAGAACATCTCTGAAGATACTGACACATGCCAAAGAGGAACACTAATCAGATGTAACTCCTATTTGGTATTCTTCTACTGATCTTTCAATTCATTCTGTATCATTCTGTACATTCAATATCATTCTGTACTGAATTCTAATACAACACTCAATATCTGATCTGAATTAAATTTTGAAATCTATCTTTCTGATATTAATCAAATCTGAAATCTTATCTAGGTAAACATCAGCCAACTCTTACATCATTGGCAAATCTGCCAATGTTATGCTCGATTTCAGTATATCTACTGAATACATAAGGATACCATCTGTTCCTTTCTGTATTAATCGAGTCATAGATAATTTAAATATCACAGGAATTCTAAATCTAGAATACTTACTGTGAAATCTCTAGTCATTAACCATATCTGGTCTGAATCTTATACTCTTCTGAAAGGAATCTATCAAAGTTCTGGACTTGTTCAGCATATTAACATCAATAATGCAGTCAAATCAGAAACACAAGTACGTCATAGTCTATCTCTATTTCATTTTCATCTTACTGTAGTATACAATATATATATCGAAATCTCTGATATCAACATTTCCTCCAAACAGTAAGGAAATCAATACTACGGCACAAACAGACCCAACAGATACAGCATATCTCCATGCAACTCAGTCAAAGATAATCTTAACAAGTGCATTTGTATATAGATCAATACATATACAATAGAATCATAAAGAATAGTACCTGTTGTGAATTCTGGATCTGTGTTTTCAATTAAACTCTGTTCCCTACAATCTTCGGGAACGCTTCTGGGGACAGACTTTAGCAAAGTGTCCCGGATGTCCACAAATATTGCATCTACCAGTCACTCCCTGGCATTGCTCGGTGAGATGTCTTCCTCCGCAACTTCTGCAATACACTCCAGTATAGCTCGGACTAGAACTCCTGGAACTAGAGGTACCACCTCCTAATTTCTTGAACGGCTTGTTTCGAGCTTTAAGCAACTCTTGCTTTCCACTCGTGCTGCTACGTTCAAATCGGAGAGGGGATTGCTGTGTCTGGGATTGCTTCACGCTCAATCTTCCCAATTGTCTAATCAGACTCGCCTCCACCCTCCTTGCTTTACTCAAAGCATCAGCAAAATGATAAGGTGGCTGCATGTTCATCAATGCAACTATTTCTGAATTCAATCCTCTGACGAACTGATTCACTACAGCTTCGTCATTTCCAGCCAAATGAGGAGCAAAACGTAGTAGCATAGAGAATCTCACAGCATATTCGTCAATATTCAATAGGCCTTGTCTCAAATTCTCAAATTCTGCTCTTTTGTCCTCCCGATACGAAACGGAGAAAAACCTTTGGTAGAATTTAGCTCTGAAGACTTCCCACGTGATCACAGTACCACGTTGTTGTTAGAGTAGGTGCCCGTCGAGCCAAGTGTTGGCCGAGTGTTCACAATGAAACTCTATGTATAAGCAGTCTTTATTTTAATAATATTTGAAATTATTATTTTGGCAAATCTTTATCTGTATACCCATGCTAGCTGCATAGATAAAGCCCTTGAATATACGAATAGTAGAAAGAATATGAGATGCTCATATGATGAGTATCATGAAACTCATATTTGTAATACTGTATATTCTAAACGGTTCCTAGTCGATTCAGCCGCCACTAAGAAGGATATAGGCCGCTCGAGTTAGAGACTAGTATCTGCGATGTGAGTACCATGTTTCATTGGTAGGGGACATTGTGATGTCCGAACATGCAGATAGGTGCTCCTTGTAGAGTGCACTGAACAACCCTCCATAAAAGGACTTTCCAAGTGGTTCTCACTTATCGAGTGGAAAAGTCCTGGTTTATGGTTGTACAGAATTAGTCCTTATGACCCGGGACAACATTGAGACTCTATGTGCTAGAATTACACTTTGACTTGTTTACCGACTCTCATGGGGTCATCAGGTGGCAAGGTTGGGTGTTCTGTCGAAACACATAGGAGTCGATGCATTGTAGTCGGGGATTCACCGCTTACCTTCGGGTATGGATATCCTATGTGTTATCATGTGTATGTAGATCGAAATCTCTGGCCAGAGTATGGTTGTAATTATGAAAGGGGTTTCATAGATTGCTCCATCGATGCAACTACGACATGACACATAGTATCGATTCATTGACAACTCTCGATAAACCAATGGTTGTCGAATCGATCGGGATATATGAGTTGAAGGGACCGTACTGTACGCTAACCATAATTGAATGGTTCTTGCAGGCACTATCATGTGATACCTAGGGAATCACGTAAGCGATGCTGCTAGGCGTTTAACGTGATTGGTTGGGTACTATCAGACTTGAGTTCTGACGTTCTTACTATCAAGGAGTTGATAAGTAAGAATGGAGCAATTGGGGTATGCTCGAATAAGGACATGTTTAGTCCGAATCACATGGAGATGTGAACCCACGGCTAGTTGTATCAATGAACCATTGAGGGCCACACAAGTACTAGCTTTGTAAATCCCGATGAGAAGTAAAAATAGTTCAATGTGTTGAACGGCTTATAAAGGAGTTTATAAGCGTAAGGAAACTTAGAAGTATGACTTCTATAAAGGAGAAAATAGTTCAATGTGTTGAACGACTTATAAATGAGTTTATAAGTGCAAAGAAAAATAGAAGTATGACTTCTATGAGAGAAATATAAATTTTAATTTATGGAAGTGTTCCTAGATTAAAATTTGGCCAAGTGACTAATGTTTTTGAAAATTGTGATTTTCATAAACATTATTATGGACTAAATTAAATTAATTCAAGTGTTGAATTAATTAAACACTAGTGGGCCTAGTAGAGCCCAAATAATTAAATTAATTCAAGTGTTGGATTAATTAAATAATATTGAGTCTTGTAGAGCTCAATTAAAATAATTATTTAACTAGTGGGACTTGGGTAAATTCAAGTAATGTTTAATTAGTCTCAAATGTGTTTGAGATAATTAAATTTAGTCCAAAGTTTTTAATTTGATTAAAAACTATATTATATGCATGCATGGGAGGTGAAGAGTTGGGGAATACTTTTGATTAAAATAATGGTTGGCATGCAACTTTTTGTATCAACTTTTTGCAACCCCAAGACTTGACTCTCTTCCCTCATTCTTGCATACATGCTTGGCCGAAACTTGACATAGATTCTCTCCATTTTTCTCTTCTTTTGTGTTCTTCAATTTGTTGGAGAAAACACACACTTCTCTTTGAAAAATCCTCACATTTTTCTAGTGCAAATTGTGAGGGGATCTACCTAGTTGGTGGTGGGCCTAATTTGAAGGAAAGATTCAAGGATTTGGAGGAGGAGCTTGTAGATCTTCATGCCTTGAGGAGCTTTGTTGTTTGACAACAAAGTTGGAGCCACAATCAACTTTTAAAGTTGATAGGTAATACTTTCTTAACATCCTATGTATGTTTTTCATTTTGTAAATATTGCACAAGATTTAAATGGGGTGGCCGAAATTTTGTAATAAAATTCGATTTTTGTGCTTCCGTTGCGCTTCCGGCCACCGTAACCGGTCCGCTTTCAAGTGGTATCCGAGCTTAGGTTACGGATTTTGTGTAATATTTGCATAATATTATGTTGAGATCGATTTCTAACCGTTTGAGATTTTTTGTGCAAGAAAATCATCAAGGCCGAATTTTTGAAGAAAACAAAAAAAAAAAATGTTTTTCCGGGCAGCCGAGGGGCTGCCCGAAAGGGGCTGCCCGAAAATTTCGGGCAGCCGAGGGGCAGCCCAAGGGGCTGCCCGAAATGTTCAGTTTTTAAAATAAAAAAAAAAAAAATTTTTTTGTTGTTGCCGGAATCCGGCGACGGAGCTCCGGCGACGGCGATGACGGCTAGGGTTTCCAAAAGTGTTTTGGACAATCTTAGTGTCATGGGCCTTGAGATGTTGGGCCATTGGATGGACAACATTATTTGTGAAATTTAAATGGGCCTAAGTATTTTTGGTGAAAAATGGGTTTTGGGCCCTTAAGTTTAAATTTACAATTGTTGCACATATTTTCTCATAAAATAAATAATTGAAGTAGGACCTCAATTATTTATAGTAAATGGTGATTTACAAGAAATTCGATTATAAATAAATTAATTTGAAAGTAGACAAAGGTGTTTGTATACTTTGTTAATTTAATTTATAATTGTGGCGGTTAGTGATTGGATCAAGATATATAATATTGGATCAATTAATTATAGTGATAATTAATTGATGGTGTATGATATGTGATATTATGCATGAAGGATGATCAAAAGCCCAAGCCCAATTTGCTAGGTGTATGCTAGGATATTTGTGTTGTATGATTGTAATAATTATCAATTTTTAAAGTGGGCTTGGTTTATGGCCCGTTCCCACCCCATGAGATGTATCCCTATGTGCCATGGATATTTATTTGTAAATATTAGAATAGGGGAAGATCAAGATTGGAAGATGGTGGCCTTGGTGATTATGAAGATCGAAGACATGTAATATTGGATGCTAATGTAATAGTATAGTTGCATTGCATCCCGTGCATTTACCCTAGGATTGGACCTAGGCCCGTGTTTGGCTCACACGGGCCATTAGTTTTGGGGCGATTGATCATCCTTGTATTGTTTTCTATTTATGATATATGCATGATATGTTATAAATAATGAGTATGTGCGTTATTATTATTATAATAACAAAGTTGCATGAATCCGGCAAACATACGATCAAACATGGCGAGCTTTTAAAATAAAATTAATGATGAGACCTTTCAAAATTAAAAACCCTCATTTTGAATAAGATTCAAAATTAATATCAAGCCCGAAAAGGGGAATTATAAAATTGGTTATAATTTCCTTGTCTTCCATCGACAATGGGTGCATGATGAACGCTACCCGTACTCGGGGCTCGGCTCATATTATTGGGGGAGCTTTGGGTGCCGGAAAGCTGTGACATCCATTGACATAGTGATGTGAACTACGTGGAACTCCCATGATTTCGGCTCATATTATTGAGGGAACTCATGGCGACCGTCCATTAAGGTTCAACATCGATGGGTAAGGCTTGACACGTAAAGATGAACGACGTCATATTATTGGGTCCTAATCAAACGTGAGACAAAAGTTTACGTTAAGGGTTGCATTGTGATGCAATTGGAAACTACCTTTTAGGAATTGTGATTGGCTGATATTATTCGGGATCATAATTCGCTAATTGGACCTTACGTACCTACTGAGGAAAGGAGTTTCCCGTTTTCACTAGAGGGTAGTGAAAGATGTCAAAACAGTGGGAGTAAATATTTATAAAGTTAAAGTCCATACTTTATATCTTACCAAATATTTAAAATAGTCATCAACATTTATCTGTTTTTACTTTTCAGTACAAATCGACAATGTCTTCGATGCGCAATTCGATATCTATAATACTCGACAAACACATATTAACTGGACCTAATTACCTCACTTGGCTAAGAAATTTGAAAATAGTCTTAAATTCGGAAAGGGTAACATATACACTAACTCAGTCGCCCCCTGTTGAGGCTCCGACTGACTGCAATCCTGAGGAATTGCAGGCTTACAAGGAATGGTGTGACCATGACTTGATAGCCAGGTGTTATATGCTGACTTCTATGAACGATGAGCTACAGAGGCGTTTTGAGGGTGCAAAGAGTGCTGCTGACATTCATTTGCATCTCAAAGAGCTCTTTGGAGAGCAAACGCGTCCTCTTAGGCATGCTACCGTCAAGGAGCTGATCACTTTGCGCATGCGAGAGGGGACCTCGGTCCATGAGCATGGCCTAAAGGTGATCGGGCTCGTGGACAAGCTCGTTGGCATGGATCTGATCCTGCCTTCGGAGTTGACCACCGACATGTTGCTGTTATCGCTGCCTAGCTCATTTGATCCTTTTGTGGTGAATTTCAACATGAACAAGATGGAACCGACCCTTGAGGAGTTGGTGAACATGCTTGTTACGTTTGAATCCACCATCAAGGAAGAGAAGTTGGTTCTTTATGTGGGTTCTTCATCTGGTACGAAGATTGATCCACATGGGAATGGAAAGAAGAGTTCTTTCCAACGTCCCAAGAAGAACGTGCCCCTGTTGAGGCAATCTCCGAACCCTGTTGAGGCAGCCAGACCAGTTAAGGCTGACAAGACTGGTGATGTTTGTCATCACTGCAAGAAGCCTGGACATTGGAAGCGAAATTGCAAAGAATATCTTGCCCAGAAGTGTTCTGGAAACGGTATGTTCTAAATTTAAGTAAACATTTTAATTAACTCTACTTCTTGGGTATTAGATACCGGTTGTGACTCACATCTCTGTAATGGGTTACAGGTGATGGGAAGAAGTAGGAAGCTTAAGGAAGGTGTGACCTTCTTGAGAATTGGCAATGGAGCAAGAGTTGCTGCCAAGGCTATTAAGGATGTTTACTTATTGTTGAACAATGACTTTAAGTTAATTTTAAGAGATGTTTTGTTTGTACCTGTTTGATGTAAAACATTGTTTCCATTTCTATTGTGATAAAAATGGATATTCTTGTTTATTTAGCAAAGGTGTTTGCAACATTTACAAGAATGAATGTTTAATTGGTACTTGAGAACTTGAAAACGATCTCTATAACTTAAAAGTAAAAGATATTCTACTAAATGTCCATTCAAAGGCAGATTGTGGGGACCCGGGCTCTAAATCTTTTTCTTGGGATTAAAGGGATTGTTATTCTAAAATGTGGGTCAATTTTTCGCTTTTATATTTAAATCAAAATGTAACTAGACAAGCACAAGTTCTTTATTTAATTTACAACATACAAACATAAAATCTATGTCCTGTTCCGTATGTCCTCAACTAACCAGTAATAAAAGACAATACATAATAAAAGACAACTACTGGTCCATCTGCTAGGCCCGAGATTTCCACGCTAACACGATCATCTCTGTCTCGACCCAAATCCTGCCCCACCTGTTGTTATGCACACATACAGACATAACAACAGCCGGAAAACCGGTGAGAACAAATCCCAGTATAAACATGTGAACATGCATATAAATACTATAAAACATGAAACATGCTGATATGAATGTCATTCATATAAAATCATGAAATGCGAGCCTAATCATGTCTAGATGCGACTCGACTAAAACTCTAGGGATCCCGGTGTGAATAAGACGATCTATCACCTACCCTCCCAATCGGGGTGACGGTACGTCTTATTCCTAGACTTCGGCCTGATCTGTATCCACGTCTACAATAGGGGGGTGATCTTCCCCTAAGCTGGGATAGAACCGAACGTCTAGAAGTCTGCCTGATCTCCAGACTGTCCTATCTTAATGCATGAATACAAAATCTGTAAACAAGCATAATCATCTAATGCAATGTAACATGATCTGTAAACAAAGCATAATAGGAATTGAATACAAGTTCTAATAAACATCTAATGCAATGTAACATGATCTGTAAACAAAGCATAACGAGATTTGCATATAAACAAATCTATAATAATACCTATATCAAGATATAAACAATAAAACTCGTATGTGATTTTAGTTGGGAAACTCAAATGTGATCTCATTTGAGTCGTGATTCCCCAAAACAAAGCATGTAGTATACCTTCCGTCGTAGAATTGCTGTTACAGTCGTGAAGATGAATCTGCAATAGGAATGATTCTTAACACTTCTAAGAAATGTTTCTAATGCTTTCAAATCTAACGAAACCTCGCCTCTATTTATAGGCAATGATCGGAAGATCCGATCCACTTCGGACGCTCCGATCTGACACCCTTCGGACGCTCCGAACTTACTTCGTACGTTCCGAATCCTGCATGTCTTCCACGTCTCTAGCCAACTGTCTCGGATGATCCGAACTACGATCGGTCGATCCGAACTATTGCATGCCATCCATGTGTCCAGCCACCTGGCTCGGACGCTCCGAACTCCGAACGGACGGTGCGAACTCTGATCGTACGTTCCGATCTCGGTTCGGTCCTTCCGGTCTCACCGAAATATAAATACTCCAATATTCTCGATGCCGGTCAATCTAATTCTCAATAGATATCAACACTATCATATTCTCAATCATAATCCAATACAATACTTCGGTCTCAACAAGTCATAATCATACTGAAAATCGTATATGATATCATTTCTTATTTCTTATGGTTATGTACAATCTTCACAACATATTCGTATATGTCAATCATTGTTCCGGGCATTACATTTCTCCCCCTATAAGACAGAAGTTCGTCCTCGAACTGAAGTAATCATACAAATTATTTAAAACAGTTTGATAATCTAAAACTGAATACATACTCATATCATATAAATAACTCGGGGTGTTTCTGCCTCATGTTTTCTTCCGTTTCCCACGTCGCTTCCTCAATGCCATGTTGACTCCACTGAACTTTCACAAGTGGAATGGTCTTCGTTCTGAGCTGTTTGTCCTTTCGATCAAGAATCTGTATCGGTCGTTCTATATAGCTCAAGGTTTGATCAAGTTCAGCTTCGTTCGGTTGAATAACATGAGAAACATCTGGCATATATCTGCGTAACATTGATACATGAAATACGTCATGTATTCCGGATAAGGAAGGAGGAAGAGCAAGTCGATAAGCTCGATCGCCAATCTTTTCAAGAATCTCGTAAGGACCAATGTATCGAGGAGAGAGTTTTCCGCGTTTGCCAAATCGAACAACGCCTCTGAATGGAGAAATCTTTAAAAACACTCTATCTCCCGCCTCAAATACTAACGGTCTACGTCTGATATTGGCGTACTTTGCTTGTCGATCTTGTGCTGTCTTCATTCGTTTCTGAATGATCTTTACCTTCTCAGTCATGTCACGAATCATATCTGGCCCAAGTTCTGGTACTTCTGAAACATCATCCCAATATAGCGGAGATCTGCACCTCTTGCCATACAAAGCTTCAAACGGTGCCATCTCAATGCTTGTTTGATAGCTATTATTGTACGAGAATTCGCAAAGAGGTAGGGAATCTTGCCAACTAATGCCAAAATCTAGCACGACGGCTCTCAACATATCCTCTAATGTCTGGATAGTCCGTTCTGACTGTCCGTCTGTCTGAGGATGGTAAGCAGTGCTAAGGTGTAAGGTCGTACCTAACGCCTGCTGTAAACTGTGCCAGAAATGTGAAGTGAATCGTGGATCACGATCTGATACGATAGACTTCGGCACTCCATGCAATCTGACTACCTCACGAATATAAATCTCCGCCATCTGATCCTGTCTATACGTCATTCTATAAGGGATGAAACAAGCAGATTTGGTCAATCTGTCAATAATGACCCAAATCGCATCGCAACCTCTGGATGATCGAGGTAACTTCGTCACGAAATCCATGGAAATGTGATCCCATTTCCATTCTGGAATGGATAAACTCTGAAGTAAACCCCCCGGCTTCTTCCTCTCGGCCTTCACCTGTTGGCAGTTCAAGCATTTAGACACAAATTCGGCAATATCTGACTTCATTTGCTTCCACCAGAACTGTGTCTTCAAGTCATTGTACATCTTTCTGCCACCAGGATGGATGCTGAACCGACTACAATGTGCCTCCGTCAGAATCTGCTGTCTCAAATCTGCAACATCTGGCACAACTAGACGGTTATTCACGTACAACACATGATCTCGTACCTGATATTCTGATACATGCCCTGATCTGACCATTTGGATTGATCTTTGCACATTCTGATCAGTTCTTTGTGCTTCCTTAATCCTCATAATCAAATTGGGCTCAACTTGGATCGTAAAGAGTCGTAGTGGCTTACTATCTGTATCAAATTCTAATCCAGATGTACAGCAATTTTCAACTAACTTGTTAACACCTATCGTCGATAAGGACAATGAACATACCTTACGACTCAAGGCATCTGCTGCTGCATTTGACTTACCTGGATAATATTTGATTTCACAGTCAAAGTCTTTCAGAAGATCTAGCCATCTACGTTGCCTCATATTCAATTCTGATTGAGAAAATAGGTACTTTAAGCTCTTGTGATCGGAAAAGATCTCAAATTTCTCGCCATAGAGATAATGACGCCAAATCTTTAATGCAAACACGATAGCCGCCAATTCAAGATCATGAATGGGATATCGAACTTCATGTGGCTTCAATTGTCTCGAGGCGTATGCGATCACATGACCTCGCTGCATAAGAACACATCCCAAACCTCTATGAGAAGCATCACAATATACAACAAAATCACCTGTACCTGAAGGTATCGTCAATACTGGAGCACTGGTCAGCCTTTTCTTCAATTCAACAAAGCTAGACTCACATTCCTCTGACCAAACAAATGGTGCATTCTTTTGTGTTAATTGAGTTATTGGTTTTGCAATACTGGAGAAATCTTTTATAAATCTTCTGTAATATCCGGCTAAGCCCATGAAACTGCGTATTTCTGGTACAGAAGTTGGTCTCGACCAACTGATCACAGCTTCCACTTTACTTGGATCAACAGAAATACCATCTCCAGAAATGATATGTCCTAAGAAGACAACTCTATTCAACCAAAACTCACATTTTGACAATTTAGCATACAGTCGCTCATTTCTCAACGTCTGCAACACAATTCTGAGATGCTCTGCATGCTCATTTCTGTTCTTCGAATACACCAAAATGTCATCAATGAAGACAATCACAAATTCATCTAGATATCTCTGAAACACTTGGTTCATCAAGCCCATAAATACCGCAGGAGCATTTGTTAAACCAAAAGGCATGACAATAAATTCGTAATGTCCATACCTGGTTCGAAACGCTGTCTTTGGTATGTCTATATCTCGAACTCTGAGCTGATGATAACCAGAACGTAAATCAATCTTAGAATAGACCGAGGATCCCTGCAACTGATCAAATAGGTCATCGATCCTAGGCAAAGGATATTTATTCTTGATCGTTGCCTTGTTCAACTGCCGGTAATCGATACACAACCGCATCGACCCATCTTTCTTTCGCACGAACAGCACCGGAGCGCCCCAAGGAGATACACTAGGTCTGATATATCCCTTGGCTAGAAGATCTTCTAATTGTGCTTTCAATTCTTTGAGTTCGATGGGTGCCATCCTATATGGAGCTCTCGAAATAGGTACGGTACCTGGCGCAAGTTCAATGCTAAAATCTATCTCACGAACCGGAGGTAATCCTGGGATCTCATCTGGAAAAATATCTGGAAATTCCCGTACTACTGGCAGATCTGCCAATGCCGGGCTCGACTTCTGCATATCTACAGCATAAACAAAGAAACCATCCGCTCCTTTCTGTAACAGTCTGTTCATAGTAAGAGCCGAAATCAAGGGAATCCGAGATCTGGAACCCTTCCCGTAGAATTTCCACTCGTCTGTCATCTCGGGTCTGAATCTGACAATCTTGTGGAAACAATCCACGGTGGCTCTGTACTTCGTTAGCATGTCAATACCGACTATACAATCAAAATCAGCTAGACCCAACACTATACAATCTAGGTCAATCTCATGCCCCTCAAACTGTAGAATGCAATGTCTAACCGTAGTTACAGATATTAATCCACTTCCCAACGGAGAATTAATAGACACAACGTCTAACAACGACTCAACAGGCAATGAATGCAACAATGCAAATCGTTCTGAGATGAATGTATGCGATGCACCTGTATCTATCAAGATATAAGCAGGATAACCATAAAGGAGACAGTTACCTGCTATAACATCATCTGGTGCATCTTGTGCTTGCTCCTCTGTCAACGCAAACACTTGGGCCTGTTGCCTCGGAGGTTGAGTCACAGTCTGACTACCTCGGCCTCTGGGTGGAGTCGGTGCTGGTGGAGGCTGAAAAGAGTGAACCGACGATGCCTGCCGCTCAAACTGAGGTACTGAACCGGATGCTCTTCCACTCTGGCCTTGCTGTACACCTCTCTGTGGACAGACTTTGGCAAAATGCCCTGGTTGCCTGCAATAGTTGCATCTCCCTGTCACCCCTTGACACTGTTCAGTCGCATGCTTTCCTCCACAGGAACTGCAATAACCACCGATAAACCTTGAACTTTGATCAAAACCACTCTGTTTTGATCCGCTGGAGCTCGATGAACTGCTCCCTGGTCTTTTAAACTGTTTCCCCTTCGCCTTCAGCTGTTCTTTGCGTCCACTACTACTACCACCACTTTCGACTCGAGGAGGAGGAACTTGGGATGGAGGTAGTGGCGGTCTCGGACTCGGTGCAACATAAGGAACACTCCGCTGCCGCAACAATCCTGCTTCTGCACCCTTGGCTCGATTCAGTGCATCCGAGAAATTATCGGGTCTCCCAGTATTTACTAAGGTAAAGATGTCAGGATTTAGGCCATTGATAAATTGGTCTGCCATGGCCTCGTCATTTCCTGAAACATGAGGTGCAAAACGAAGCAAAGAAGAGAATTTAGCAACGTACTCCTCAATGTTCAATGGCCCTTGCCTCAGGTTTGCGAATTCAGCGCCTTTATCTTTACGGTAGGATACAGGGAAGAATCGCTGATAAAACTCGGTCTTGAATATCTTCCAAGAAATTTCGGTACCCCGCTGCTCTAAAGCTCTCCTAATGTTCAACCACCAATTCTTTGCTATATCTTGCAATTGATGGCCAATTAGCTTGATCCTCTTCTCATCACTGTACTCCAACGAGTCGAATAGCATCTCAATATTTTCAAGCCAACTTTCGCACTCGATGGCATTCTCGGTACCTTTTAAAGTGGGAGGTCGAAAGGATTGGAATCGCTTCAGCAACGTCTCCATAGGGGTCGCCGTAACATCCATAGAATCTCCGGATGTACTCCCCTGCTCTGGCGCTGCTGGTCGTAGAGGTACGGCTGCTCTTCTAGGAGGCATATCTAATAATCCAACTGATTAGTAAACAAGATATACAACTGTCTCAGCCATCATCTAGTCAGTTACCTCTGATCTAGACTCGGTTCTGATTCAGTCAATCACATGCTGAAATTAATCAAATACCAAACAACATGTAATAAGAAAGCAATAATCATGCTAGCACATCATCAAGCAAGGAAGAAGACTCGATCTACCCCGCTCATTCTATCCTATTTCAGTCTAACGGAACTATCGGCTCTGATACCACCTGTTGTGGGGACCCGGGCTCTAAATCTTTTTCTTGGGATTAAAGGGATTGTTATTCTAAAATGTGGGTCAATTTTTCGCTTTTATATTTAAATCAAAATGTAACTAGACAAGCACAAGTTCTTTATTTAATTTACAACATACAAACATAAAATCTATGTCCTGTTCCGTATGTCCTCAACTAACCAGTAATAAAAGACAATACATAATAAAAGACAACTACTGGTCCATCTGCTAGGCCCGAGATTTCCACGCTAACACGATCATCTCTGTCTCGACCCAAATCCTGCCCCACCTGTTGTTATGCACACATACAGACATAACAACAGCCGGAAAACCGGTGAGAACAAATCCCAGTATAAACATGTGAACATGCATATAAATACTATAAAACATGAAACATGCTGATATGAATGTCATTCATATAAAATCATGAAATGCGAGCCTAATCATGTCTAGATGCGACTCGACTAAAACTCTAGGGATCCCGGTGTGAATAAGACGATCTATCACCTACCCTCCCAATCGGGGTGACGGTACGTCTTATTCCTAGACTTCGGCCTGATCTGTATCCACGTCTACAATAGGGGGGTGATCTTCCCCTAAGCTGGGATAGAACCGAACGTCTAGAAGTCTGCCTGATCTCCAGACTGTCCTATCTTAATGCATGAATACAAAATCTGTAAACAAGCATAATCATCTAATGCAATGTAACATGATCTGTAAACAAAGCATAATAGGAATTGAATACAAGTTCTAATAAACATCTAATGCAATGTAACATGATCTGTAAACAAAGCATAACGAGATTTGCATATAAACAAATCTATAATAATACCTATATCAAGATATAAACAATAAAACTCGTATGTGATTTTAGTTGGGAAACTCAAATGTGATCTCATTTGAGTCGTGATTCCCCAAAACAAAGCATGTAGTATACCTTCCGTCGTAGAATTGCTGTTACAGTCGTGAAGATGAATCTGCAATAGGAATGATTCTTAACACTTCTAAGAAATGTTTCTAATGCTTTCAAATCTAACGAAACCTCGCCTCTATTTATAGGCAATGATCGGAAGATCCGATCCACTTCGGACGCTCCGATCTGACACCCTTCGGACGCTCCGAACTTACTTCGTACGTTCCGAATCCTGCATGTCTTCCACGTCTCTAGCCAACTGTCTCGGATGATCCGAACTACGATCGGTCGATCCGAACTATTGCATGCCATCCATGTGTCCAGCCACCTGGCTCGGACGCTCCGAACTCCGAACGGACGGTGCGAACTCTGATCGTACGTTCCGATCTCGGTTCGGTCCTTCCGGTCTCACCGAAATATAAATACTCCAATATTCTCGATGCCGGTCAATCTAATTCTCAATAGATATCAACACTATCATATTCTCAATCATAATCCAATACAATACTTCGGTCTCAACAAGTCATAATCATACTGAAAATCATATATGATATCATTTCTTATTTCTTATGGTTATGTACAATCTTCACAACATATTCGTATATGTCAATCATTGTTCCGGGCATTACACAGATACCATATGAGATATGGATGGGTAAGCCTCCCAAATATTCTTATCTTAGAATATGGGGAGCCCTGCTTATGTGAAGCAGGTAAGTGGGAGATAAATTGGATTGTTGATCCATTTTATGTTACTTTGTGGGATATCCAAGGAATTAAGTTGGATATCATTTCTATCATCCCCAAGAAACAAAAGTGTTTGTTTCTAGGAATGCAACCTTTTTGGGAAAAGGATTTTCTATTGGATAGAAAAAGGGAGATGATAGAACTCGAAGAGGTTCGAGAGAAACCCACAATTATGGAACCCACACCCGATGAGCCAAGAGAGGAGATACAAGCTCCTAAAAGATCCGAGAGACTCTCGAGACCACCTATGAGGTATGGTCAGCTTCTTGAAGAGGGCCATGATGAGCCTAACCATGGATGTGATCCAAGGACCTTCAAGGAAGCGTTATCGGATGCCGATTCATCCAAGTGGCTTGAAGAAATGGAATCTGAGTTGAATTCCATGCATTCGAACCAAGTGTAGGATCTTGTGGATCCACCTGTGGGAACTGTTCCTACAGGGACTTGGGGAGGATGGGAAGGTGTTGACCTTCAAGGCGCGATTGGTGGCAAAAGGATGTACTCAAAGACAAGGAGTTGACTTTGAGGAAACCTTTTCCCAATCGCAATGTTCAAGTCCATAAGGATTTTATTAGCCATAGCTGCATAGTATGACTATGAGATATGGCAGATGATGTCAAGACAAACTTTCTTAAATGGGGATTTTAAGAAAGTTATTTACATGTCTAAACCTGAAGGGTTTACATCTATCGGAAGTGAGCATATGGTATGCAAACTTTATGATTGTAATAATTATCAATTTTAAAGTGGGCTGGTTTAGGCCCGTCCCACCCCATGAGATGTATCCCTATGTGCCATGGATATTATTTGTAAATATTAGAATAGGGGAAGATCAAGATTGGAAGATGGTGGCCTTGGTGATTATGAAGATCGAAGACATGTAATATTGGATGCTAATGTAATATATAGTTGCATTGCATCCCGTTGCATTTACCCTAGGATTGGACCTAGGCCCGTGTTTGGCTCACACGGGCCATTTTAGGTTTGGCGGATTGATCATCCTTGTATGTTTTCTATTTATGATATATGCATGATATGTTATAAATAATGAGTATGTGCGTTATTATTATTATAATAACAAAGTTGCATGAATCCGGCAAACATACGTCAAACATGGGAGCTTTTAAAATAAAATTAATGATGAGACCTTTCAAAATTAAAAACCCTCATTTTGAATAAGATTCAAAATTAATATCAAGCCGAAAAGGGGAATATAAAATTGGTTATAATTTCCTTGTCTTCCATCGACAATGGGTGCATGATGAACGCTACCCGTACTCGGGGCTCGGCTCATATTATTGGGGGGCTGGGTGCCGGAAAGCTGTGACATCCATTGACATAGTGATGTGAACTACGTGGAACTCCCATGATTTGCTCATATATTGAGGGAACTCATGGCGACCGTCCATTAAGGTTCAAAATCGATGGGTAGGCTTGACACGTAAAGATGAACGACGTCATATTATTGGGTCCTAATCAAACGTGAGACAAAAGTTTACGTAAGGGTTGCATTGGATGCAATTGGAAACTACCTTTTGGAATTGTGATGGCTGATATTATTCTGGATCAAATTCGCTAATTGGACCTCAGTACCTACTGAGGAAAGGTTTCCCGTTTTCACTAGAGGGTAGTGAAAATGTCAAAACAGTGGGAGTAAATATTTATAAAGTAAAGTCCAACTTTATATCTTACAATATAAAATAGTCACAACATTTATCTGTTTTTACTTTTCAGTACAAATCGACAATGTCTCGATGCGCAATTCGATCTATATACTCGACAAACACATATTAACTGGACCTCATTAACATCATTGGCTAAGAAATTTAAAATAGTCTTAAATTCGGAAAGGTAACATATACACAACTCAGTCGCCCCTGTTGAGGCTCCGACTAGCTGCAATCTGAGGAATTGCAGGCTCACAAGGAAATGGTGTGACCATGACTTGATAGCCAGGTGTATATGCTGACTTCGATGAACGATGAGCTACAGAGGCGTTTTGAGGGTGCAAAGAGTGCTGTGACATTCATTTGCATCTCAAGAGATCTTTGGAGAGCAAACGCGTTCTTAGGCATGCACGTAAGGAGCTCATCACTTTGCGCATGCGAGAGGGGACCTCGGTCCATGAGCATGGCCTAAAGGTGATGGGCTCGTGGACAAGCTCGTTGGCATGGATGATCCTGCCTTCGGAGTTGACCACCGACATGTTGCTGTTATCGCTGCCTAGCTCTTTGATCCTTTTGTGTGAATTTCAACATGAACAAGATGGAACCGACCCTTGAGAGTTGGTGAACATGCTTGTTACTTTGAATCCACCATCAAGGAAGAGAAGTTGGTTCTTTATGTGGGTTCTTATCTGGTACGAAGATGATCCACATGGGAAGGAAAGAAGGTTCTTTCCAACGTCCAAGAAGAACGTGCCCGTTGAGGGCAATCTCCGAACCCTGTTGAGGCAGCCAGACAGTAAGGCTGACAAGACTGTGATGTTGTCATCACTGCAAGAAGCCTGGACATTGGAGCGAATTGCAAAGAATATCTTGCCAGAAGTGTTTGGAAACGGTATGTTCTAAATTTAAGTAAACATTTTAATTAACTCTACTTCTTGGGTATTAGATACCGGTTGTGCTCACATCTCTGTAATGGGTTCAGGTGATGGGAAGAAGTAGGAAGCTTAGGAAGGGGTGACCTTCTTGAGATTGGCAATGGAGCAAGAGTTGCTGCCAAGGCTATTAGGATGTTTACTTATGTTGTTGAAAAATGACTTTAAGTTATTTTAAGAGATGTTTTGTTTGTACCTGTTTGATGTAAAACATGTTTCCATTTCTATTGTGATAAAAATGGATATTCTTGTTTATTGCAAAGGTGTTTGCAACATTTACAAGAATGAATGTTTAATTGGTACTTGAGAACTTGAAAACGATCTCTATAACTTAAAAGTAAAAGATATTCTACTAAATGTCCATTCAAGGCAGATTGTGGGACCCGGGCTCTAATTCTTTTTCTTGGATTAAATGGATTGTTATTTAAAATGTGGGTCAATTTTTCGCTTTATACCTTAAATCTAATGTAACTAGACAAGCATCAGTTCTTTATTTAATACAACATACAAACATAAATACATGTATTATTCTGTATGTCTTCAACTTAACCAGTAATAAAAGACAGTACATAACTAACAGACAACTACTGGTCCAGTCTGCTAGGCCCCGAGATCTCCACGCTAACACGATCATCTCTGTCTCGACCCAAATCCTGCCCCACCTGTTGTTATGCACACATACAGACATAACAACAGCCGGAAAACCGGTGAGAACACATCCCAGTATAAACATGTGAACATGCATATAAATACTATAAAACATGAAACATGCTGATATGAATGTCATTCATATAAAATCATGAAATGCGAGCCTAATCATGTCTAGATGCGACTCGACTAAAACTCTAGGGATCCCGGTGTGAATAAGACGATCTATCACCTACCCTCCCAATCGGGGGTGACGGTACGTCTTATTCCTAGACTTCGGCCTGATCTGTATCCACGTCTACAATAGGGGGGTGATCTTCCCCTAAGCTGGGATAGAACCGAACGTCTAGAAGTCTGCCTGATCTCCAGACTGTCCTATCTTAATGCATGAATACAAAATCTGTAAACAAGCATAATCATCTAATGCAATGTAACATGATCTGTAAACAAAGCATAATAGGAATTGAATACAAGTTCTAATAAACATCTAATGCAATGTAACATGATCTGTAAACAAAGCATAACGAGATTTGCATATAAACAAATCTATAATAATACCTATATCAAGATATAAACAATAAAACTCGTATGTGATTTTAGTTGGGAAACTCAAATGTGATCTCATTTGAGTCGTGATTCCCCAAAACAAAGCATGTAGTATACCTTCCGTCGTAGAATTGCTGTTACAGTCGTGAAGATGAATCTGCAATAGGAATGATTCTTAACACTTCTAAGAAATGTTTCTAATACTTTCAAATCTAACGAAACCTCGCCTCTATTTATAGGCAAATGATCGGAAGATCCGATCCACTTCGGACGCTCCGATCTGACACCCTTCGGACGCTCCGAACTTACTTCGTACGTTCCGAATCCTGCATGTCTTCCACGTCTCTAGCCAACTGTCTCGGATGATCCGAACTACGATCGGTCGATCCGAACTATTGCATGCCATCCATGTGTCCAGCCACCTGGCTCGGACGCTCCGAACTCCGAACGGACGGTGCGAACTCTGATCGTACGTTCCGATCTCGGTTCGGTCCTTCCGGTTCTCACCGAAATATAAATACTCCAATATCTCGATGCCGGTCAATCTAATTCTCAATAGATATCAACACTATCATATTCTCAATCATAATCCAATACAATACTTCGGTCTCAACAAGTCATAATCATACTGAAAATCATATATGATATCATTTCTTATTTCTTATGGTTAGGTACAATCTTCACAACATATTCGTATATGTCAATCATTGTTCCGGGCATTACATTTCTCCCCCTCTAAGACAGAAGTTCGTCCTCGAACTGAAGTAATCATACAAATTATTTAAAACAGTTTGATAATCTAAAACTGAATACATACTCATATCATATAAATAACTCGGGGTGTTTCTGCCTCATGTTTTCTTCCGTTTCCCACGTCGCTTCCTCAATGCCATGTCGACTCCACTGAACTTTCACAAGTGGAATGGTCTTCGTTCTGAGCTGTTTGTCCTTTCGATCAAGAATCTGTATCGGTCGTTCTATATAGCTCAAGGTTTTGATCAAGTTCAGCTTCGTTCGGTTGAATAACATGAGAAACATCTGGTATATATCTGCGTAACATTGATATATGAAATACGTCATGTATTCCGGATAAGGAAGGAGGAAGAGCAAGTCGATAAGCTCGATCGCCAATCTTTTCAAGAATCTCGTAAGGACCAATGTATCGAGGAGAGAGTTTTCCGCGTTTGCCAAATCGAACAACGCCTCTGAATGAGAAATCTTTAAAAACACTCTATCTCCCGCCTCAAATACTAACGGTCTACGTCTGATATTGGCGTACTTTGCTTGTCGATCTTGTGCTGTCTTCATTCGTTTCTGAATGATCTTTACCTTCTCAGTCATGTCACGAATCATATCTGGCCCAAGTTCTGGTACTTCTGAAACATCATCCCAATATAGCGGAGATCTGCACCTCTTGCCATACAAAGCTTCAAACGGTGCCATCTCAATGCTTGTCTGATAGCTATTATTGTACGAGAATTCGCAAAGAGGTAGGGAATCTGCCAACTAATGCCAAAATCTAGCACGACGGCTCTCAACATATCCTCTAATGTCTGGATAGTCCGTTCTGACTGTCCGTCTGTCTGAGGATGGTAAGCAGTGCTAAGGTGTAAGGTCGTACCTAACGCCTGCTGTAAACTGTGCCAGAAATGTGAAGTGAATCGTGGATCACGATCTGATACGATAGACTTCGGCACTCCATGCAATCTGACTACCTCACGAATATAAATCTCCGCCATCTGATCCTGTCTATACGTCATTCTATAAGGGATGTGAAACAAGCAGATTTGGTCAATCTGTCAATAATGACCCAAATCGCATCGCAACCTCTGGATGATCGAGGTAACTTCGTCACGAAATCCATGGAAATGTGGATCCCATTTCCATTCTGGAATGGATAAACTCTGAAGTAAACCCCCCGGCTTCTTCCTCTCGGCCTTCACCTGTTGGCAGTTCAAGCATTTAGACACAAATTCGGCAATGTCTGACTTCATTTGCTTTCCACCAGAACTGGGTCTTCAAGTCATTGTACATCTTTCTGCCACCAGGATGGATGCTGAACCGACTACAATGTGCCTCCGTCAGAATCTGCTTGTCTCAAATCTGCAACATCTGGCACAACTAGACGGTTATTCACGTACAACACATGATCTCGTACCTGATATTCTGATACATGCCCTGATCTGACCATTTGGATTGATCTTTGCACATTCTGATCAGTTCTTTTGTGCTTCCTTAATCCTCATAATCAAATTGGGCTCAACTTGGATCGTAACGAGTCGTAGTGGCTTACTATCTGTATCAAATTCTAATCCAGATGTACAGCAATTTTCAACTAACTTGTTAACACCTATCGTCGATAAGGACAATGAACATACCTTACGACTCAAGGCATCTGCTGCTGCATTTGACTTTCCCTGGATAATATTTGATTTCACAGTCAAAGTCTTTCAGAAGATCTAGCCATCTACGTTGCCTCATATTCAATTCTGATTGAGAAAATAGGTACTTTAAGCTCTTGTGATCGGAAAAGATCTCAAATTTCTCGCCATAGAGATAATGACGCCAAATCTTTAATGCAAACACGATAGCCGCCAATTCAAGATCATGAATGGGTATCGAACTTCATGTGGCTTCAATTGTCTCGAGGCGTATGCGATCACATGACCTCGCTGCATAAGAACACATCCCAAACCTCTATGAGAAGCATCACAATATACAACAAAATCACCTGTACCTGAAGGTATCGTCAATACTGGAGCACTGGTCAGCCTTTTCTTCAATTCAACAAAGCTAGACTCACACTCCTCTGACCAAACAAATGGTTGCATTCTTTTGTGTTAATTGAGTTATTGGTTTTGCAATACTGGAGAAATCTTTGATAAATCTTCTGTAGTATCGGCTAAGCCCATGAAACTGCGTATTTCTGGTACAGAAGTCGGTCTCGACCAACTAATCACAGCTTCCACTTTACTCGGATCAACAGAAATACCATCTCCAGAAATGATATGTCCTAAGAAGACAACTCTATTCAACCAAAACTCACACTTTGACAATTTAGCATACAGTCGCTCATTTCTCAACGTCTGCAACACAATTCTGAGATGCTCTGCATGCTCATTTCTGTTCTTCGAATACACCAAAATGTCATCAATGAAGACAATCACAAATTCATCTAGATATCTCTGAAACACTTGGTTCATCAAGCCCATAAATACCGCAGGAGCATTTGTTAAACCAAAAGGCATGACAATAAATTCGTAATGTCCATACCTGGTTCGAAACGCTGTCTTTGGTATGTCTATATCTCGAACTCTGAGCTGATGATAACCAGAACGTAAATCAATCTTAGAATAGACCGAGGATCCCTGCAACTGATCAAATAGGTCATCGATCCTAGGCAAAGGATATTTATTCTTGATCGTTGCCTTGTTCAACTGCCGGTAATCGATACACAACCGCATCGACCCATCTTTCTTTCGCACGAACAGCACCGGAGCGCCCCAAGGAGATACACTAGGTCTGATATATCCCTTGGCTAGAAGATCTTCTAATTGTGCTTTCAATTCTTTGAGTTCGATGGGTGCCATCCTATATGGAGCTCTCGAAATAGGTACGGTACCTGGCGCAAGTTCAATGCTGAAATCTACCTCACGAACCGGAGGTAATCCTGGGATCTCATCTGGAAAAATATCTGGAAATTCCCGTACTACTGGCAGATCTGCCAATGCCGGGCTCGACTTCTGCATATCTACAGCATAAACAAAGAAACCATCCGCTCCTTTCTGTAACAGTCTGTTCATAGTAAGAGCCGAAATCAAGGGAATCCGAGATCTGGAACCCTTCCCGTAGAATTTCCACTCGTCTGTCATCTCGGGTCTGAATCTGACAATCTTAGTGGAAACAATCCACGGTGGCTCTGTACTTCGTTAGCATGTCAATACCGACTATACAATCAAAATCAGCTAGACCCAACACTATACAATCTAGGTCAATCTCATGCCCCTCAAACTGTAGAATGCAATGTCTAACCGTAGTTACAGATATTAATCCACTTCCCAACGGAGAATTAATAGACACAACGTCTAACAACGACTCAACAGGCAATGAATGCAACAATGCAAATCGTTCTGAGATGAATGTATGCGATGCACCTGTATCTATCAAGATATAAGCAGGATAACCATAAAGGAGACAGTTACCTGCTATAACATCATCTGGTGCATCTTGTGCTTGCTCCTCTGTCAACGCAAACACTTGGGCCTGTTGCCTCGGAGGTTGAGTCACAGTCTGACTACCTCGGCCTCTGGGTGGAGTCGGTGCTGGTGGAGGCTGAAAAGAGTGAACCGACGATGCCTGCCGCTCAAACTGAGGTACTGAACCGGATGCTCTTCCACTCTGGCCTTGCTGTACACCTCTCTGTGGACAGACTTTGGCAAAATGCCCTGGTTGCCTGCAATAGTTGCATCTCCCTGTCACCCCTTGACACTGTTCAGTCGCATGCTTTCCTCCACAGGAACTGCAATACCACCTGATAAACCTTGAACTTTGATCAAAACACTCTGTTTTGATCCGCTGGAGCTCGACTGAACTGCTCCCTGGTCTTTTAAACTGTTTCCCCTTCGCCTTCAGCTGTTCTTTGCGTCCACTACCACTACCACCACTTTCGACTCGAGGAGGAGGAATTGGGATGGAGGTAGTGGCGGTCTCGGACTCGGTGCAACATACGGAGCACTCCGTTGTCCTAAGCAATCCTGCTTCAGCTCCCTTTGGCACGATTCAGTGCATCCGAGAAGTTATCGGGTCTCCCAGTATTGACTAACGTAAAGATATCTGGATTCAGGCCATTTATAAACTTGATCCGCCATGGCCTCGTCATTTCCTGAAACATGAGGTGCAAAACGAAGCAAAGAAGAGAATTTAGCAACGTACTCCTCAATGTTCAATGGCCCTTGCCTCAGGTTTGCGAATTCAGCGCCTTTATCTTTACGGTAGGATACAGGGAAGAATCGCTGATAAAACTCGGTCTTGAATACCTTCCAAGAAATTTCGGTACCCCGCTGCTCTAAAGCTCTCCTAATGTTCAACCACCAATTCTTTGCTATATCTTGCAATTGATGGCCAATTAGCTTGATCCTCTTCTCATCACTGTACTCCAACGAGTCGAATAGCATCTCAATATCTTCAAGCCAACTTTCGCACTCGATGGCATTCTCGGTACCTTTTAAAGTGGGAGGTCGAAAGGATTGGAATCGCTTCAGCAACGTCTCCATAGGGGGTCGCCGTAACATCCATAGGATCTCCCGATGTACTCCCCTGCTCTGGCGCTGCTGGTCGTAGAGGTACGGCTGCTCTTCTAGGAGGCATATCTAATAATCCAACTGATTAGTAAACAAGATATACAACTGTCTCATCCATCATCTAGTCAGTTACCTCTGATCTAGAATCGGTTCTGATTCAGTCAATCACATGCTGAAATTAATCAAATACCAAACAACATGTAATAAGAAAGCAATAATCATGCTAGCACATCATCAAGCAAGGAAGAAGACTCGATCTACCCCGCTCATTCTATCCTATTTCAGTCTAACGGAACTATCGGCTCTGATACCACCTGTTTGTTAGAGTAGGTGCACGTCGAGCCAAGTGTTTGGCCGACTGTTCACGATGAAACTCTTTGTATAAACGATCTTTATTTTAATAATATTTCAATTTATTAATTTGGCGCATCTTTATCTTTATACCCATGCTTGTTGCATAGATAAAGTCCTTGAATATACAAATAGTAGAAAGAATATGAAGATGCATCATATGATGAGTATCATGACACTCATATTGGAATACTGTATATTCTAAACCGTTCCTAGTCGATTCAGCCGCCACTAAGAAGGATAAAGGCCGCTCGAGTTAGAGACTAGTATCTGCGATGTGAGTACCATGTTTCATTGGTAGGGGACATTGTGATGTCCGAGCATGCAGATAGGTGCTCCTGGTAGAGTGCACTGAACAACCCTCCATAAAAGGACTTTCCAAGTGGTTCTCACTTATCGAGTGGAAAAGTCCTGGTTTATGGTTGTACACCATTAGTCCTATGACCCGGGACAACATTGAGACTCTATGTGCTAGCGTTTCACTTTGACTTGTTTACCGACTCTTATGGGGTCATTAGGTGGCAAGGTTGGGTGTTACGGCGAAACATATAGGAGTCGATGCATTGTAGTCGGGGATTCACCGCTTACCTACGGGTATGGATATCCTATGTGTTTTTCATGTATGTGTGGGTTGAAATCTCTGATCAGAGTATGGTGGTAATTATGAAAGGGGTTTCATAGATTACACCATCGATGCAACCACAACATGACACATAGTATCGATTCATTGATATATGAGTTGAAGGGACCGTACTGTACGCTAACCATAATTGAATGGTTCTTGCAGGCACTATCATGTGATACCTAGGGAATCACGTAAGCGATGCTGCTAGGCGTTTAACGTGATTGGTTGGGTACTATCAGACTTGAGTTATGACGTTCTTACTATCAAGGAGTTGATAAGTAAGAATGGAGCAATTGGGGTATGCTCGAATAAGGACATGTTTAGTCCGAATCACATAGAGATGTGAACCCACGGCTAGTTGTATCAATGAACCATTGAGGGACACACAAGTACTTGCTTTGTAAATCCCGATGAGAAGTAAAATAGTTCAATGTGTTGAACGGCTTATAAATGTGTTTATAAGCGTTAAGAAAAATAGAAGTATGACTTCTAAGAGAGAAATATAAATTTTAATTTATGGAAGTGTTCCTAAGATTAAAATTTGGCCAAGTAAATAATGTAGTTGAAAATTGTGATTTTCATAAACATTATTGGAGACTAAATTAAATTAATTCAAGTGTTGAATTAATTAAACACTAGTGGACCTAGTAGAGTCCAAATAATTAAAAATAATTCAAGTGTTGAATTAATAATATTGAGTCTTGTAGAGCTCAATTAAAATAATTATTTAACTAGTGGGACTTGAATAAATTCAAGTAATATTTAATTAATCTCAAAATGTTTGAGATAATTAAAATTTAGTCTATGGTTTTTAATGTGTTAAAAACCATATTATATATGTATGACATGCTAGGGTTTGCATGCTTGGGAGGTGAAGAGGTGTGGAATACTTTTTATTAAAAAATTCAAAAGCATGCAACTTTTGTCTCCCAACTTTTCCCACACCCAAGTCAAGACTTCACTCCCTCATTCCCTCCTCCTCTTGGCCCGAAACTTCTTCCCTCTTCTCTCTCAAATTTTTCTTCATTGTGTTCTTCAATTTGTTTGAGAACCAAAATTTCTCCTTGAAAAATCCTTTTGATTTCTAGTGCAATCAAGAGGGGATTTACCTAGCTAAGTGGTGGGCCTAATTCTTGAAGAGGAAAAGGTGCTGAGCTTGTAGACTTGTCTTCCATTTGAAGAGCTTTGTTGTTCACAACAAGTTGGTGCCATCATCAACTTCTTGAAGTTGATAGGTACTGAAATTTCTAACCACCCTATGTATGTTTTGGTGTTGTTTGTAAATATTACACAATAAATGTGGGGGCCGAAATTTTTGAGCTATAAAATTTATTTTGACTTCCGGTTGCGTTTCCGGCCTCCGTAACCGGTCCGCTTTCAAGTGGTATCCGAGCTAAGGTTACGGTTTTTTGTGTAATATTTGCATAATATTATGTTGAGATCGATTCTAACCGTTTGAGATTTTTTTGTGCAAGAAAATCAAAGGGCCGAAAATTTTGAAGAAAAACAAAAAAAAAAAAAAATGATTTTTCGGGCAGCATGTTGCTGCCCGAGGGCTGCCCGAGCTGCCCTGAAATTTCGGGCAGCAAAGGGCAGCCCGAGGGGCTGCCCGAATAAATCCAGCTTTTAAAATAAAAAAAAAATTTTTGTTGTTGCCGGAATCCGGCGACGGAGCTCCGGCGACGGCGATGACGGCTAAGGTTTCCAAAAGTGTTTTGGACAATCTTAGTGTCATGGGCCTTGAGATGTTGGGCCATTGGATGGCCAACATAATTTGTGAAATTTAAATGGGCCTAAATATTTTTGGTGAAAAATGGTTTTTGGGCCCTTAAGTTCAAATTTACAATTGTTGCACATATTTTCTCATAAAATAAATAATTGAAGTTGGACTTTAATTATTTATAGTAAATTGTGATTTACAAGAAATTCGATTATAAATAAATTAATTTGAAAGTAGACAAAGGAGTTTGTGTACTTTGTTAATTTAATTTATAATTGTGGCGGTTAGTGATTGGATCAAGATATATAATATTGGATCAATTAATTATAGTGATAATTAATTGATGGTGTATGATATGTGATATTATGCATGAAGGATGATCAAAAGCCCAAGCCCAATTTGCTAGTTGTATGCTAGGATATTTGTGTTGAATGATTGTAATAATTATCAATTTAAAGTGGGCTTGGTTTATGGCCCGTTCCCACCCCCATGAGATGTATCCCTATGTGCCATGGATATTTAATTGTAAATATTAGAATAGTGGAAGATCAAGATTGGAAGATGGTGGCCTTGGTGATTATGAAGATCGAAGACATGTAATATTGGATGCTAATGTAATAATTTAGTTGCATTGCATCCCTTGCATTTACCCTAGGATTGGACCTAGGCCCGTGTTTAGCTCACACGGGCCATTAGTATTGGGGCAATTGATCATCCTTGTACTGTTTTCTATTTATAATATATGCATGATATGTTATAAATAATGAGTATGTGCGTTATTATTATTATAATAACAAAGTTGCATGAATCCGGCAAACATACGATCAAACATGGCGAGCTTTTAAAATAAAATTAATGATGAGACCTTTCAAAATTAAAAACCCTCATTTTGAATTAGATTCAAAATTAATATCAAGTCCGAAAAGGGGAATTATAAATTTGTTTATAATTTCCTTGTCTTCCATCGACAATGGATGCATGATGAACGCTACCCGTACTCGGGGCTCGGCTCATATTATTGAGGGGGCCCTGGGTGCCGGAAAGCTGTGACATCCATTGACATGGTGATGTGAACTACGTGGAACTCCCATGATTTCGGCTCATATTATTGAGGGAACTCATGGCGACCGTCCATTAAGGTTCAATATCGGTGGGTTAGGCTTGACACGTAAAGATGAACGACGTCATATTATTGGGTCCTAATCAAACGTGAGACAAAAGTTTACGTAGAGGGTTGCATGGCGATGCAATTGGAAACTACCTTTTAGGAATTGTGATGGCCGATATTATTCGTGATCACAATTCGCTGATTGGACCTTACGTACCTACTGAGGAAAATGTTTCCCGTTTTCACTAGAGGGTAGTGAAAATGTCAAAACAGTGGGAGCGATTATTTATAAAGTAAAAGTCCAAACTTTATATCTTATTAAATATTTTG
Source organism: Primulina eburnea (assembly GCF_022965805.1). NCBI lineage: Eukaryota > Viridiplantae > Streptophyta > Magnoliopsida > Lamiales > Gesneriaceae > Primulina > Primulina eburnea. The sequence continues at coordinate 24,188,398 of NC_133102.1, read as the reverse complement.
AAATAGTCATTAACATTTATCTGTTTTACTTTTCAGTACAAATCTGTGACAATGTCATCAATTCGCAACCCGTTTTTCGGTTATTCTCGAAAAACACGTTCTAACCGGACCTAACTATATCACTTGGCTAAGAAATTTAAAGATCGTCCTAAACTCGGAGAGAATCGCATACACACTGACTGAGTCGCCCCCTGATGAGGCTCCAACTGACTGCAGTCCCGAGGAACTGCAGACCTACAAGGATTGGTGCGACCATGACTTGAAGGCCAAGTGTTACATGCAGGCTTCGATGAACGATGAGCTGCAAAGGCGATTCGAGGATGCAAAGAATGCTGCTGACATTCATTTGCACCTCAAGGAGCTCTTCGGTGAGCAGACTCGGCCTTTGAGGCATGCCACAGTAAAGGAGCTCATCACTTTACGCATGCGAGATGGGACTTCGGTCCATGAGCATGGCCTAAAGTTGATTGGGCTCGTGGACAAGCTCGTGGGCATGGATTTGATCTTGCCATCAGAGTTGACCACGGATGTGCTACTGTTGTCACTGCCTAGCTCTTTCGATCCTTTTGTCGTGAACTTCAATATGAACAAGCTCGAGCCCAGCCTTGAAGAGTTGGTGAACATGCTTGTAACCTTTGAGTCCACCATCAAGAAGGAGAAGTCGGTTCTTTATGTGGGCTCTTCATCTGGCACGAAGACCGGTCCACATGGGAAGGGAAAGAAGCGTTCTTTCCAGCGCCCCAAGAAGAGCGAGCCCTTGAAGAGGCAGACTCCGAGTCCCGTAGTGGCAGCCGCGCCAGCCAAGGCTGAGAAGACTGTTGACATCTGTCACCACTGCAAGAAGCCTGGACATTGGAGGCGTAACTGCAGGGAATATCTTGCGCAGAAGGGTTCTGGCAAAGGTATGTTCTACATTGAAGTGAATATCTCCATTAACTCTACTTCTTGGGTATTGGATACCGGCTGTGGCTCACATCTCTGTAATGATTTGCAGGTGATGGGAAGAAGTAGGAAGCTCAGGGAAGGTGAGACCTTCTTGAGGTTGGGCAATGGAGCAAGGGTTGCTGCCAAGGCTGTGGGAGATGTTTATTTATGTTTGAACAATGATTTTAATTTGGTTTTAAGAGATGTTTTATTTGTACCAGACTTGATCAAAAACATTATTTCCATTCCTATGCTTGATATCGATGGATTTTCTTGTTTATTTGGCAAAGGTGTTTGCAATATTTACAAGAATGAATGTTTAGTTGGTACCGGTGAACTTGAAAACAATCTCTACACCTTAAAATTAAAAGATATTCCACTTAACAATGTCCAAACAATAACAACAACAAATAAGCGCAAACAAGATACTCTTAATTCGGCACAATTATGGCATGCTCGATTAGGTCATATATCCCTAAGAAGGATGAACAAGTTAGTGGGAGTTGGCATGTTTGATATGTCCGATATTAATGCTCTCACGACTTGTGAATCCTGTCTGAAAGGAAAGATGACCAAAATTCCCTTTAAGGGCCATGCGGAGCGAGCCAAAGGGTTATTGGATTTGATCCATACCGATGTGTGCGGTCCGCTTAGCATCACCACTAAGCATGGACATGCCTACTTCATCACCTTTACCGTTGACCATTCGAGGTATGGGTATGTGTATTTGATGAAATACAAGTCTGAAGCCTTTGAAAGGTTCAAAGAATTCAGAAGTGAAGTAGAGAAGCAATTGGGACGAAGCATCAAGACACTTCGATCGGATCGAGGTGGTGAGTACTTGAGTGCCGAGTTCCAAGAGTATCTTAGAGAGAATGGGATTCTCTCGCAGTGGACTCCGCCCGCTACACCGCAGTTAAATGGTGTTTCGGAGCGTTGTAACCGGACTTTGATGGACATGGTTCGGTCTATGATGGGGTTCACGGAGTTGCCGCCATCCTTTTGGGGATATGCGCTTGAAACAGCGGCACTGTTGTTGAACAATGTCCATACAAAGGCAGTTGACAAGACTCCATATGAGATATGGATGGGTAAGCCTCCCAAGTATTCTTATCTTAGAATATGGGGGTGTCCTGCTTATGTGAAGCAGACAGTGGGAGATAAATTGGATAGTCGATCCATTTTATGCTACTTTGTGGGATATCCAAGAAATTCCATTGGATATTATTTCTATCATCCCCAAGAAACAAAGGTGTTTGTTTCTAGGAACGCAACCTTTTTGGAAAAGGAATTTCTATTAGATAGAAAAGGCGAGATGATAGAACTCGAAGAGGTTCGAGAGACACCCACAGTTGTAGAACCCACACCCAATGAGCTAAGTGAGGAGATACAAGCTCCTAGGAGATCCGAGAGGATCTCGAGACCACCTGTAAGGTATGGTCTGCTTCTTGAAGAGGGCCATGATGAGCCTAATCTTGGATGTGATCCAAGGACCTTCAAGGAAGCGTTATCGGATGCCGATTCATCCAAATGGCTTGAAGCAATGGAATCTGAGATGAATTCCATGCATTCGAACCAAGTGTGGAATCTTGTGGATCCACCTGAGGGAACTGTTCCCATAGGGTGTAAATGGATTTACAAGAGGAAACTTGGGGCGGATGGGAAGGTATTGACCTTCAAGGCGCGATTGGTAGCAAAAGGGTATACTCAAAGACAAGGTGTTGACTATGAGGAAACCTTTTCTCCAGTTGCGATGTTCAAGTCCATTAGGATATTGCTAGCCATAGCTGCATGGTTTGACTATGAGATATGGCAGATGGATGTGAAGACAGCCTTCCTTAATGGGGATATTAAGGAAGAAATTTACATGTCTCAACCTGAAGGGTTTACATCCATCGGAAGTGAGCATATGGTATGCAAACTTCAAAGATCTATTTATGGTCTTAAGCAGGCATCGAGGAGCTGGAACCTCAGATTCGATAGTACAATCAAAGAGTTTGGTTTTACTAAGAATCCTGAGGAACCCTGTGTGTATAAGAAGGTCAGTGGGAGTGCTGTGACATTCCTTGTTCTTTATGTTGATGACATTCTACTCATTGGGAATGATGTAGGAATGTTGCAATCAACAAAGATATGGTTAGCAAGTAAGTTCTCAATGCAGGACTTGGGTGAAGCATCTTTTGTATTGGGAATACAGATCTATAGAGATAGATCAAGAAGATTGCTTGGTCTCACCCAGTCCACATACATTGATACCATCGTGAAGCGGTTCTCGATGGATGAGTCCAAGAGAGGACATCTACCAATGTGTCATGGCGTGTCCCTATCCAAGTCTATGTCTCCCAAGACTGATGCAGAGATAGCGGCGATGACACGAATTCCGTATGCTTCGGCTATTGGTAGTATCATGTATGGGATGATATCTACACGTCCTGACGTGGCATTTGCACTAAGTGTAGTGAGTAGATATCAATCCAACCCTGGTCTTCCACACTGGAAAGCTGTGAAAGACATCCTCAAGTATTTGAGAAGGACCAATAAGTTGTTTTTGGTCTATGGGGGTGGAGAACTAAAATTGGAAGGCTATACCGACTCTAGCTTCCAAAGCGATATTGATGACTCGAAGTCAACCTCCGGATTCATATTCATGCTCAATGGTGGTGCTGTCTCTTGGAAGAGTTCCAAGCAAGACAGTACTGCGGATTCCACCACTGAGGCAGAATACATTGCTGCATCGGCTGCAGCAAAGGAGGCTGTTTGGATTAGGAATTTCGTCCAAGAGTTGGGCGTCATTCCAAATGGAGTTGCTCCTATCCCGGTGATGTGCGACAACACGGGAGCCATAGCTCAGGCGAAGGAGCCAAGGTCTCATCAGAAGTCCAAACACGTATTGAGAAAGTACCACATCCTCAGAGAGATCGTGGAAAGAGGAGATGTCGTGATTGACAAAGTCGGCTCCGCAGATAATATTGCTGATCCACTAACTAAGCCTTTACCAGGACCATCATTCGAGAAGCATCGCGAATCAATGGGTCTAAAGAATATAGGTAGTTGGCTCTAGTGCAAGTGGGAGATTGTTAGAGTAGGTGCACGTCGAGCCAAATGTTGGTCGACTGTTCACGATGAAACTCTTTGTATAAACGATCTTTATTTTAATAATATTTGAATTTATTAATTTGGCGCATCTTTATCTTTATACCCATGCTAGTTGCATAGATAAAGTCATTGAATATACAAATAGTAGAAAGAATATGAGATGCTCATATGATGAGTATCATGAAACTCATATTTGGAATACTGTATATTCTGAACCGTTCCTAGTCGATTCAGCCGCCACTAAGAAGGATAAAGGTCGCTCGAGTTAGAGACTAGTATCTGCGATGTGAGTACCATGTTTCATTGGTAGGGGACATTGTGATGTCCGAGCATGCAGATAGGTGCTCCTGGTAGAGTGCACTGAACAACCCTCCATAAAAGGACTTTCCAAGTGGTTCTCACTTATCGAGTGGAAAAGTCCTGGTTTATGGTTGTACAGAATTAGTCCTTATGACCCGGGACAACATTGAGACTCTATGTGCTAGCGTTTCACTTTGACTTGTTTACCGACTCTTATGGGGTCATTAGGTGGCAAGGTTGGGTGTTACGGCGAAACATATAGGAGTCGATGCATTGTAGTCGGGGATTCACCGCTTACCTACGGGTATGGATATCCTATGTGTTTTTCATGTATGTGTGGGTTGAAATCTCTGATCAGAGTATGGTGGTAATTATGAAAGGGGTTTCATAGATTACACCATCGATGCAACCACAACATGACACATAGTATCGATTCATTGACAACTCTCGATAGACCAATAGTTGTCGAATCGGTCGGGATATATGAGTTGAAGGGACCGTACTGTACGCTAACCATAATTGAATGGTTCTTGCAGGCACTATCATGTGATACCTAGGGAATCACGTAAGCGATGCTGCTAGGCGTTTAACGTGATTGGTTGGGTACTATCAGACTTGAGTTCTGACGTTCTTACTATCAAGGAGTTGATAAGTAAGAATGGAGCAATTGGGGTATGCTCGAATAAGGACATGTTTAGTCCGAATCACATAGAGATGTGAACCCACGGCTAGTTGTATCAATGAACCATTGAGGGCCACACAAGTACTTGCTTTGTAAATCCCGATGAGAAGTAAAATAGTTCAATGTGTTGAACGGCTTATAAATGTGTTTATAAGCGTTAAGAAAAATAGAAGTATGACTTCTAAGAGAGAAATATAAATTTTAATTTATGGAAGTGTTCCTAAGATTAAAATTTGGCCAAGTAAATAATGTAGTTGAAAATTGTGATTTTCATAAACATTATTGGAGACTAAATTAAATTAATTCAAGTGTTGAATTAATTAAACACTAGTGGACCTAGTAGAGTCCAAATAATTAAAAATAATTCAAGTGTTGAATTAATAATATTGAGTCTTGTAGAGCTCAATTAAAATAATTATTTAACTAGTGGGACTTGAATAAATTCAAGTAGTATTTAATTAATCTCAAAATGTTTGAGATAATTAAAATTTAGTCTATGGTTTTTAATGTGTTAAAAACCATATTATATATGTGAGACATGCTAGGGTTTGCATGCTTGGGAGGGAAAGGTTGTTGTATTACTTTTTATTAAAAAATTCCAAAAGCATGCAACTTTTGAGAGACAACTTTACCAACAACCTAGTCTAGTACTTCCACTACTCATCACAATCTCACTTTGGCCGAAACTTTTTAAAAAAATTTCTCTCAATTCTCTCTCATTTTTTGTTCTTCATTTTTGGAGATACAAAATCATTCTCATTGAAAAATCTTCAAATATTTCTAGTGCAATATTTGAAGGGGTTTACATTGCTAGTGGTGGGCTTGATTTTGAAGCAAAGGAGGAGGAGCTTGTAGACTTATCTTCCATTTCAAGAGCTTTGTTGTTCACAACAAAGTTGGAGCCAAACATCAACCTCAAGAGGTTGATAGGTAAATCTTTCTTAAACATCCTATGCATGTTTTTGTGATTTTGTAAATATTACACAAAATATATATGGTGGCCGAATTTTTGTGCTAAAAATTAAATTTTTTGACTTCCGTTGCGCTTCCGGCCACTGTAACCGGTCCGCTTTCACTTGACATAGTAGACATTATAGAATCGAAGTCAGATTAAGAAACAGATTGAATATGTAATTGTTATGATTTTTGGAGTTGATTTGACTGAGATTTCATATCAGATTCGTATTGTTATTGAGATTATCACTTGTATCAGTATTGATTACGAGTTCTGGTATTATAGTTGTGATGTTGAGAATGACGGGGTTATTCAGATTGTATCGTTATGCCGTTTAAACATCAGTTGAGTTAGATTGATCAGATTGAGATATGATTTCGATTAGATTGTGATATTATTGATATGACTCAGATTGTATCCTGTTCAGATATTGATCAAATTGTATACTGATTTGAGTATTGATCAGAACAGATTGTGTATTGAGTTATTTACTGATACGTTGTATTCGATATTGTCATTTCTGTAAGGCTCGAGAATTGTCAATTGGCATTGATGTGAGACTTGAAACCATGAGAATGCATGACATATAGAGTGGAATTTTTGAAGCATGGCCGAAGCCACACCGCACCCGCGGTGTTAGAGATACAGCACCCTGCGGTGCATTGAGAGGAAATTAGTGAATTTGTGCGAACAGACACCGCACCCGCGGTGCTAGCAAGACCGCCCCCGCGGTGTGAGACCGCACCCGCGGTCATGCAAGGACCGCACCCGCGGTCTAGGTGCTGCACTATTAGATTAATTTGCCGTGAGCATAGCGCACCCGCACTCTTGAGTTGCCGCACCCGCGGTTTGCATGCGAAAATGCCACCTTTGAATTTCGTGTTGACACATGGCTTGGGGTATATAAGCTTGCATGACACCTCATTTTCTTCATCTGATCAGTAAGTAGGAACCGAGAGAGCTTGGAGGGAGGAGCTTTCATTCTTTTGATCTTTAACTTGAGAGTTTGAATGATTTAGCCATCCGATTTATATTCCGAGTTAAGATTTGTGATCCTTGCATCGTTGGCTACGAAAGGATGTAAGTATATTCCATTTTCAGCATGTTTCGAAATAATGATGTTGGGGAAATTCAGATTTGAGTTAAAATATGAGTTCGTGATATATTGAGCATGATATATTCGTTGTCGGATCGATTTTCGGACACCGTAGGCTATTGTTTCGATTTTCAGCATGTGTTAAGTTACGGTTGTTCAGATTTCAGCCTATGTATTGAGGTGTGATGAGATTATGAGTTGATTATGATCGAGTATGATATTCTTGAGTTATCGGTATCGAAGAATTATGCCGTTACGCCGTCGAATTGCATTGAAACCGATGTTAGGTTTGTATATTGATTTGTTTGAGATGTATATGATTGAAGTGCACATTGTTTATGCCATTTCAGATTTGTATTGGCTATTGTGAACTCGAGACTTCGACTACGACACCGACTATTCGATAAGAAAGGTATAATTCATGTGGTCACGGGATTGCACAACTCGATTCAGATTTGATACGAGTTTCCCTAAATCACATACTAGATTGTTATTACATTTGATTATGTAATGCCTTGTTTATTGATTTATATTCGAGTCCTGAGATAGGAGAGATTGGCAGACTTGCCAAAACTAGACGTTTCGGTGTATCGACGCATAGGAGCAGATTTGCTATATGTGTAGACCCTCGATACAGAGTTGACCGAAGTCTAGGAATAAGACGTACCGTTGCCCCGAGTGGTTGGATAGGTGACAGACCGTCTTATTCACACCGGGATCCCTAGATTAGAAAAGAGTCGAGTCAAGATTTGAATGTTGAATACAGATTTGTATTCTACTACATGTTTAGATTTATATTCATGTTACTTGATTTATGTTATGCATTTGTACATGATTTATTACATTGCATGCATCCATGTTTTATACTGGGATATGTTCTCACCGGAGTTATCCGGCTGTTGTCGTGTCTGTATGTGTGCATGGCAACAGGTGGGGCAGGATCGGGGTCACGAGCTAGATGAGAGATGATGATAGCGTGGAGATCTCGGGCATTGCAGATTACTAGTGTTTTCTTATGAAACTTGTACTACTTATGTTGGTAGTTGTCATTTGAACACTAGTGTATGTTTGTACGAACAGACTTGTATGTACATTACGTTGTTTAATTTCTATCGAGATATGTTATGCTTTAATTAATACATTTGAAGTAAAGTTAAAAGCAAAATTTTGACCCACATTTTCGAACAAAGATCCAATTAAATCCCAAACGAATAGAGTTAGAGCCCGGTCCCCACAACAGGTGGTATCAGAGCAGTAGGTTCTGTAGACTGAAATAGAATAGAATGAGCGGGGTAGATCGAGTCATCTTCCTTGCTTTTGAGATGCTAGCATGCTTTATTGCTTTCCCTATTATATGTTGTGTTGTATTATCTGAATTGATTTACAGCATTTCAAGCCTGAATCAGAACCGATTCTCGATCAGAGGTATATGATCAGAGGAGGGCTGAGACAGATGATCTTGGTTGTGTACTAATCAGTTTGATAATCAGATTTATGCCGCCTAGACGTATACCACAGCCAGAGCAGGGTAGCACATCAGGTGCACAGATGGATGTCACCGCTACGCCGATGGAGACCTTATTGAAAAGATTTCAGTCTTTCCATCCGCCTACCCTGAAGGGCACAGAGAATGCAGTAGAGTGCCAGAGCTGGCTTGATGATATCGAGATGTTGTTTGAGTCCTTGGCATATACTGATGAGCGACGTGTGAAGTTAATAGGACATCAGATGCAGGAGGTTGCCAAGAGCTGGTGGTTGACTACGAAGAGAGCCTTGGAGCACCGAGGCATTGATATCACGTGGAAAGTTTTTAAAGATGAGTTCTACCAGCGATTCTTTCCCGTTTCGTACCGGAAAGACAAAGGAGCTGAATTTGCGAATCTGAGGCAGGGACAGTGGAACATCGAGGAGTATGTTGCTAAATTTTCTGCATTGCTACGACGAGGCAGTGGCCGATCAGTTCATCAACGGATTGAATCCGGATGTTTTTACTTTGGTGAACACGGGACGTGTAAGGCTCAAAGATTTAGTTATCATAATCAGGTGGATTTGTTGATAATTAAGATGATTGTAGATGTATTTCATTGGACTAGAAAAGAAAGGGAAATGTATAATAAAGATGTGAAAAATAGTCAAAAGAATAAGTAAGGGCCGAAGCTATGGCGCATATGCGCGAAGGAATGCGCGCATATGCATGAGAATTCCAGTAGCAGTGGCGCATATGCGCGGAAAGAGTGGCGCATATGCGCGACATGTACAGTAGCATTGGCGCATATGCGCGAGAGTAGTGGCGCATATGCGCGGAGCGTCCAGAACCATTGGCGCATATGCGCGAATTTAGTGGCGCATATGCGCGAGTGCTAAATTTGCCGAGACAGTAGGTTCGGCGCATATGCGCGAGTAATGCCGCGCATATGCGCGAGACGTGTATTTCAAAGGATTGGCCATGTGTCCTAAACCATGCAATGTATATATATATTGACACGAATTTTTCCTTCTTTCCATCAGAATAAATTGAAAGGTGCAGAGAAAAGCTTCCATTTTCTTCATACGGTTGAATTGTACTTTTGTAAGATTTACTCATCCAAATTCAAATCCGACTTCGGTTTTGAACTCCTCTCCGTATTAGCTACGAGGTGATGTATTTTTCTTTCAGTTTCAACATGATTTGAGATATGGTGATTGGGGAAATTGTGAATTACACTAGATTATGTGTTCTTGTTAAGTTGAGGATTGTAGAATCGAAACCGGATTGAAAAACGGATGTCATATGCTATTTTAGTGGTATAACTTGAGTTATATGCAGATTTGGGAGAGTATAATGTATTGATGAGATCAATTATTGATTCTTGAAATGGGATATTGGTCTAGGTTGAGAATTTGATTGACCGGTATCGAGAAATACGTCGTTATGCCGTCAAATTGTATCGAGATCACGTAGTAACTTGGTTATGTGTTGATTTAGATTAGAAATTGATAGAGTGCGTATCCACATTTCCATTTCAGATTCGTATTGACGACCGTGACAGCGATTCTACGACGAAAGGTATAGTACATGTTTTGTTTGGGGAATCACGACTCAAATGAGATCACATTTGAGTTTCCCAACCAAAATCACATACTTATTTTATTGTTTATATCTTGATATGATTATGAATTGTATATAGATTTGTTTATAGAACTTGTCTGCAAATCTTACTATGCGGTGTTTACAGATCATGGGACATTGCATTAGAATGATTTTGCTTGTTTACAGATTTTGTATTCATGCATTAAGATAGGGCAGTCTGGAGATCAGGCAGACTACTAGATGTTCGGCGATATCTCAGCTTAGGGGAAGATCACCACCCCTTTGTAGACGTGGATACAGATCAGGCCGAAGTCTAGGAATAAGACGTACAGCACCTCGATTGGTAGGGTAGGTGACAGTCAGTGACGTCTTATTCACAACGGGATCCCTAGAGTTCTAGTCGAGTCGCATCTAGACATGATTAGATTCGCATTGCATGATTATATATGAATGACATTCATATCAGCATGTTTCATGTTTTAGATTGTTTTATTTCATGTATACATGTTTATACTGGGATTTGTTCTCACCGGTTTTCCGGCTGTTGTTATGTCTGTATGTGTGCATAACAACAGGTGGGGCAGGATCTGGGTCGAGACAGAGATGATCGTGTTAGCGTGGAGATCTCGGGCGTAGCAGATGGACCAGTAGTTGTCTTTTATTATGTATTGTCTTTTATTACTGGTTAGGGGGAACATACAGAGTAATACATGTATTTGACGTTGGTATGTTGTATTTAAATAAAGAACTCATGCTGGTTTGTTTACATTAGATTTAATGTTAAAAAGCGAAAAATTGACCCACGTTTTTATATTAATGATCCATTTAATCCCAAGAAAAAGAATAAGAGCCCGGGTCCCCACAACAGGTGGTATCAGAGCAGAGAGTTCCTTTAGACTGAGATAGGATAGAATGAGCGGGGTAGATCGAGTCTTCTTCCTTGCTTATGATGTGCTAGCATGATTATTGCTTTCCTATTACATGTTGTTTGTGTTTGATTTCTTTCAGCATGTGATAAACTGAATCAGAACTGATTCTAGATCAGAGGTAACTGACTAGAGGATGGCTGAGACAGTTGTATATATTGTTGTGTACTAATCCTTTGGATTATTAGATATGCCTCCTAGAAGAGCAGCCGTACCTCTACTACCAGCAGCGCCAGAACAGGGGAGTACATCCGGAGATTCTATGGATGTTACGGCGACCCCTATGGAGACGTTGCTGAAGCGATTCCAATCCTTTCGACCTCCCACCTTAAAAGGTACCGAGAATGCCATCGAGTGCGAAAGTTGGCTTAAGGACATTGAAATGCTATTCGACTCTTTGGAGTACAGTGACGAGAAGAGAATAAAGCTAATTGGCCATCAATTGCAAGATATAGCCAAGAATTGGTGGTTGAACATTAAGAGAGCTTTAGAGCAGCGTGGCACTGAGATTACATGGAAGATATTCAAGACGGAGTTCTACCAGCGGTTCTTCCCTGTATCCTACCGTAAAGATAAAGGCGCTGAATTCGCAAACCTGAGGCAAGGGCAATTGAACATTGAAGAGTACGTTGCTAAATTTTCCTCTTTGCTTCGTTTTGCACCCCATGTTTCAGGGAATGATGAGGCCATGGCAGATCAGTTTATAAATGGCCTGAATCCAGATATCTTTACGTTGGTCAATACTGGGAGACCCGATAATTTCTCGGATGCATTGAATCGAGCCAAAGGAGCTGAAGCAGGATTGCTTAGGCAACGGAGTGCTCCGTATGTTACACCGAGTCCGAGACCGCCACTACCTCCATCCCAAGTTCCTCCTCCTCGATTCGAAAGCGGTGGTAGTAGTAGTGGACGCAAAGAACAGCTGAAGGTGAAGGGGAAACAGTTTAAGCGACCTGGGAGCAGTTCGTCCAGCTCCAGCGGATCAAGACAGACGGGTTTTGATCAAAGTTCCAGGACTTCAGGTGTTTACTGTAATTCTTGTGGAGGTAGGCATGAGATTGACCTAGATTGTATAGTGTTGGGTCTAGCTGATTTTGATTGTATAGTCGGTATTGACATGCTAACGAAATACAGAGCTACCGTGGATTGTTTCCATAAGATTGTCAGATTCAGACACGAGATGACAGACGAGTGGAAATTCTACGGGAAGGGTTCCAGATCTCGGATTCCCTTGATTTCGGCTCTTACTATGAACAGATTGTTGCAAAAAGGAGCGGATGGTTTCTTTATTTATGCTGTAGATATGCAGAAGTCGAGCCCGGCGTTGGCAGATATACCAGTTGTGCGGGAATTTCCAGATATTTTTCCAGATGAGATCCCAGGATTACCTCCGGTTCGTGAGGTAGACTTCAGTATTGATCTTACACCAGGTACCGTCCCTATTTCGAGAGCCCCGTATAGGATGGCACCCATCGAACTAAAAGAATTGAAAGCACAATTAGAAGATCTTCTAGCCAAGGGATATATCAGACCTAGTGTATCTCCTTGGGGCGCTCCGGTGCTGTTTGTGCGGAAGAAAGACGGTTCGATGCCTTTTGGTTTAACAAATGCTCCTACGGTATTTATGGGCTTGATGAACCAAGTGTTTCAGAAATATTTGGATGAATTTGTCATTGTTTTCATCGATGACATTTTGGTGTATTCTAAGAATAGGAATGAGCATGCAGAACATCTCAGGATTGTGTTGCAGACACTGAGAAATGAGAGATTGTATGCTAAATTGTCAAAGTGTGAGTTTTGGTTGAATCGAGTTGTCTTTTTGGGACACATTATATCTGGAGATGGTATTTCTATGGATCCGAGTAAAGTTGAAGCTGTGATCAGTTGGTCGAGACCGACTTCGGTACCAGAAATACGCAGTTTCATGGGTCTGGCCGGATACTACAGAAGATTTATCAAAGATTTCTCCAGTATTGCAAAGCCAATAACTCAATTGACGCAAAAGAATGCATCATTTGTTTGGTCAGAGGAGTGTGAGTCTAGCTTTGTTGAATTGAAGAAAAGGCTGACCAGTGCTCCAGTACTGACGATACCTTCAGGTACGGGTAATTTCGTTGTATATTGTGATGCTTCGCATAGAGGTTTGGGATGTGTTCTTATGCAGCGAGGCCATGTGATCGCATACGCCTCGAGACAATTGAAGCCACATGAGATACGATACCCCATTCATGATCTGGAATTGGCGGCTATCGTATTTGCATTAAAGATTTGGCGTCATTATCTCTATGGCGAGAAATTTGAGATCTTCTCCGATCACAAAAGCCTGAAATACTTATTTTCTCAATCAGAATTGAATATGAGGCAGCGTAGATGGCTAGATCTTCTGAAAGACTTTGACTGTGAAATCAAATATTATCCAGGGAAGTCAAATGCAGCAGCAGATGCCTTGAGTCGTAAGGTATGTTCTTTATCCTTATCGACGATGGGTGTTAACAAGTTAGTTGAAAATTGCTGTTTCTCCGGATTAGCATTTGATACAGATAAAAAGCCATTACGACTTGCTGCTATCCAAGTTGAGCCCAATTTGATTATGAGGATCAAGGAAGCACAAAGAACCGATCAGAATGTGCAGAAATCAATCCAAATGGTCAGATCAGGGCATGTATCAGAATATCAGGTACGAGATCATGTGTTGTACGTGAATAACCGTCTAGTTGTGCCAGATGTTGCAGATTTGAGACAGCAGATTCTGACAGAGGCACATTGTAGTCGGTTCAGCATCCATCCGGGTGGCAGGAAGATGTACAATGACTTGAAGACACAGTTCTGGTGGAAGCAAATGAAGTCAGACATTGCCGAATTTGTGTCTAAGTGTTTGAACTGCCAACAGGTGAAAGCTGAGAGGAAGAAGCCTGGTGGATTACTTCAGAGCCTAGCCATTCCTGAATGGAAATGGGACCACATTTCCATGGATTTCGTGACGAAGTTACCCAGATCATCCAAGGGCTGTGATGCGATTTGGGTCATTATTGACAGACTGACCAAATCCGCTTGTTTCATTCCATACAGAATGACGTATAGACAAGATCAGATGGCGGAGATTTATATTCGTGAGGTAGTCAGATTGCATGGAGTGCCGAAGTCTATCGTATCAGATCGTGATCCACGATTCACTTCTCACTTCTGGCACAGTTTACAGCAGGCCTTAGGTACGACATTACACCTGAGTACTGCTTACCATCCTCAGACAGACGGACAGTCGGAACGGACTATCCAAACATTAGAGGATATGTTAAGAGCCGTCGTGCTAGATTTTGACATTGGTTGGCAAGATTCCCTACCTCTTTGCGAATTTTCTTACAATAATAGCTATCAGACGAGTATCGAGATGGCACCGTTTGAAGCTTTGTATGGCAAGAAGTGCAGATCTCCGATATATTGGGATGACGTTTCAGAGGTACCAGAACTTGGGCCTGATATGATTCGTGACATGACAGAGAAGGTGAAACTCATTCAGAAGAGGATGAAGACAGCAAAAGATCGACAAGCAAAGTATGCCAATATCAGACGTAGACTGTTAGTATTTGAGGCGGGAGATAGAGTATTCTTGAAAATTTCTCCGTTTAGAGGCGTTGTTCGATTTGGCAAACGCGGGAAACTATCTCCTCGATACATTGGTCCTTACGAGATTCTTGAGAAAATTGGCGATCGAGCTTATCGACTTGCACTTCCTCCTTCTCTATCTGGGATACATGATGTCTTTCAGGTATCGATGTTGCGTAAGTATATGCCAGATGTTTCTCATGTCATTCAGCCTGACGAAGCTGAGCTAGATCAGACCTTGAGCTATGTGGAACAACCGATACAGATTCTTGATCGAAAAGAAAAGAAGCTCAGAACGAAGATTATCCCACTTGTGAAAGTCCAATGGAGTCGTCATGGCATCGAGGAAGCGACGTGGGAGACAGAAGCCAACATGCGACAGAAACACCCCGAATTATTTCAATAATGTAAGTATTGATCTAACTTTGATATTATTACTTTTGATGCTTTCATTGATAGAATGATATGCGATTTCGAGGGCGAAATCATTTCTTAGAGGGGGAGAAATGTAAGGCTCAAAGATTTAGTTATCATAATCAGGTGGATTCGTTGATAATTAAGATGATTGTAGATGTATTTCATTGGACTAGAAAAGAAAGGGAAATGTATAATAAAGATGTGAAAAATAGTCAAAAGAATAAGTAAGGGCCGAAGCTATGGCGCATATGCGCGAAGGAATGCGCGCATATGCATGAGAATTCCAGTAGCAGTGGCGCATATGCGCGGAAAGAGTGGCGCATATGCGCGACATGTACAGTAGCCTTGGCGCATATGCGCGAGAGTAGTGGCGCAAATGCGCGGAGCGTCCAGAACCATTGGCGCATATGCGCGAATTTAGTGGCGCATATGCGCGAGTGCTAAATTTGCCGAGACAGTAGGTTCGGCGCATATGCGCGAGTAATGCCGCGCATATGCGCGAGACGTGTATTTCAAAGGATTGGCCATGTGTCCTAAACCATGCAATGTATATATATATTGATACGAATTTTTCCTTCTTTCCATCAGAATAAATTGAAAGGTGCAGAGAAAAGCTTCCATTTTCTTCATACGGTTGAATTGTACTTTTGTAAGATTTACTCATCCAAATTCAAATCCGACTTCGGTTTTGAACTCCTCTCCGTATTAGCTACGAGGTGATGTATTTTTCCTTCAGTTTCAACATGATTTGAGATATGGTGATTGGGGAAATTGTGAATTACACTAGATTATGTGTTCTTGTTAAGTTGAGGATTGTAGAATCGAAACCGGATTGAAAAACGGATGTCATATGCTATTTTAGTGGTATAACTTGAGTTATATGCAGATTTGGGAGAGTATAATGTATTGATGAGATCAATTATTGATTCTTGAAATGGGATATTGGTCTAGGTTGAGAATTTGATTGACCGGTATCGAGAAATACGTCGTTATGCCGTCAAATCGTATCGAGATCACGTAGTAACTTGGTTATGTATTGATTTAGATTAGAAATTGATAGAGTGCGTATCCACATTTCCATTTCAGATTCGTATTGACGACCGTGACAGCGATTCTACGACGAAAGGTATAGTACATGTTTTGTTTGGGGAATCACGACTCAAATGAGATCACATTTGAGTTTCCCAACCAAAATCACATACTTATTTTATTGTTTATATCTTGATATGATTATGAATAGTATATAGATTTGTTTATAGAACTTGTCTGCAAATATTACTATGCGGTGTTTACAGATCATGGGACATTGCATTAGAATGATTATGCTTGTTTACAGATTTTGTATTCATGCATTAAGATAGGGCAGTCTGGAGATCAGGCAGACTACTAGATGTTCGGCGATATCTCAGCTTAGGGGAAGATCACCGCCCCTTTGTAGACGTGGATACAGATCAGGCCGAAGTTTAGGAATAAGACGTACAGCACCTCGATTGGTAGGGTAGGTGACAGTCAGTGACGTCTTATTCACAACGGGATCCCTAGAGTTCTAGTCGAGTCGCATCTAGACATGATTAGATTCGCATTGCATGATTATATATGAATGACATTCATATCAGCATGTTTCATGTTTTAGATTGTTTTATTTCATGTATACATGTTTATACTGGGATTTGTTCTCACCGGTTTTCCAGCTGTTGTTATGTCTGTATGTGTGCATAACAACAGGTGGGGCAGGATCTGGGTCGAGACAGAGATGATCGTGTTAGCGTGGAGATCTCGGGCGTACCAGATGGACCAGTAGTTGTCTTTTATTATGTATTGTCTTTTATTACTGGTTAGGGGGAACATACAGAGTAATACATGTATTTGACGTTGGTATGTTGTATTTAAATAAAGAACTCATGCTGGTTTGTTTACATTAGATTTAATGTTAAAAAGCGAAAAATTGACCCACGTTTTTATATTAATGATCCATTTAATCCCAAGAAAAAGAATAAGAGCCCGGGTCCCCACAGGACGGCCTAGTACTTTTTCAGAGGCACTGAACCGAGCAAAGGGAGCAGAGGCTGGCTTGATCAGGCAGCGAGGGGCTTCCTACGGTGTTCAGGGGCAGAGACCGCCACAGCCTACCACCGTTCAATTTCCACCACCTCCTCCTCGTTTTGACAGCGGAGCTAGTGGTAGTGGTAAGAAGGAATTTCTGAAGGCTAAAGGCAAATAGTTTAAGAAATCTGGGAGTAGTTCATCGAGTTCGAGTGGATCTCGACAGAGAGGTCAGGGGTCAGAGTATAGTGGCGCATACTGTGGTTCGTGCGGAGGGCGACATGCGACGGAGCAGTGTCAAGGAGTTATGGGACGCTGCAACATCTGTAGGCAACAGGGACACTTTGCTAGAGTTTGTCCCCAGAGAGGTGCACAACGATTCCAGAGCACAGGATCATCAGCACCAGCGCCACAGATGGAGAGACAGGCATCTTCTGTACACTCCTTCCAGCCACCCTCCACACAGACTCAGCAAAGACCAGGAGGTAGTCAGACTGTGAGTCAGCCTCCCCGACAGCAGGCACGTGTCTTTGCCCTGACAGAGGAGCAGGCGCAGGAGGCGCCAGATGACGTCATTGCAGGTAGCTGTTTTCTTTGCGGTTATCCTGCATATGTGTTGATTGACACAGGGGCATCTCATACATTTATATCTGAACATTTTGCATTGAGACATGCATTGCCTGTTGAGTCGATGTCTACAGTAGTGTCTATAGCTTCTCCGTTGGGAAGTGGTTTGATATCTGTGACTACTGTTAGACACTGTATGCTTCAGTTTGAGGGGCATGAGATCGATCTTGATTGTGTAGTACTTGGTTTAGCTGATTTTGATTGTATAGTTGGTATAGACATGTTGACCAAGTACAGGGCCACTGTAGATTGTTTCCACAAGATTGTCAGATTCAGACCCGACATGACAGAGGAGTGGAAATTCTACGGCAAGGGTTCCAGATCTCGGATTCCCTTAGTATCTGCTCTGACTATGAGTAGATTGCTTCAGAGAGGAGCAGAGGGCTTTCTTGTATATTCAGTAGATCTACTGAAGTCGAGCCCAGCATTGGCAGATTTGCCAATGGTTTGCGAGTTTGCAGATGTTTTTCCTGACGAAATTCCAGGGTTGCCTCCAGTTCGAGAGGTTGATTTCAGCATTGATCTTGTGCCAGGCAGTGTTCCTATCTCGAGAGCTCCGTATAGGATGGCGCCGATAGAGCTGAAAGAGTTGAAAGCACAGTTGGAGGATCTTTTGTCCAAGGGATATATCAGACCCAGTGTATCTCCTTGGGGTGCTCCGGTGCTTTTCGTTAGAAAGAAAGATGGTTCGATGCGACTGTGTATTGATTACAGACAGTTGAACAAGGCAACAGTGAAGAACAAATATCCGTTGCCGCGCATCGACGATTTATTTGACCAGTTACAGGGATCTTCGGTATATTCGAAGATTGATTTGAGATCAGGATATCATCAGCTCCGAGTTAGAGACGTTGATATTCCGAAGACTGCATTCCGAACCAGGTATGGGCATTACGAGTTTATTGTTATGCCTTTCGGTTTGACGAATGCACCAGCGGTTTTCATGAGTTTGATGAACCGTATTTTTCAGAGATATTTAGATGAATTTGTGATTGTGTTTATTGACGACATTTTAGTGTATTCGAAAAGTTTGACTGAGCATGCAGATCATCTGAGAATTGTATTGAAGACTTTGAGGAATGAGCGGTTGTATGCCAAACTGTTCAAGTGTGAATTCTGGTTGCGACAGGTTGTCTTCTTGGGGCATATTATATCTGGAGATGGTATTGCGATAGATCCGAGTAAAGTTGAGGCTGTGATCAGTTGGCCGAGACCGACTTCTGTGCCTGAGATACGCAGTTTCATGGGTCTAGCCGGGTATTATCGACGTTTTATCCGAGATTTCTCCAGTATAGCGAAGCCTATCACTCAGTTGACCCAGAAGAATATGCCATTTGTGTGGTCCGAAGATTGTGAAGCCAGTTTTGTAGAGCTGAAGAAGAGGCTGACTAGTGCGCCTGTCTTGACGATTCCTGCAGGTACAGGTGAGTTCGTTGTATACTGTGACGCATCTCACAGAGGGTTAGGATGTGTTCTTATGCAGCGAGGGCACGTGATAGCATACGCCTCTAGACAGCTGAAGCCACACGAGACTCGTTATCTGATTCATGATCTTGAATTGGCGGCGATTGTGTTTGCACTTAAGATCTGGCGTCATTATCTGTATGGCGAGAAATTCGAGATTTATTCCGATCATAAGAGCTTGAAGTATCTCTTTTCTCAGTCAGAGTTGAACATGAGACAGCGACGATGGCTTGATCTGTTGAAAGATTTTGATTGCGAGATCAAGTACCATCCAGGAAAGTCGAATGCAGCGGCAGACGCCTTGAGTCGAAAGGTATGTTCTTTTTCCTTGTCGACTATAGGTGTATCGAGTTTAGTAGAAGATTGTTGCTTGTCTGGATTGACATTTGATACAGAGAGTAGACCGCTGCGACTTGCTGCGATTCAGATTGAGCTAGATCTGATTTCGAGGCTCAAAGAAGCACAAAGAACTGATCCGAGCGTGCAGAGATCGATTGATATGGTCAGAGCTGGTCATATATCAGAGTATCAGGTTAGAGATTCTGTTCTGTATGTGAATAACCGCTTAGTAGTGCCAGAGATTTCAGATTTGAGACGACAGATCATGTCGGAGGCACACTGTAGTCGGTTCAGCATTCACCCTGGTGGCAGGAAGATGTACAATGATTTGAAGACACAATTTTGGTGGAAACAGATGAAGACAGACATTGCAAAATTCGTGTCTAGATGCCTAAATTGCCAGCGGGTGAAGG
Organism: Primulina eburnea; assembly: GCF_022965805.1. NCBI lineage: Eukaryota > Viridiplantae > Streptophyta > Magnoliopsida > Lamiales > Gesneriaceae > Primulina > Primulina eburnea. The sequence continues at coordinate 24,168,443 of NC_133102.1, read as the reverse complement.
CAGAAAGAAAGAAGCCCGGAGGTTTACTTCAGAGTTTGTCTGTTCCTGAATGGAAATGGGACCACATTTCCATGGACTTCGTGACGAAGTTACCTCGATCTTCGCGGGGCTGTGACGCGATTTGGGTTGTGATAGACAGACTGACCAAATCAGCGTGTTTTATTCCGTACAGGATGACCTATCGACATGATCAGATGGCAGAGTTGTATGTCAAGGAGGTCGTCAGATTGCACGGTGTGCCGAAGTCGATAGTATCAGATCGTGATCCACGATTCACTTCTCACTTTTGGCACAGCTTGCAGCCGGCTTTGGGTACGACTCTACACCTGAGCACTGCTTATCATCCCCAGACAGACGGACAGTCAGAGCGGACTATCCAGACTTTAGAGGACATGCTGAGAGCTGTAGTACTAGATTTTGGTACTAGTTGGCAAGACTCATTGCCGTTGTGTGAGTTTTCATACAACAACAGCTATCAGACGAGCATAGAGATGGCACCGTTCGAAGCTTTATACGGAAAGAAGTGCAGATCTCCGTTGTACTGGGATGATATTTCTGAGGTACCAGAGTTAGGGCCTGATATGATTCGTGAGATGACAGAAAAAGTGAAGATCATTCAGAAACGAATGAAGACGGCACAGGATAGGCAAGCGAAGTACGCCAATATTAGACGTAGACCGTTAGTATTCGAACAGGGAGACAGAGTATTTCTGAAGATTTCACCTTTCAGAGGCGTTGTCAGATTTGGCAAGCGAGGAAAGTTGTCTCCTAGATACGTCGGTCCGTATGAGATTCTTGAGAAGATTGGCGATCGAGCTTACAGACTTGCTCTTCCTCCTTCATTGTCTGGTATACATGACGTTTTTCATGTATCGATGTTGCACAGATACATGCCGGATGATTCTCATGTCATTCAGCCTGAAGAAGCCGAGTTAGATCAGACTTTGAGCTATGTTGAGCGACCGATTCAGATTCTTGATCGGAAGGAGAAACAGCTTAGAACCAAGACTATTCCGCTTGTGAAGGTTCAATGGAATCGTCATGGCGTCGAGGAAGCGACTTGGGAGACAGAGTCTGAAATGAGACAGAGGCATCCCGAGCTATTCTTATGATGTGAGTCTTTCTTCCCGATTTGACTTTACAATTTTGTATATAACTGCATGAATAATTGCTTGTGAGTTCGAGGACGAGCTCTTGTCTAAGAGGGGGAGAAATGTAAGGCTCGAGAATTGTCAATTGGCATTGATGTGAGACTTGAAACCATGAGAATGCATGACATATAGAGTGGAATTTTTGAAGCATGGCCGAAGCCACACCGAACCCGCGGTGTTAGAGATACAGCACCCGCGGTGCATTGAGAGGAAATTAGTGAATTTGTGCGAACAGACACCGCACCCGCGGTGCTAGCAAGACCGCCCCCGCGGTGTGAGACCGCACCCGCGGTCATGCAAGGACCGCACCCGCGGTCTAGGTGCTGCACTATTAGATTAATTTGCCGTGAGCACAGCGCACCCGCACTCTTGAGTTGCCGCACCCGCGGTTTGCATGCGAAAATGCCACCTTTGAATTTCGTGTTGACACATGGCTTGGGGTATATAAGCTTGCATGACACCTCATTTTCTTCATCTGATCAGTAAGTAGGAACCGAGAGAGCTTGGAGGGAGGAGCTTTCATTCTTTTGATCTTTAACTTGAGAGTTTGAATGATTTACCCATCCGATTTATATTCCGAGTTAAGATTTGTGATCCTTGCATCGTTGGCTACGAAAGGATGTAAGTATATTCCATTTTCAGCATGTTTCGAAATAATGATGTTGGGGAAATTCAGATTTGAGTTAAAATATGAGTTCGTGATATATTGAGCATGATATATTCGTTGTCGGATCGATTTTCGGACACCGTAGGCTATTGTTTCGATTTTCAGCATGTGTTAAGTTACGTTTGTTCAGATTTCAGCCTATGTATTGAGGTGTGATGAGATTATGAGTTGATTATGATCGAGTATGATATTCTTGAGTTATCGGTATCGAAGAATTATGACGTTACGCCGTCGAATTGCATTGAAACCGATGTTAGCTTTGTATATTGATTTGTTTGAGATGTATATGATTGAAGTGCACATTGTTTATGCCATTTCAGATTTGTATTGGCTATTGTGAACTCGAGACTTCGACTACGACACCGACTATTCGATAAGAAAGGTATAATTCATGTGGTCACGGGATTGCACAACTCGATTCAGATTTGATACGAGTTTCCCTAAATCACATACTAGATTGTTATTACATTTGATTATGTAATGCCTTGTTTATTGATTTATATTCGAGTCCTGAGATAGGAGAGATTGGCAGACTTGCCAAAACTAGACGTTTCGGTGTATCGACGCATAGGAGCAGATTTGCTATATGTGTAGACCCTCGATACAGAGTTGACCGAAGTCTAGGAATAAGACGTACCGTTGCCCCGAGTGGTTGGGTAGGTGACAGACCGTCTTATTCACACCGGGATCCCTAGATTAGAAAAGAGTCGAGTCAAGATTTGAATGTTGAATACAGATTTGTATTCTACTACATGTTTAGATTTATATTCATGTTACTTGATTTATGTTATGCATTTGTACATGATTTATTACATTGCATGCATCCATGTTTTATACTGGGATATGTTCTCACCGGAGTTATCCGGCTGTTGTCGTGTCTGTATGTGTGCATGGCAACAGGTGGGGCAGGATCGGGGTCACGAGCTAGATGAGAGATGATGATAGCGTGGAGATCTCGGGCATTGCAGATTACTAGTGTTTTCTTATGAAACTTGTACTACTTATGTTGGTAGTTGTCATTTGAACACTAGTGTATGTTTGTACGAACAGACTTGTATGTACATTACGTTGTTTAATTTCTATCGAGATATGTTATGCTTTAATTAATACATTTGAAGTAAAGTTAAAAGCAAAATTTTGACCCACATTTTCGAACAAAGATCCAATTAAATCCCAAACGAATAGAGTTAGAGCCCGGGTCCCCACAATTTCAGATTTGATATGGACAGAGTTGAATACAGGTCATCGTCTTCGTCAGACAGGGAAGACAAAGGTATAATTCATGTGATATTCGGGAAGATACAACTCAAATAGATCCCATTTGAGTTTCCCAATAAAATCACATACTAGACTATTATTTATGTTTTGATATGATCATGGTTTGTTTACAGATTTTGTATTCATGCATTAAGATAGGAAAGTCTGAGAGATCATCCAGACTTCTAGACGTTCGGCGATATCACATCTTAGGGGAAGATCACCGCCCCTATTGTAGACGTGGATACAGATCAGGCCGAAGTCTAGGAATAAGACGTACAGCACCTCGATTGGGAGGGTAGGTGACAGACAGTGACGTCTTATTCACAACGGGATCCCTAGAGTTATAGATCGAGTCAAGTCTAGACATGATTTGATTAGAACTGCATACTTATATGGATGTGGCTCCTAGATCATGGGACCCATCATTACTGATTTCAGTTGGGTTAGCATGTTCTATGATTAAGATTGTTTATATGCATATTTATCGGATTTGAATTGCATGCTTATTTGATTAATTTCATAGATTATGAAATAGATTGTTTATATACGTGATGGCATGTTTTATAAAGTAGTTGTTTATATACATGCTTACCATGTTTTATACTGGGATTATTCTCACCGGAGTTATCCGGCTGTTGTCTTGTTTTGTATGTGTGCATGACAACAGGTGGGGCTGGATCAGGGTCGAGATGACGATGAGAGAAGACGAGTTAGCGTGGTGATTCCGGACTTGTAGCAGACTTGGTGTATTACTTAAATTTAGTAATTGAACCTTAGACTTAGGTTGTACAGTATTGTACTTTTATACTGAACTGTAGTTTTATACAGAGATGTATATTGTTTAGATTCCATTACCTTCCGCAGTTACATTTATAAAGAAAAATTTTTAGACCCTGCTTTATCTTAATTGATAATTAAATCCCAAAGATGATTAACAAGACAGATCAGCGTCCGGGTCCCCACACCATACCCGGTTCAAAATGCTGTCTTCGGTATATCTACATCTCGAACTCGGAGCTGATGATATCCGGATCGTAAATCAATCTTAGAATAAACAGAGGATCCCTGCAACTTATCAAATAAATCATCAATTCTAGGCAAAGGATACTTATTCTTTATCGTTGCCTTATTCAGTTGCCTGTAATCGATACACAACCGCATCGATCCATCTTTCTTTCGCACAAATAACACCGGAGCGCCCCAAGGAGATACACTAGGTCTGATATATCCCTTGGCTAGAAGATCTTCCAACTGTGCCTTTAATTCTTTCAACTCTATCGGTGCCATCCTATACGGAGCTCTCGAAATAGGAGTGGTACCTGGAATCAAATCAATACTAAAATCTACCTCTCGCACCGGAGGTAACCCTGGAATCTCCTCTGGAAACACATCTGTATATTCCCGTACTACTGTCAAATCTGCCAATGTAGGGCTAGATTCCTGAACATCTACAGCATACACAAGGAACCCATATGCTTCTTTCTGTAACAACTTATTCATAGACAAAGCCGAATCAAGGGAATCCGAGATCTGGAACCCTTTCCGTAGAATTTTCACTCTTCTGCCATTTCTGGTCTGAATCTGACAATCTTGTGGAAACAATCCACGGTGGCTCTTTACTTTGTTAACATGTCAATTCCAACAATACAATCAAAATCATCTAACCCGAGTACTATGCAATCTAGATCAATTTCATGACCCTGAAACTGTAAGATGCAATGTCTAACCATTGTTGTAATAGCCGAGCCCGGTGTACGGTACGATTTAAGTTTCGTATGTTATTTGGGTTGTGATTAGATGTTTAGAGTTGTGTTTTGGGCCATAGTATTATTGGTTATTATTGTTCTTGAGGTGTTAGTTGTTGTTGGTTGTTCGTTTCAGAGTTTCGGATCGATTTTGGTTGGTTGAATTTTGTTCTTGGCCGTGGCCAGAGTGCACCCGCGGTCTTAGAGGAGTGCCCCCGCGGTGTACTGTGCAGATTTTAGAGTTGGAGGGCCGTAGCATCACCGCACCCGCGGTGATGCAGGGACCGCTCCCGCGGTGTGCACCGCACCCGCGGTGCTTGCAGCGCCGCACCCACGGTGTTAGTGGTTCAGGATTTTTGTGGAGTGCCGTGAGCTCAGCGCACCCACGGCCCTTGTGTTGGCGCACCCGCGGTGGAGGTATGGGCGAGATATTATTACCTTTTTGGAGTGGTTAGCCATCACTTTACCCTTTTCATTCCTCTCATTTTCGAATTTCCTCTCATTTCTTAGGGTTTTCTCCTATTTCTTTTGTTCCCTATCTTCAATCCAAGCTTCTTTTCGACGATTCGAGTTGAGATCGACGTTCTCCTTGGTGTTGGGAAGCTTAGGTAAGCTTTTGGTGCGATTCTATTAAGGTTTTGAGTTAAGAGTTGACTTGGGTTTGATGTTTTGATGGTTTAATGGATTATTTAGCTTGGATTCTTGGATATAGAGTTTATAATGGTGTTGTTTATGGATTATTGTTGTAGGTGGTGTACCAAGAGTTATATCAAGGTGTTATTGTGGTTTGTAAGTGGAAATTCATCCCTTTTGCTCACATGATGTTATATGTATTGTGTTTTAAAAGTTTTACTATGATATTCCCTTCAATTGATTCATTGTTATGTATCGATTTCATTGATATGTATATTGGAGGCATTTTATGTCTCATTATTGTTCAAAGGGAATACAAGAGAAAAGAAACAGTTTCAAAGTGATTGTTAAAGCCAAGAGAGAGTTCAAATGTTTTATTGTATTGATAGAAACATAGTCAGAGAATTGCATGCAATTAGTTGATCAACGACCATAGGCTTATATCCCTCAGAGTTATCGGTTTATATCGATTTGGGATACGAGCACCCCAGAGCAGAGATACTATTGATATCAATCCAACCAGAGTAAAGAGAAATACCATCTTATTGCTATGTTATTGCTATGCTATTGCTACAGTATTCATGTTTCAGAGTTGATGGTATTTATGATTTCAAAGCTATGTTTTACAGAGTATATGTTCATTGCTATGTAAGAGTTCCACTTGCTGAGATTTATTCTCATTTCAGTTATTTCATGTGATGCAGATCAGAGTGGCGGCCCGGGACGTTGACTGTGGATAGGGGGTCATATGCATACACCGTTGGAAGGAAGATTTTGGCATGATCATAGGAATGATGTTTTGTATTTTGTTATGTCATTCAAATGATCATGTATTGTTATTTTGTAAAGATGTTTAAAGAATCGTATTTTGAAACTCCTTCCATATTTTAAAGAAAATTTTAATTTCCGTTGTGTATTTTATTTAAAGAGGTCAGAGGTGTCACATTTAGTGGTATCAGAGCGGTGTTCTTCGGACCAATGCATATGACTTCGTCTACTTTTGCGGTGACACAGGCTCTAACTCTTTTCTTTGGGATTAAATGGATCGTTAATATAGAAAGTGGGTCAAATTTTCCGCTTTTCAACATCAAATCTAATGTATATAAACAGGCATACATTCTTTATTTAAATTACAACATAAGGTACAATATGTCTTGTTCCAACCATTCTTAACAACTAGTAATAAAATACAGTACATAACAAAGGTACAACTACTAGTTCTTCTGCTAAGCCCGAGATCACCACGCTATGTCCATCTCTCATCCTCTGCGTGACCCAGATCCTACCCCAGCTGTTGTTATGCACACATACAGACATAACAACAGCCGGAAACTCCGGTGAGAACAAATCCCAGTATAAACATGTATACATGCATATAATCAATTAAACATGAAACATGCTATCATGAATGACATCATATGTACATGCAATGCAATGCGAATCAAATCATGTCTGGACTCGACTCGACTAGAACTCTAGGGATCCCGTGTGAATAAGACGTCAATGTCTGTCACCTACCCTCCCACTCGGGGTGACTGTACGTCTTATTCCTAGACTTCGGTCAGAACTGTATCAACGGCTGCAATAAGAGTAATAGCTACTCCTAAGCTGAGATACACCGAACATCTAGATATTTGACAATGGCTGTCAAAGACTCTCCTATCTTAAATTCAATGAATATCAATCTGTAAACAAAGCATGCACATATTCATATCTGAATATCACAATAATCTTATATGCTTGAATACGATTCTATAATCAAAGCATAATCATGTAACAAGATTTGAATATAATTCTATAAACAATTCATAAACATGTTACCATATATACAATCATTCTAGTATGTGATTTTGGTTTGGGAACTCAAATAATATCTTATTTGAGTTGTGGCTTCCCAAACAAACATGGCTTATACCTTTTGTCGCACAATAAGTGTCGTGGTCGCAGTGTCGAAGACGAATCTTACCGATGTCAATCTGAAATGGCAATGTTGAGACATTCTATCAATCGTTATTCCAAATCAACACATATCTACTTCTATATGTGATCTTGGTACAATTTGACGACATAACGATGTAATTCCTTGATACTAGTCAATCAAATCTCAACATGTATCAACAGTATTCAGTCCTCAACTCACAAACAATATCATAACCATTTCAAATTCTGAAATCTGTATTCTTTCAACTCCTAAAATCTGAAATTCTATAACAATTGCATATGCTATTCGATATTCAATCCGGTAGTGAATATATGGTGCTCAATATATCCAGAACACAATATAAACATTATATTACAATTTCCCCAATCCATAAAATCTGAATCATATTGGAATCGAAGAAAACTTACATCACCTTAAAGCCCTTGAAGCGAGGAACTCAAATCTTAATTCAAAATGAAAATCGGATAGCTAAATCTCGCACAATCACAACTCCAAGATCAAAAGAAATGGAAGCTCTCTCTTTGAAGTTCTCTCTACCTTCCTCGTTCGGAAATGAAGGAAAGGAGGACACATGATCTATATTGCATGCTACGAGACAAGTGTTAGCATTTCCAACAAACACGCATGACCGCGGGTGCGGTACACTAACAGCGCGGGTGCGCTGTGCCCACGGCACATCTTCCATTTTATACATTTCGAGGACCGCGGGTGCGGTCATTGCATAACCGCGGGTGCGGTCTCACCACCGCGGGTGCGGTCCTGCTTCGAATAAACTTGCCAACTTTCTGTCACATGCACTGCGGGTGCGGTCTTAGTTGCACCGCAGGTGCGGTGTGGCTTCGGCAGCACACTCAAAATTCCATATTTTATGACCGCGGGTGCACTCTTATTCTAAGCGCAGGTGCGGTCTCTCACATATGAAATATTTTTTACTTTCATCTTATGATATGCATTCTCATATTCTTCGAGTCGTGCGACAATAAAAACTAATAATCTCGAGCCTTACATTTCTCCCCCTCTAAGAAATGATTTCTCCCTCGAAATCGCAAGCAATCTACTAAACATACATGACAAGTAATATAATCAAGACTGAAAAATTTACTTACATCATGTAAACAATTCGGGATGTTTCTGTCGCATATTTGCTTCTGTCTCCCACGTCGCTTCTTCGGTGCCATGACGACTCCACTGAACTTTCACAAGTGGAATAATCTTCGTTCTGAGCTTCTATTCTTTCCGATCAAGAATCTGTATCGGTTGTTCAATATAGCTCAATGTCTGATCAAGTTCAGCTTCGTCGGGTTGAATGACATGAGAAATATCTGGCATGTATCTACGCAACATTGATACATGAAAAACGTCATGTATTCCCGATAGAGAAGGAGGAAGAGCTAGTCGATAAGCTCGGTCGCCAATCTTCTCTAAAATCTCGTAAGGACCGACGTATCTAGGAGACAGCTTCCCACGCTTACCAAATCTGACAACGCCTCTGAATGGGGAAATCTTTAGAAATACTCGGTCTCCTTGCTCGAATACCAACGGTCTACGTCTGAAATTGGCGTATTTGGCTTGACTATCTTGTGTCGTCTTCATCCTCTTCTGAATGACTTTCACCTTCTCAGTCATGTCACAAATCATATCTGGCCCAAGTTCTGGTACCTCTGAGATGTCATCCCAATATAGCGGAGATCTGCATTTCTTACCATATAAAGCTTCAAACGGTGCCATCTCAATGCTTGTCTGGTAGCTATTGTTGTAAGAGAATTCGCAAAGAGGTAGGGAATCTTGCCAACTAGTGCCAAAATCTAGCACTACGGCTCTCAACATATCATCTAATGTAATGCCCAGAACACTGAGTGATCATTCTGAATTGATAGATATGCTACGAGCAAGGTGCATAGAGATAAGAAATAAGAGATGAAGAAGTTTGGCTTGAAATGTAGAATTATGCAATTGTAATTCGAAGCCATACCGCACTTGCGGTATAAGACAGCACCGCACCCGCGGTGTAAAGAGGGAAAATAAGATTTGGTGCGAAGCAAGACCGCACCCGCGGTGTAAGTACCGTAGGGATATCGCACCCGCGGTCCCAAATTTACCGCACCCGCGGTCGATGCATTGTGAAAAATAAAAGAACTGCCGTGGGCACAGCGCACCCGCGCTCCTTAAGTCACCGCACCCGCAGTCATGCTTGGAGATTGAAAAATAATAACACTTGTCCATAACCATGCAATATGATGTGCTGGTCGTTTCTCCTTCATCTCAGAATGCTGAGACCGAGAATTTGACAAGGAGAAAACCTTCATTCCCTTTCCATCTTAGACTTGTGATTTTGAAGGATTTATCCATCCGATCTTCATTCCGAGTTGAGATTCTTGTTCCCCGCGTTAAGAGCTATAAGGTGATGTAAGTTTCATTTAATTCCAGCATGTTTTGATATTTATGTGTTGGAAAAATGATGAATTGAACTATATATTATGTTCTTGAGATAATAGATATTGTAGAATCGGAAACGGATCAAAGAACGGATGTCATGTGCTATAGTTTCGATTTCCAGCATGTTTATTGAGTTGAGATGGGATATTTCAGTGTGAGACTTTGTATTTTGAGGAGATTAGGAGTTGTTGATATCGAGTTTAATGTTGTTGAACTATCGGTATTGAAGAAATACGTCGTTATGCCGTCAATTTATACCGAGACCGATAATTGAATTGTACAAGATTTGTTGAGTGGTACATTGATAGAATATATCTACACATTGTCATTTCAGACTAAACTTGGCAAAGTTGACATACTGATCTCGAGACTTTGACACCGACTGTTCAACAAGAAAGGTATAAGTCATGTTTTGTTTGGGGAGATGTAACTCAAATAAGATATTATTTGAGTTTCCCAACTAAAATCACATACTATTATTGTTAGATATATTGTAACATGTTTATGAATTGTGTATAGTATTATATTCAATCTTTTAGCATGTTTATGCTTTGATTTCAGAATTGTATTCAAGCATGTATGATCAGTGTGATATTCAGATATGAATATGATTATACTTTGGTTACATATTGATATTCATTGCATCTAAGATAGGAGAGTCTTTGAAAGACATTGTCAAATAGCTAGACGTTTCGGTGTATCTCAGCATAGGAGTAGGTATTACTCTTATTGTCGCCGTTGATACAGCTCAGACCGAAGTCTAGGAATGAGACGTACATTACCCCGAGTGGAGGGTAGGTAGTGACGTCTTATTCACACCGGGATTCCTAGAGTTCTAGTCGAGTCGAGTCCAGACATGGTTTGATTCGCATTGCATTGCATGTGCATATGATGTCATTCATGATAGCATGTTCATGTTTACTTTATTATATGCATGTATACATGTTTATACTGGGATTTGTTCTCACCGGTTTCCGGCTGTTGTTGTGTCTGTATGTGTGCATGACGACAGGTGGGGCAGGATCTGGGTCACGCAGAGGATGAGAGACAGATATAGCGTGGTGATCACGGGCATAGCAGATGGCTAGTAGTTGTACTTTGTTATGTACTGTAGTTGAACACTGGATTGTTGAGTACGTACCAGACGGGATATGTATATTATGTGTTCATGTTGTAATTAAATAAAAATATGATGCTTGTTTATATGCATTAGAGTGAATGTTTAAAAGCAAAAAATTTGACCCACTTTTTATATTAATGATCCGTTTTAATCCCAAAGAAAAGAATTAGAGCCCGGGTCCCCACATCTAATGTCTGGATAGTCCGCTCTGACTGTCCGTCTATCTGAGGATGGTAAGCAGTACTCAGGTGTAATGTCGTACCTAAGGCCTGCTGTAAACTGTGCCAGAAGTGTGAAGTGAATCGTGGATCACGATCTGATACGATAGACTTCGGCACACCATGTAATCTGACTACCTCTCAAACGTATATCTCCGCCATCTGATCGTGTCTGTAAGTCATTCTGTACGGGATGAAACAAGCTGATTTGGTTAATCTGTCGATAACGACCCAAATCGCATCACAGCCTCGGGAAGATCGGGGTAACTTCGTCACGAAATCCATGGAAATGTGATCCCATTTCCATTCTGGAATAGCTAAACTCTGAAGTAGACCTCCGGGTTTCTTCCTCTCGGCTTTCACCCGTTGGCAGTTTAAGCATTTAGACACAAATTCTGCAATGTCTGACTTCATCTGCTTCCACCAGAACTGTGTCTTCAAGTCATTGTACATCTTTCTGCCACCAGGATGGATGCTAAACCGACTACGGTGTGCTTCGGACATAATTTGATGTCTCAAGTCTGAAACATCTGGCACTACAAGGCGGTTATTCACATACAGCACATGATCACGTACCTGATATTCTGATAAATGTCCTGCTCTGACCATTTGAATCGATCTTTGCACATTCTGATCGTTTCGTTGAGCTTCTTTGATCCTCCTGATCAAGTTCGGCTCAACTTGAGTAGCAGCAAGTCGTAGTGGCCTCCTATCTATATCAAATACTAATCCAGAGAAACAACAATTTTCAACTAGCTTTGTAACACCCATGGTTGATAAGGATAAGGAGCAAACCTTTCGACTTAAGGCGTCTGCTGCTGCATTTGACTTCCCTGGGTAATATTTGATTTTGCAATCAAAGTCTTTTAACAGATCAAGCCATCTACGCTGTCGCATATTCAGTTCTGATTGAGAAAATAAGTATTTTAGGCTTTTATGGTCTGAATAGATCTCAAATTTCTCGCCATAAAGATAATGACGCCAGATCTTTAGTGCAAACACGATAGCCGCCAATTCAAGATCATGAATGGGGTATCGAGTCTCGTGAGTCTTCAACTGTCTTGAGGCATATGCGACCACATGACCTCGCTGCATAAGAACACATCCCAACCCTCTGTGAGAGGCATCACAATATACAACGAAATCACCCATACCTGAAGGAATCATCAAGACAGGTGCACTGGTCAGCCTCTTCTTCAATTCTAGTAAGCTCGACTCACACTCTTCAGACCAGAGGAATGGCGCATTCTTCTGTGTCAATTGTGTAATTGGCCTCGCAATACGGGAGAAATCTTGGATGAATCGTCTATAGTATCATGCTAGACCCATGAAACTGAGTATTTCCGGCACAGAAGTCGGTCTCGACCAACTGATCACCGCTTCCACTTTACTCGGATCTACAGATATACCATCTCCGGATATGATATGTCCCAAGAATACAACTCGATTTAGCCAAAATTCACACTTTGACAATTTGGCATACAATCTCTCATTTCTCAGTGTCTGCAACACAATTCGGAGATGTTTTGTGAGGGGACCCGGACGCTGATCTTTTTCTTAATCATCTTTTGGGATTTAATTATCAATTAAGATAAACAGGGTCTAAAAAAAATTTCTTTTTAAAATAAAGTGCGGAAGGTAATGGCATCTAAATAATATACATATCTGTATAACAGTACAAATCTTGTACAACATGTTTCTCGATCAAATTAATCTAAGGTTTAACTACTAATTTCAAGTACTAAACCAGGTCTACAATAAGTCCGGAATCACCACGCTAAACTCGTCTTCTCTCCTTATCTTCTTGACCCTAATCCAGCCCCACCTGTTGTCATGCACACATACAAAACAAGACAACAGCCGGATAACTCCGGTGAGAATAAATCCTAGTATAAAACATGGTAAACATTCATATACACAAAGTAAATCATGAATTATTCTATCATGAATAAAACTAAAAGTAATAGGTTTCATAATCTATGAAATCTAATCAAATAAGCATGCAACACAGATAAGTTAAACATGCTACTCCAATCAAATCATAAAAACATGCTATCATGACTGAAAGCAATAAACACTGGGTTTCATAATCTATGAAACCACATCTCTAAACACATGCAGTTCTAGTCAAATCATGTCTAGACTAGACTCAACTATAACTCTAGGGATCCCGGTGTGAATAAGACGTAACTGTCTGTCACCTACCCTCCCAATCGGGGTGACGTACGTCTTATTCCTAGACTTCGGTCATATCTGTATCGAATACTCTACAATAGGAGGGTGTCTGCTCCTATGCAACGATACACCGAACATCTAGAAGTCTGACTATCTGTCAAACTTTCCTATCTCAAATGCAATGAATACAATCTATAAACAAAGCATGTTCTTTTAAAAAGATTTGAATATAAGTCTTTAAACAAATCATAATCATATCAAAAGATAAACAATAATCAAGTATGTGATTTTATTGGGAAACTGAAATGAGATCTGATTTGAGTTATGTCTTCCCAGATATCACATGAATTATACCTTTGTCTTCCCCGTCTAAGGAAGACGAAGTCTCGAAGTCCAATCTGTCCATATCCGATCTGAAATGACAAGATCAAATACACTGTATCAATGTGTAACTCAATTCACAATCTGTTCTGATCAATACTCAACTCAGTACATAATCTGCTCAATATCTGAACAAAATACAATCTGATTCATATCAACAATATCATGATATAATCGAAATCAATACTAAATCTGATCAATCTGAATCCACTGATGTTTTAACGGTACAATAATACAGTCTTGTAACCCCATAAATCTCAACATCACAGATATCATATCTAATTCATACTCAGAAAACACTGAAATTCATAACACAGACATATGGTATAATTTCTTCGATCTGACTTCACATATCTACTGAATAATCTATCCAGAACATATAAGAATAATCATCTTTCTATTCTTGAATTAAGACCAATACAATTCTAGTGTTCAATCTCAATCAATATCTTCTGAAATTCATAACAATTGTATAATCAGTCTGTTCTTTAATCTGACTTCGATTATACAATACCTACGGTAGTAGAAACACCATATCTGAATCATAGTCGATTCTAGCAACATCATATTTTCAAATCATGTCTAAACGTAACAAAACTTACGTCCTTGTGTAGCTCTTGGTGAGAGGAGCTCAAAACTGAAGTCGGATTTAAATTCTGATAGACGGATCTTGCCGAATCGAAATTTTAAAGAAAATAAAAGCTTGAGAATTTCCATGGAAGATTTCGGTTTTTCCCCTCATGCAATTCTGAATTTTAAAGTGCACAATGACACGTTAATGGGGTGACCAAGACAAGTGTCCCACTCAATTTTCCATATTTGCACTTTAGTCCCTCAACTTTTCACTAATTGCAAATTGGCCCCCGCTCAATCTTTTAAATTCAATTCAATCCTAAATAATTCCATTTCAATCCTAAATAATTGCAAACATCTTGGAATATAATTCAACACTCCAAAAGTTTCCAATTACATATTCTCGGATTAAAATAATATCATCTTTATTATCTCGGGCCTTACATTTCTCCCCCTCTTAGATTTGAGTTCGTCCTCGAACTCATAAACAATCAATTCAGAGATATCAGAAGAAATGCATAACAGAGTTTAAACCAAAACTCAAATATCTGATTGCAGTCTGGAATAAGAATTTACTAAGTATAATGTCATAATACTTCTCCAGTCCTTCTGACAGAATCAATCTCACATTACTGGCTTTACAACATCCGTATAAACCAATCTACAGCTCATCATATATCAGTACTATATGCTGTTATCAAATCAGTTTATCCCGATCAAGGACATATACCATCTTCAGCTTCAAGTTCCAATCGTCATCATCCGACGTTGGTTTCTTAAGTATGTCCATTCTGAACTATCTTCATATTCCTTCTAATTTTCTTCAAAAGAAATCTATAGTATTCACCGTATACTGTCTTGTCTATAACTATCTCATTCCCTATCTGATAAGCTGATAGTTATTGTCACACAGTGATAATAAATCATATCAATTAGTGCTAACATCCAGCACTCTATAACTCTACCAAAATCTTCCAATATCTGGATAAAATATTCTGACAGTCTGTCAATCTGTGAAGAATTTAAAAGAAAGCTCATGATATACTCTGCCATACGTACAAAATCAATCAATTCACAATCTGATATAATCTACTGTGGCATTCTGATCTTTCTAACCACTTTTCTGACATCAATCTGTGTCATTTGGTCATGTTTGTACGTAATCTGGTACAAACTGATAGCTATAGATTGAACAATCTGTCAATCTTAATCATATCATATCATAATCTATAAGGAAAATGGCAGTAATTTCATTACGAAAGCCATAGAAATGCACTCCCATTTCTATTCAGAAATATACAAATCTGTAATAATCTTCTGATTTCTATCTTTCTGTCTTTTCTGTTAGCAATTCAGACATATCAGTATAATTTTCTGCCAACATTTCAGTATAATTCTGTTATACTGATCTCATCTGTCTATGTCACAACTATCTGTTCGAATACAATACATTCTCAATCATCAGACTGAACACTGAATTTATTACTGTAAGTTTCCGACAATATCTATTCTTTCTGATTCGAACTATTTGATATACACAAATCAGTTAATAACATAAATTTAGAGATGAAATACCTACCTGGTATTCGGCTCTGACTATCAATATCAAGCTTTGCTGTACAATTCTGACACATCTGACATTCCAGAATAATCAATCTCATACAAAATATAAAATCACATGTCTGTTACTCTGTTCTGATCATTACAATCAAGTTCTGAACATTCTGATCACATTTCTGAATAGTTGTACCTCTCGAAAACAATTCTGATACAATTGAACTGTATATATTCTCAACGGTTCACAACAATCTGTGTTGTAATAGCCGAGCCCGGTGTACGGTACGGTTTAAGCTTTACTTGCTATTTGGGTTATGATTTAGTTGTTTAGAGTTGTGTTTTGGGCCATAGTATTATTGGTTATTGTTGTTTTGAGGTATTAGATGTTGTTGGTTGTTCGTTTCAGCGTTTCGGATCGAGTTTAGTTGATTTATTACTGTTCATTGCCGTGGCTTGAGTGCACCCGCGCTCTAAGAGGAGTGCCCCCGCGGTGTACTATTCATCATTTTGGATTTGGAAGGCCGTGGCATCACCGCACCCGCGGCAGTGCAAGGACCGCACCCGCGGTGTGCAGCGCACCCGCGGTAATTGTAGCACCGCACCCGCGGTCTTCGTGCATGGGATTTATTTTGGAATGCCGTGAGCTTAGCGCACCCGCGGTGCTTGTGTGACCGCACCCGCGGTGTAAGTATGGGCGAGATATTTAGTACCTTTTTGATTGAGTTGACTTCATTTCTACCTTATCTTATCTTCATTTTCGAGATTTCCTCTCTAGTTCCAAGGGTTTTCATCAATTTCTTTAGCTTCCTACCTTTGATTCTTGGCTTTGTTTCGATTTTCGACTAGAGATCGACGTTCTCCGTGGTACAAGGAAGCTTAGGTAAGTTTTTGGTGCGATTCTATTAAGGTTTTGAGTTAAGGGTTGTCTTGGGCTTGATGTTTGAGTTGGTTAATGTGTTATTTGACTTGTATTTGTGGATTTAGAGTTGATATTGGTGTTGTTTATGGATTATTGTTGTAGGTGGTGTACCAAGAGTTAATTTGGAGGTGGTCTATTGGTTTGTAAGTGGAATTTCATCCTTTTTGCTCACATGATATTATATGTATTGTGTTTTAAAGATTTCAAAGTGATATTCCCATCAATTGATTCATTGTTATGTATTGATTTCATTGATTATCTATTGGAGGCATTGTATGTCTCACTATTGTTAAAAAGGGAATACAAGAGATATTATGAGATTGCGAAACGACGGCTTTAAATGTTATTGAGAATTCAAATGTTTTATTGGATTGATTGAATCATAGTCAGAGCATTGCATGCAATTAGATGATCATCGACCATAGGCTTTTATCCCCTCACAGTTATCGATTTATATCGATGTGATATTTGCAACCACAGTCATAGATACTATTGATATCAATCCAACCATAGAAAAGAGAATACCATCGTATTGCTATGCTATTGCTACAGTTATTGCTACAGTATTCATGTTTCAGAGTTGATGGTATTTATGATTTCAAAGCCATGTTTTACAGAGTATACTATGTATCATTGCTATGTAGAGTTCCACTTGCTGAGATTTATTCTCATTTCAGTTATTTTCATGTGATGCAGATAAGAGTGACCGACCAGGGCAGTGATCGTGGATGGGGTCATATGCATACACTGTTGGAAGGAAGATTATTTTTGTATCATTTTGGGACATGATCATAGGAATGATTATTTTGTATTTTGTATGTCATTTGAATGATCATGTGATTATTTTGTAAACATTTTTATGAAATGTATTTTGAAACTCCTTCCATATTTTAAAGAAAATTTTAAATTCCGCTGTATTTTTATCGTTACGGGTCAGGGTGTCACATGTGTCATATACAGATTTAAAACAACCGTAATATCAAATCAGAAACGAAGTATCAATATCCTATACAGATCTAGTGAGTTCAGTGAACTCATAAAACAAGGATTGCTGATAAATATCTTCATGTCATTCTAATCAACTGATATATCTCATCTGCAAACAAACTATGCTCCACAAAACAATATAAGATGTCTCAAATACTGATTTAGAACAATAACAATATTCAGCAGATATAAACCAACAGTCGAATAAAATAATCTGCCAAATCAGACAAAATATATCTCTGACATTTCTGAACTTTCTGATATCGGTATCTTATCAGTGACTGATCATAATCTCAACTGTATTTACATCAATCTGTATACTAAATTCAGATAACACCTATTCTGAATACAATCTGTTTCAAGCAAGATTTTTATCTGAACAATTTCTGTATACAATCATTACAGTTTTCAGAATATTCAATACAATCTTCAGGTATTCGACTCAGTCAATCAAATGCTACAATTATATCAAAATCTCATAGATACAATGAGCATAAAATCATCAGAACATCTCTGAAGATACTGATACATGCCAAAGAGAAACACTAATTCAGATGTAACTCCTGGTCGATATTCTTCTACTGATCTTTCAATTCATTCTGTATCATTCAATATCATTCTGTATTGAATTCTAACATACAATCAATGTCTGATCTCAGTTCAATTCTGACTTTATCTTTCTGATATAACACACAAATCTGAAATCTTATCTAGGCAAACATCAGCCAACTCATACATCATTGACATATCTGTTAATGTTAGGCTCGATTTCAGTAGATCTACTGAATACATAAGGATACTATCTGTTCCTTTCTGTATCAATCGAGTCATAGACAACACAGATATCAAAGGAATTCTAAATCTAGAATCCTTATCGTGGTAACTCCACTGATCAGTCATCTCTGGTCTGACTCCTACCATTTCTGGACAAATTCTACAATATGTCTATACTTGTTCAGCATATACATATCAATAATGCGTTCAAATCAGAAACACAAGTACATCAAAATCTAACTCAATCTTATTCTCATCTTACTGTAATATACAAGATGTCACAGAAGTCTCTGATATTAACATTTCCTCCACAAGCAACGACATCAATACTACAGTACACACAAATCCAACAGATACAGCATATTTACATGCAACTCAGTCAAAGATATTCTTAACAATGCATTCGTATATATCAATACATATGCAAAAAATCATAAAGAATAGTACCTGTTGTGAGTTCAGGATCTGTATTTTCAATTGAACTCTGTTCCCTACAATCTTCGGGAACGCTTCTGGGGACAGACTTTAGCAAAGTGTCCCGGCTGTTTACAAATATGTCATCTACCAAGCAATCCTTGGCATTTCTCTGTGGAATGCCTCCCTCCACAATTTCTGCAATATACTCCTGTATAGCTCGGGTTGGAACCACTGGAACTAGAGGAACCACTTCCTAATTTCTTGAACGGTTTCTTTCGAGCTTTCAATGGTTCTTTCTTTTTATCACTGCTGCTGTCAATCTCGACTCTAGATGGCAGTTGCTGTGGGTTCGGAGCTGGAAGATCATACGATGCTCCCTGTTGTCCTATCAGAACCGTTTCTACTCTTTTTGGCTCTGTTCAATGTATCAGCAAAACTACTCGATTGCTTCACATTTACCAATGTACGTATCTCAGGATTCAATCCCTGAATGAACTGGCTAGACATCGCATCATCATTCCTAGCCACAAGAGGGGCAAAACGTAATAAGGTGAAGAACTGTGCCAGATACTCATCAATACTCATCTGACCATGTCTCAAGTTAGTAAACTCTGCACTTCTGTCCTGTCTATATGATGTAGGGAAGAATCTTTGATAAAATTCAAATTTAAAGATCTTCCACGATATTACTGAACAACTCTGTTCTAAAGCTCCTTTGGTTAGTAACCACCATCTTCTTGCAGTCTCTTGCAATTGGATCTCAATCAGGTTAACTCTACACTCATCTGTGAGACCAAGAAATTCAAATACCATTTCTGTCTCCTCAAGCCAATTCTCACAATCTGCTGGTGTCTCCGTTCCCTTCAGAATCGGCGGTCGAAACGACTGAAACCTCTTCATCTGTGTTTCTATCCGATTCTCTGATATATCTATCTGTTCAGTCGAAGTACTGCCCTTTTCTGAAATTCTCCGAGGCGGTATATCTGAATATCAAACCGGTTAGTACACAGTCTATACAATCTGTCTCAGCCCTCCTCTGATCATATACCTCTGATCAAGACTCAGTTCTGATTCAGGCTTAGTAATTACTTGCTGAAATCAATTCAGATAACAACAACATGTAATAGGGAAAGCAATAAATCATGCTAGCATACACAATGTAAGTCAACATTGAAATAATTCTCATGCTAGCAATCACATGCAAGGAAAGAAAATTCAATCTACCCCGCTCATTCTCTTCTATCTCAGTCTAAAGGATCTATCAGTTCTGACTATCTCAATCTAAAGGATCTATCGCTCTGATACCACCTGTTGTGGGGACCCGGACGCTGATCTTTTTCTTAATCATCTTTTGGGATTTAATTATCAATTAAGATAAACAGGGTCTAAAAAAAAAATTATTTTTAAAATAAATTGCGGAAGGTAATGGCATCTAAATAATATACATATCTGTATAACAGTACAAATCTTGTACAACATGTTTCTCGATCAAATTAATCTAAGGTTTAACTACTAATTTCAAGTACTAAACCAGGTCTACAATAAGTCCGGAATCACCACGCTAAACTCGTCTTCTCTCCTTATCTTCTTGACCCTGATCCAGCCCCACCTGTTGTCATGCACACATACAAAACAAGACAACAGCCGGATAACTCCGGTGAGAATAAATCCAAGTATAAAACATGGTAAACATTCATATACACAAAGTAAATCATGAATAAAACTAAAAGTAATAGGTTTCATAATCTATGAAATCTAATCAAATAAGCATGCAACACAGATAAGTTAAACATGCTACTCCAATCAAATCATAAAAACATGCTATCATGACTGAAAGCAATTAACACTGGGTTTCATAATCTATGAAACCACATCTCTAAACACATGCAGTTCTAGTCAAATCATGTCTAGACTCGACTCAACTATAACTCTAGGGATCCCGGTGTGAATAAGACGTAACTGTCTGTCACCTACCCTCCCAATCGGGGTGACGTACGTCTTATTCCTAGACTTCGGTCATATGCGTATCGAATACTCTACAATAGGAGGGTGTCTGCTCCTATGCAACGATACACCGAACGTCTAGAAGTGTGACTATCTGTCAAACTTTCCTATCTCAAATGCAATGAATACAATCTATAAACAAAGCATGTTCTTTTCAAAAGATTTGAATATAAGTCTATAAACAAATCATAATCATATCAAAAGATAAACAATAATCAAGTATGTGATTTTATTGGGAAACTGAAATGAGATCTGATTTGAGTTATGTCTTCCCAGATATCACATGAATTATACCTTTGTCTTCCCCGTCTAAGGAAGACGAAGTCTCGAAGTCCAATCTGTCCATATCCGATCTGAAATGACAAGATCAAATACACTGTATCAATGTGTAACTCAATTCACAATCTGTTCTGATCAATACTCAACTCAGTACATAATCTGCTCAATATCTGAACAAAATACAATCTGATTCATATCAACAATATAGTGATATAATCGAAATCAATACTAAATATGATCAATCTGAATCCACTGATGTTTTAACGGTACAATAATACAGTCTTGTAACCCCATAAATCTCAACATCACAGATATCATATCTAATTCATACTCAGAAAACAATGAAATTCATAACACAGACATATGGTATAATTTCTTCGATCTGACTTCACATATCTACTGAATAATCTATCCAGAACATATAAGAATAATCATCTTTCTATTCTTGAATTAAGACCAATACAATTCTAGTGTTCAATCTCAATCAATATCTTTTGAAATTCATAACAATTGTATAATCAGTCTGTTCTTTAATCTGACTTCGATTATACAATACCTACGGTAGTAGAAACACCATATCTGAATCATAGTCGATTCTAGCAACATCATATTTTCAAATCATGTCTAAACGTAACAAAACTTACGTCCTTGTGTAGCTCTTGGTGAGAGGAGCTCAAAACTGAAGTCGGATTTAAATTCTGATAGACGGATCTTGCCGAATCGAAATTTTAAAGAAAATAAAAGCTTGAGAATTTCCATGGAAGATTTCGGTTTTTCCCCTCATGCAATTCTGAATTTTAAAGTGCACAATGACACGTTAATGGGGTGACCAAGACAAGTGTCCCACTCAATTTTCCATATTTGCACTTTAGTCCCTCAACTTTTCACTAATTGCAAATTGGCCCCCGCTCAATCTTTTAAATTCAATTCAATCCTAAATAATTCCATTTCAATCCTAAATAATTGCAAACATCTTGGAATATAATTCAACACTCCAAAAGTTTCCAATTACATATTCTCGGATTAAAATAATATCATCTTTATTATCTCGGGCCTTACATTCTGCATGCTCATTCATGTTCTTAGAATACACCAGAATATCATCGATAAAGACAATCACAAAATCGGCCAAATACCTCTGAAAGATTTGATTCATCAAGCCCATAAATACCGCCGGAGCATTTGTTAAACCAAAAGGCATGACAATAAATTCGTAATGTCCATACATGGTTCGAAATGCTGTCTTCGGTATTTCTACATCTCGAACTCGGAGCTGATGATACCCAAAACGTAAATCAATCTTAGAATAACAGAGGATCCCTGCAACTGATCAAATAAATCGTCGATCCTAGGCAAAGGATACTTATTCTTTATCGTTGCCTTATTCAGTTGCCTGTAATCGATACACAACCGCATCGATCCATCTTTCTTCCGCACAAAAAGTACCGGAGCGCTCCAAGGAGATACATTAGGTCTGATATATCCCTTGGCTAGCAGATCTTCCAACTGTGCTTTCAATTCTTTCAACTCTATCGGCGCCATCCTATAAGGAGCTCTCGAAATAGGAGTGGTACCTGGAATAAGATCAATACTAAAATCTACCTCTCGCACTGGAGGTAATCCTGGAATTTCTTCTGGAAACATATCTGCAAATTCCCGTACTACTGGCAAATCTGCCAATGTCGGGCGGCTCGATTTCTGTACATCTACAGCATACACAAGGAACCCATCTGCTCCTTTCTGCAATAACTTATTCATAGACAAAGCCGAAATCAAGGGAATCCGAGATCTGGAACCCTTACCGTAGAATTTCCACTCTTCTGCCATTTCAGGTCTGAATCTGACAATCTTGTGAAAACAATCCACGGTGGCTCTGTACTTTGTTAACATATCAATACCCACTATACAATCAAAGTCAGCTAGTCCAAGTACTATGCAGTCTAGATCAAGTTCATGACCCTCAAATTGTAAGATGCACTGTCTAACCGTAGTCACTGATATCAAACCACTTCCTAACGGAGAAGTAATAGACACGACATCTAACAAAGACACGACAGGCAAGGAATGCGATAATGAAAATCGTAAAGATATGAATGTATGCGATGCACCCGTATCTATCAATATATAAGCAGGATAACCGCAAAGGAAACAGTTACCTGCAATGACATCATCTGGGGCATCCTGTGCTTGCTCCTCTGTCAACGCAAACACATGAGCCTGTTGTCTCTGAGGCTGACTCCCTGTCTGGCCACCTCTGGCTCGAGGCTGGGTCTGTGCAGGTGGCGGCTGAAATGAGTGAACAGATGAAGCTTGCCTCTCAGGCTGAGTTACTGAGGTAGATGACCCTGCAGCCTGAAATCTCGATGCACCACCTCTCTGAGGACATACCTTGGCATAATGCCCTTGTTGCTTACATATGTTACATCTGCCCACTACACCATGACAGTGTTCTGTGGCATGCTTACCACCACAAGTACCGCAGTATACACCTGTAAAATCGACACCCTGGCCAGGACTTCTCTGTCTTGATCCGCTGGAGCTCGACGAACTGCTCCCTGCCCTCTTTAATTGCTTGCCCTTCACTTTCAATTGATCTTTTCGCCCACTCCTACTACCACCGCTATCGAATCTAGGAGGAGGTTGTGCTGGAGGTAGTGGCGGTCTTGGACTCGGAGCAACATACGGAACACTCCGTTGTCTCAGCAACCCTGCTTCCGCTCCTTTGGCACGATTCAATGCATCCGAGAAGTTGTTGGGTCTTCCCGTATTCACCAAAGTAAAGATGTCTGGATTCAGGCCATTTATAAACTGATCTGCTACGGCCTCATCATTACCTGAAACATGCGGTGCAAAGCGAAGCAAAGAAGAAAATTTAGCAACGTACTCTTCGATGTTCAATTGCCCTTGCCTCAGGTTGGCAAACTCAGCGCATTTATCTTTACGGTAGGATACAGGAAAGAATCGCTGATAAAACTCTGTCTTGAATGCTTTCCATGTAATCTCGGTGCCACGCTGTTCTAGTGCTCTCTTAATATTCAACCACCAATACTTAGCCACGTCTTGCAGTTGATGGCCAATGAGTTTCACTCGCTTCTCGTCATTATATTCCAGAGACTCGAATAACATCTCGATATCCTCCAACCAGCTTTCACATTCAATTGCATTTTCTGTACCTTTCAAGGTTGGCGGTCTGAAGGACTGGAATCGCTTTAATAGAGTCTCCATGGGCGTAGCAGTAACGTCCATTGGATCTTCGGATGTGCTCCCTGTTCTGGTGCTGTGGGTCGTAGAGGCACTGCTGCTCTTCTAGGAGGCATGAATCTGCTATACAAACAGTTTAGTATACAAGCTATACCAACTGTCTCAGCCCTCCTCTGATTATTTACCTCTGATCCAGAATCGGTTCTGATTCAGTCTTTACTACTACATGCTGTAATACCAGTTAGATAACAGTACAACATGCAATAAGAAAATCAATAAATCATGCTAGCACATCATAAAGCAAGGAAGAACACTCGATCTACCCCGCTCATTCTATTCTATCTCAATCTACAGAACCTATGGCTCTGATACCACCTGTTCTGGTAACCCGGGCTCTAACTCTTTTCTTTGGGATTAAATGGATCGTTAATATAGAAAGTGGGTCAAATTTTCCGCTTTTCAACATCAAATCTAATGCATATAAACAAGCATACATTCTTTATTTAAATTACAACATAAGGTACAATATGTCTTGTTCCAACCATTCTTAACAACTAGTAATAAAATACAGTACATAACAAAGGTACAACTACTAGTTCTTCTGCTAAGCCTGAGATCACCACGCTATGTCCATCTCTCATACTCTGCGTGACCCAGATCCTGCCCCACCTGTTGTTATGCACACATACAGACATAACAACAGCCGGAAACTGCGGTGAGAACAAATCCCAGTATAAACATATATACATGCATATAATCAATTAAACATGAAACATGCTATCATGAATGAAATCATATGTACATGCAATGCAATGTGAATCAAACCATGTCTGGACTCGACTCGACTAGAACTCTAGGGATCCCGTGTGAATAAGACGTCAATGGCTGTCACCTACCCTCCCACTCGGGGTGACTGTACTTCTTATTCCTAGACTTCGGTCAGAACTGTATCAACGGCTGCAATAAGAGTAATAGCTACTCCTAAGCTGAGATACACCGAACATCTAGATATTTGATAATGGCTGTCAAAGACTCTCCTATCTTAAATGCAATGAATATCAATCTGTAAACAAAGCATGCTCATATTCATATCTGAATATCACAATAATCTTATATGCTTGAATACGATTCTATAATCAAAGCATAATCATGTAACAAGATTTGAATATAATTCTATAAACAATTCATAAACATGTTACCATATATACAATCATTCTAGTATGTGATTTTGGTTTGGGAACTCAAATAATATCTTATTTGAGTTGTGGCTTCCCAAACAAACATGGCTTATACCTTTTGTCGCACAATCTGTGTCGTGGTCGCAGTGTCGAAGACGAATCTTACCGATGTCAATCTGAAATGGCAATGTTGAGACATTCTATCAATCGTTATTCCAAATCAACACATATCTACTTCTATATGTGATCTTGGTACAATTTGACGGCATAACGACGTAATTCCTTGATACTAGTCAATCAAATCTCAACATGTATCAACAGTATTCAGTCCTCAACTCACAAACAATATCATAACCATTTCAAATTCTGAAATCTGTATTCTTTCAACTCCTAAAATCTGAAATTCTATAACAATTGCATATGCTATTCGATATTCAATCCGGTAGTGAATATATGGTGCTCAATATATCCAGAACACAATATAACCATTATATTACAATTTCCCCAATCCATAAAATCTGAATCATATTGGAATCGAAGAAAACTTACATCACCTTAAAGCCCTTGAAGCGAGGAACTCAAATCTTAATTCAGAATGAAAATCGGATAGCTAAATCTCGCACAATCACAACTCCAAGATCAAAAGAAATGGAAGCTCTCTCTTTGAAGTTCTCTCTACCTTCCTCGTTCGGAAATGAAGGAAAGGAGGACACATGATCTATATTGCATGCTACGAGACAAGTGTTAGCATTTCCAACCAACACGCATGACCGCGGGTGCGGTACACTAACAGCGCGGGTGCGCTGTGCCCACGGCACATCTTGCATTTTCTACATTTCGAGGACCGCGGGTGCAGTCATTGCATGACCGCGGGTGCTGTAGTGACCCGTTCCAGAATCACCTACTAATCAGAACTTAAGCATGCAAAATTAACATTTAAAACTGAATCAGGTAAACAGCGGAAAAACAGTAATACAACCCAATCGAATCTGTAAGTACAAAATACTTAAACAACCAGATCGAACTAAATTCCAAGAACAAATACCAATAACTACAAGTCAACCTCTGCCAGCTCCCTGTCCACTCCCTCCTGGACCGTCCAACCTGAGACCTGCCCCATCGAATAGGGTGTCCAAAACAGAGATAAACCGAGGACGTGAGCATAAAACGCTCAGCACCGAAAGCATGAGTATACAAGACTATGACATGCATGTATGCAAAATGTACTGGATACCAGGATCTGGGTATATCGAAATACTGCTCAGGTAAATGACGTCAAGGTATGTAGCACTCTGCGCCGTCGCACCAGGAGGTGGCTCCCATACCAAAATAAACCTGTGGATATACCGGTGACCTGACCAACGTCGGCCAACGGGGTCCAACCATCCACAACAAACGAGGGCTGAGCACCCTCTCAACAGGCTATCTCAAAAATAGTCAGGCTCAACATGATTATGCAAATGCCGCATAATAAACCATGCATCATATGACAGATAATAATGCAACATATAAACATGCAACACATAGTAAAGCATACTCAATCCTGCTATCTCGGATAGTACTTCCGTACCTCAAATCAGTAGATCCTAGCAATCAGCCCTAGAATCAAGCCTGCGTCCGTAGTCAGCCCACTGATGCCGCTAGCTCCCAACTAAAGCACAGCTCCGCTACAAGACTAGTAGCTCCCCGCTAGTGCCTAATCCTCGGGAAAAGACTAGAAACCCATCAGAAACGACTAAAACGCTCTGGAATACTCGGAATTGGCGAGTAAAAAGTGAAGCCTCGCGCCTCTATTTATAGACAACGATCGGACGATCCGATCCTCTTCGGACGATCCGAACCCTGTACCCTTCGGACCTTCCGAACCCTTATCGGACGATCCGAACCCTGCATGTCTTCCACGTGTCCAGACACCTGTTTCGGACGATCCGAACCCTGATCGGATGATCCGAACTCTGCATGTCTTCCACGTGTCCAGCCACCTGTCTTCGGACGATCCGAACCCTCTTCGGACGATCCGAACCCTATTCGGACGATCCGAACCCGGTTCGGTCCTTCCGATCCCACCGAAATATAATTAATCCAATAATTAACTCAAATTAGGCATCGGGATACTACATTCTCCCCCTCTAAAAAGGATTTCGTCCGCGAAATCGAGTCTGAAGAATGACAATTCTGAACAACAATACATTCTACTTAAGAATGAATTACAACTGAAAGCACAACTGAAATTACAATCATAACTGAAAATACTACAACTAGAACATCTCTGGATGCTCTGACCGCATGCGACTCTCTAGTTCCCAAGTAGCTTCTTCAGTACCTCGGCGCTGCCACTGCACTAAGACAAGAGGAATAGTCTTATTCCGCAGTACCTTATCCTTTCGGTCTAAGATCGAAACCGGTCTTTCTACAAAAGACAAATCCGGATTCAGCCGAACTTCTGTTGGATGCAAAACATGAGACTCATCCGCTACGTATCGTCTCAACAAGGACACATGAAACACATTGTGAACACTAGACAGATACGGTGGCAAAGCTAATCTGTAGGCCAAGTCTCCCACACATTCTAAGATCTCAAAAGGACCAATGAATCTCGGAGATAGCTTACCCTTGAGTCCAAATCTCAGAATCCTCCGAAAAGGTGATACCTTGAGAAACACTTTCTCGCCTGCATCAAAATGAAGAGGTCTGCGCTTGGTGTTCTCATAACTCGCTTGTCGATCCTGAGCAGTCTTAATCCGCTGTTTGATCACAAGAACTTTGTCCATGGCCTGCTGAATCAATTCTGGACCCTCGACCTGTCGTTCTCCGACTTCCTCCCAGAACAGAGGAGTACGACAACGTCGACCATACAATGCTTCAAACGGAGACATACCAATACTCCTATGAAAACTGTTGTTGTATGCAAACTCTATCAGTGACAGATGATCCTGCCAAGCTGGCCCGAAATCCATCACACAAGATCTCAAGATATCCTCAAGAGTACGAATAGTCCTCTCTGACTGACCGTCAGTCTCTGGGTGATATGCAGTACTCAAACTCAAGGTAGTGCCCAAAGCTTGCTGAAAGCTGCCCCAAAATCTAGACGTAAATCGAGGATCTCTGTCACTAACGATACTCACGGGCACACCATGAAACCGTACAATCTCCTGAATGTACAACCGTGCCATCCGATCGAAAGTGAAATCTCTGTTATACGGAAGAAAATTGGGCAGACTTAGTAAGTCGATCCACTACCACCCAGATAGCATCTCTATTCCCCACAGACATAGGCAAGTGAGTCACGAAGTCCATCGTGATATGCTCCCACTTCCACTCCGGAATAGGAAGATTCTGCAACAAACCTCCAGGTCGTCGATACTCAGCCTTCACCTGCTGACAGACTAGGCACTTGGAGACATACTGATAAACCTTACGTTTCATACCTTTCCACCAAAATCGAGTCCTCAAATCCTTATACATCTTGTTGCTCCCTGGATGAACATTCAACTTGCTACGATGAGCCTGGGACAAAATCTCCTCCCTCAAAGTGTCATCTTCTGGTACAACAACACGACCAGATAAGCACAAAAGACCCTCGGACTGATAGTGGAATCCAGTAGTATTATCTCCATCAGCCAACCGAGCTAATTTCTGAACCTTAGAATCAGACATCTGAGCATCTCTAATCCGAGAATACAAAACTGGCTCGGACAAAATAGTAGCTATACGGATACTCTCTGTCCCCTTCCGATGCTTACAATTGAATCCCATCGAACAGAAATCCTGAATAATCCCAGATACAGCACAAGTCTGAAGAGCAGATAATCTCACCTTGCGACTAAGAGCATCGGCCGTGAGATTCGCAGATCCTGGATGATACTTGATCTCACAATCGTAATCTTTGAGTAGATCCATCCAACGACGCTGACGCATGTTCAACTCAGCCTGAGTGAACAGATACTTCAAACTCTTATGATCAGTGAAGATCTCAAATCGCTCACCATACAGATAATGGCGCCAGATTTTCAAAGCAAAAACGATCGCTGCTAATTCCAGATCATGAACAGGATAGTTTTCCTCATGAGGCTTTAACTGTCTCGACGCATAAGCAATCACATGCTCATTCTGCATCAGAACACACCCTAGTCCCTGTAAAGAGGCATCGGTGTAAACACTGAAACCACCAGATCCAGACGGTAAAGCCAAAACAGGCGCAGATGTCAAACGTCTGCGAAGTTCCAAGAAACTCTCTTCGCACTCTGATGTCCATTCAAATGAAACATCTTTCCGAGTGAGCTGAGTGAGTGGCTTAGCAATCTGAGAGAAGTTGACAATGAAACGGCGATAATACCCAGCCAATCCCAGAAAACTGCGGATCTCGGCTACTGTCGTCGAACGCGACCAGTTCAATACCGCTTCCACCTTGCTTGGGTCAACTGAAACTCCCTTGCTAGAAATGACATGACCAAGGAATACAACCCTGTCAATCCAAAACTCACATTTACTCAACTTCGCATAAAGCTGATTCTCGCGAAGTGTCTGTAAAATAATCCTTAAGTGTTGTACGTGTTCTTGCTGATCATGCGAATAGATTAAGATATCATCTATAAACACCACAACAAACTTATCCAAGAAATCCCGAAATACCCGATTCATCAGGTCCATAAAAACTGCTGGTGCATTCGTCACCCCAAAAGGCATAACCAGAAACTCATAATGCCCATACCGGGTCCTGAATGCAGTCTTCGATATATCTCCCTGATGAACTCGAAGCTGATGATAACCAGACCTTAAATCAATCTTGGAATACACAGAGGTACCTTGCAGTTGATCAAATAAATCATCAATCCGTGGCAACGGATACTTATTCTTTATCGTAGCACGATTCAACTGCCGATAATCTATGCAGAGCCGCATAGAACCATCCTTCTTTTTGACAAAAAGAACTGGTGCTCCCCACGGGGACACACTGGTTCGAATATACCCCTTGTCAAGAAGATCCTGCAACTGCTGTTTCAATTCTTGCATTTCCGATGGAGCTAAACGATAAGGAGCTCTAGAGATTGGTGCCGTGCCTGGCACTAAATCAATGCCGAAATCCACATCCCGAACGGGAGGAAAACCAGGAATCTCCTCGGGAAAAACATCCGGAAAATCGCAAACCACTAGAATGTCACTGATACCGACACTAACTGCGGACGAATCAATAGCATAGATAAGGTAGTCTTCCCCGCCCGACTCTAAAGCACGACAGGCTTTCAGAGCAGAAACCACAGGCATCGGGGGTCGCGCTCCCTCTCCATAGAAAAACCAACTGTCGCCCTCAACTGGACGAAACTGCACAAACTTCTGATAACAGTCCACAGTAGCTCTAAACACAGTCAGCACATCTATTCCCAGAATGCAATCAAAATCCTCCATCGCAAGAATCATCAAATTAGCAGTTAAAACATTACCCTCAAACTCTAGAGGACAACCCAAAACTAGACGTTTAGCTAGCACCGAATGACCCATCGGCGTGGAAACAAATACCACAACGTCCAAAGAAGTGAAAGGTAACTTATGACGCTTAGCAAATCTCGCAGATATGAATGAATGCGATGCACCAGTATCAATGAGAACGTAAGCAGGTAATCCACATAATAAAAACACACCTGCGATAACTCTCTCGTTCTCCTCAGCCGCCTGATCCTGGTTAAGAGCAAAGACCTGCCCTTGAGTACGCGGTCGGAGGTTAGAACCCTGAGTAGACTGTCCCTGCTGTGGCCTCTGATGAACTGAAGCCTGAGAACCAGATCCTGATCCTCCGCCCGTCTGTGGACAATCTCTCTTCATGTGGCCCAACTCACCACACTTGTAACAAGCACCCGCAACCTTGCGACAACGTTCCGTCGGATGATCCTTCCCGCAGTGCTGACACGGGCCCCTCTTCTTCCCAAAATGGTGAACTCCTCCAGATCCAGAGGAAGAAGAAGTAGATCCAGCTTTCTTGAATGCTTGGGCGCGGGGACCCAAAGAACTAGTAGGACGAGCAGACTGCATGGCTCGACCTCTCAGCAAACTGCCCTCAGCTTGGCGACAACGATTCACAAAGCCCTCATACGATGTCGGATCATCGCAGACAACAACCCGATCATAAATCTCCTGATTGAGGCCCTGAAGAAAATGGTTATACTTGGCACTAGCATTGTCACTGACATGCGGAACATACGGAAGCAACTCAAAGAACTTCTGCTGATACTCATCAACAGACAAACTTCCCTGCTTCAGATTGATCAACTCAATCGCCTTGGTCTGCAGAAGAGCTGGCGGAAAGTAAAGCAACATGAAAGCGGCTCGGAAATCGGCCCAAAGAACTCGACCCTGTCGCTGAACTATCGGTGCAGAGGTAGACCTCCACCACTTGCACGCACCACCCTCCAGCAAGAAATCAAGGGTATCAATCTGCTGCTCCGCCGAGCACTGAAAAGTCTTGAAGCAGCTCTCCATCCTCTCGAGCCAGTTCTCCGCAACATCCGGGGTCTCACCGCCTGAAAGAGGTTTCGGCCCCATCTGCAATAACCGATGCATACTAAAACTCCGAGGCTCATCACGACGGTGTTGACGACGTTCTCGATGCTCTCGACGACGCTCCCGATCGTCGCGGTCTCCCCAGCGTCCAACGCTGCCATGACTACTAGCATCGTCGTCAAAACCAGACATCTCTTAGCTACAAAAGTTACCAGAGATTAAACCCAAAAGAACAGTTCTAAATCCCAAAATCTTAATGCATGCTCTGATACCATAAATGTAGTGACCCGTTCCAGAATCACCTACTAATCAGAACTTAAGCATGCAAAATTAACATTTAAAACTGAATCAGGTAAACAGCGGAAAAACAGTAATACAACCCAATCGAATCTGTAAGTACAAAATACTTAAACAACCAGATCGAACTAAATTCCAAGAACAAATACCAATAACTACAAGTCAACCTCTGCCAGCTCCCTGTCCACTCCCTCCTGGACCGTCCAACCTGAGACCTGCCCCATCGAATAGGGTGTCCAAAACAGAGATAAACCGAGGACGTGAGCATAAAACGCTCAGCACCGAAAGCATGAGTATACAAGACTATGACATGCATGTATGCAAAATGTACTGGATACCAGGATCTGGGTATATCGAAATACTGCTCAGGTAAATGACGTCAAGGTATGTAGCACTCTGCGCCGTCGCACCAGGAGGTGGCTCCCATACCAAAATAAACCTGTGGATATACCGGTGACCTGACCACCGTCGGCCAACGGGGTCCAACCATCCACAACAAACGAGGGCTGAGCACCCTCTCAACAGGCTATCTCAAAAATAGTCAGGCTCAACATGATTATGCAAATGCCGCATAATAAACCATGCATCATATGACAGATAATAATGCAACATATAAACATGCAACACATAGTAAAGCATACTCAATCCTGCTATCTCGGATAGTACTTCCGTACCTCAAATCAGTAGATCCTAGCAATCAGCCCTAGAATCAAGCCTGCGTCCGTAGTCAGCCCACTGATGCCGCTAGCTCCCAACTAAAGCACAGCTCCGCTACAAGACTAGTAGCTCCCCGCTAGTGCCTAATCCTCGGGAAAAGACTAGAAACCCATCAGAAACGACTAAAACGCTCTGGAATACTCGGAATTGGCGAGTAAAAAGTGAAGCCTCGCGCCTCTATTTATAGACAACGATCGGACGATCCGATCCTCTTCGGACGATCCGATCCACTTCGGACGATCCGAACCCTGTACCCTTCGGACCTTCCGAACCCTTATCGGACGATCCGAACCCTGCATGTCTTCCACGTGTCCAGACACCTGTCTTCGGACGATCCGAACCCTGATCGGACGATCCGAACTCTGCATGTCTTCCACGTGTCCAGCCACCTGTCTTCGGACGATCCGAACCCTCTTCGGACGATCCGAACCCTATTCGGACGATCCGAACCCGGTTCGGTCCTTCCGATCCCACCGAAATATAATTAATCCAATAATTAACTCAAATTAGGAATCAGCCCTAGAATCAAGTCCGCGTCCGTAGTCAGCCCACTGATGCCGCTAGCTCCCAACTAGAGCACAGCTCCGCTACAAAACCAGTAGCTCCTCGCTATTGCCTAAACCTCGGGAAAAGACTAGAAACCTATCAGAAACGACTAAAACGCTCTGGAACACTCGGAATTGGCGAGGGAATAGTGAAGCCTCGCGCCTCTATTTATAGACAACGATCGGACGATCCGATCCACTTCGGACGATCCGAACCACTTCGGATGATCCGAACCCTGTACACTTCGGACCTTCCGAACCCTTATCAGACGATTCGAACTCTGCATGTCTTCCACGTGTCCAGACACCTGTCTTCGGACGATCCGAACCCTGATCGGACGATC
Organism: Primulina eburnea; assembly: GCF_022965805.1. Lineage (NCBI taxonomy): Eukaryota > Viridiplantae > Streptophyta > Magnoliopsida > Lamiales > Gesneriaceae > Primulina > Primulina eburnea. The sequence goes on along the minus strand of NC_133102.1, from coordinate 24,134,428 downwards.
CGAACTCTGCATGTCTTCCACGTGTCCAGACACCTGTATTCGGACGATCCGAACCCTGATCGGACGATCCGAACCCTGATCGGACGATCCGAACCCACTTCGGTCTTTCCGATCTCACCGACATAGAATTTATCCAATAATTAACTCAAATTAGGTATCGGGATACTACATTCTTCCCCCCTAAAAAGGATTTCGTCCGCGAAATCAAGTCTGAAGAATGACAATTCTGAACAACAATACATTCAACTTAAGAATGAATTACAATTGAAAGTACAACTGAAATTACAATCATAACTAAAGTACTACAACTAGAACAACTCTGGATGCTCTGACCTCATGCGACTCTCTAGTTCCCAAGTAGCTTCTTCAGTACCTCGGCGCTGCCACTGCACTAAGACAAGAGGAATAGTCTTATTCCGCAGTACCTTATCCTTCCGGTCTAAGATCGAAATCGGTCTTTCCACAAATGACAAATCCGGATTCAGCTGAACTTCTGTCGGATGCAAAACATGAGACTCATCCGCTACGTATCGTCTCAACAAGGACACATGAAACACATTGTGAACACTAGACAGATACGGTGGCAAAGCTAATCTGTAGGCCAAATCTCCCACACATTCTAAGATCTCAAAAGGACCAATGAATCTTGGAGCTAGCTTACCTTTGAGTCCAAATCTCAGAATCCTCCGAAAAGGTGATACTTTGAGAAACACTTTCTCGCCTGCATCAAAATGAAGAGGTCTGCGCTTGGTGTTCGCATAACTTGCTTGTCGATCCTGAGCAGTCTTAATCCGCTGTTTGATCACAAGAACTTTGTCCATGGCCTGCTGAATCAATTATGGACCCTCGACCTGTCGTTCTCCGACTTCCTCCCAGAACAAAGGAGTACGACAACGTCGAACATACAATGCTTCAAACGGAGACATACCAATACTCCTATGAAAACTGTTGTTGTATGCAAACTCTATCAGTGGCAGATGATCCTGCCAAGCTGGCCCGAAATCCATCACACAAGATCTCAACATATCCTCAAGAGTACGAATAGTCCTCTCTGACTGACCGTCAGTCTCTGGGTGATATGCAGTACAAATACCAATAACTACAAGTCAACTTCTGCCAGCTCCCTGTCCACTCCCTCCTGGACCGTCCAACCTGAGACCTGCCCCATCGAATAGGGTGTCCAAAACAGAGATAAACCGAGGACGTGAGCATAAAACGCTCAGAACCGAAAGCATGAGTATACAAGACTATGACATGCATGTATGCAAAATGTACTGGATACCAGGATCTGGGTATATCGAAATACTGCTCAGGTAAATGACGTCAAGGTATGTAGCACTCTGCGCCGCCGCACCAGGAGGTGGCTCCCATACCAAAATAAACCTGTGGATATACCGGTGACCTGACCACCGTCGGCCAACGGGGTCCAACCATCCACAACAAACGAGGGCTGAGCACCCTCTCAACAGGCTATCTCAAAAATAGTCAGGCTCAACATGATTATGCAAATGCCGCATAATAAACCATGCATCATATGACAGATAATAATGCAACATATAAACATGCAACACATAGTAAAGCATACTCAATCCTGCTATCTCGGATAGTACTTCCGTACCTCAAATCAGTAGATCCTAGCAATCAGCCCTAGAATCAAGCCTGCGTCCGTAGTCAGCCCACTGATGCCGCTAGCTCCCAACTAAAGCACAGCTCCGCTACAAGACTAGTCCCTAGGCTAATCCTCGGGAAAAGACTAGAAACCCATCAGAAACGATTAAAACGCTCTGGAATACTCGGAATTGGCGAGTAAAAAGTGAAGCCTCGCGCCTCTATTTATAGACAACGATCGGACGATCCGATCCTCTTCGGACGATCCGATCCACTTCGGACGATCCGAACCCTGTACCCTTCGGACCTTCCGAACCCTTATCGGACGATCCGAACCCTGCATGTCTTCCACGTGTCCAGACACCTGTCTTCGGACGATCCGAACCCTGATCGGACGATCCGAACTCTGCATGTCTTCCACGTGTCCAGCCACCTGTCTTCGGACGATCCGAACCCTCTTCGGACGATCCAAACCCTATTCGGACGATCCGAACCCGGTTCGGTCCTTCCGATCCCACCGAAATATAATTAATCCAATAATTAACTCAAATTAGGCATCGGGATACTACAGGTGCGGTCTCACCACCGCGGGTGCGGTCTTGCTCGCACCGTGGTTGCGGTCCTGCTTCGAATAAACTTGCCAACTTTCTGTCACATGCACCGCGGGTGCGGTCTTAGTTGCACCGCAGGTGCAGTGTGGCTTCGGCAGCACACTCAAAATTCCATATTTTATGACCGCGGGTGCACTCTTGTTCTAAGCGCAGGTGCGGTCTCTCACATATGAAATATTTTGTACTTTCATCTTATGATATGCATTTTCATATTCTTCGAGTCGTGCGACAATAAAAACTAATAATCTCGAGCCTTACAACTTTCTGAAAGCGGACCGGTTACGGTGGCCGGAAACGCAACGGAAGAAAAAATTTTCGAATTTTTAATCAAATTTTCGGCCACCCCAAAAATTGTGCAATATTTACTAAAACAACATACATAGGATGTTAAAGAAATGTACCTATCAACTTTAAAAAGTTGATGTTGGCTCCAACTTTGTTGTCAAACAACAAAGCTCTTCAAGGCATGAAGATCTACAAGCTCCTCCTCCAAATCCTTGAAAAATTTCCTTCAAATTAGGCCCACCACCAACTAGGTAGATCCCCTCACAATTTGCACTAGAAAAATGTGAGGATTTATCAAAGAGAAGTGTGTGTTCTTAAACAATTCAAGAACACAAAAATGGAGAAAAACTTGAGAGAGTTTTTTGGATGCTAGTTTCGGCCATCATACTTGGAATGGAGGAGGGAAGAGTTCTCTTGGGGTTGCAAAAAGTTGATCCAAAAAGTGGCATGCCATGCCATTATTTTATTCAAAAGTAATCTCCAACCCTTCACCTCCCATGCATGCATACAATATAGTTTTTAATCAAATTAAAAACTTTGGACTAAATTTAATTATCTCAAACATATTTGAGACTAATTAAACATTACTTGAATTTACCCAAGTCCCACTAGTTAAATAATTATTTTAATTGAGCTCTACTAGACTCAATATTATTTAATTAATCCAACACTTGAATTAATTTAATTATTTGGGCTCTACTAGGCCCACTAGTGTTTAATTAATTCAACACTTGAATTAATTTAATTTAGTCCATAATAATGTTTATGAAAATCACAATTTTCAAAAACATTAGTCACTTGGCCAAATTTTAATTTAGGAACACTTCCATAAATCAAAATTTACATTTCTCTCATAGAAGTCATACTTCTATTTTTCTTTACACTTATAAACACATTTATAAGCCGTTCAACACATTGAACTATTTTCTCCTTTATAGAAGTCATACTTCTAATTTTCCTTACGCTTATAAACTCCTTTATAAGCCGTTCAACACATTGAACTATTTTTACTTCTCATCGGGATTTACAAAGCTAGTACTTGTGTGGCCCTCAATGGTTCATTGATACAACTAGCCGTGGGTTCACATCTCCATGTGATTCGGACTAAACATGTCCTTATTCGAGCATACCCCAATTGCTCCATTCTTACTTATCAACTCCTTGATAGTAAGAACGTCAGAACTCAAGTCTGATAGTATCCAACCAATCACGTTAAACGCCTAGCAGCATCGCTTACGTGATTCCCTAGGTATCACATGATAGTGCCTGCAAGAACCATTCAATTATGGTTAGCGTACAGTACGGTCCCTTCAACTCATATATCCCGATCGATTCGACAACCATTGGTTTATCGAGAGTTGTCAATGAATCGATACTATGTGTCATGTCGTAGTTGCGTCGATGGTGTAATCTATGAAACACCTTTCATAATTACAACCATACTCTGGCCAGAGATTTCGATCTACATACACATGATAACACATAGGATATCCATACCCGAAGGTAAGCGGTGAATCCCCGACTACAATGCATCGACTCCTATGTGTTTCGACAGAACACCCAACCTTGCCACCTGATGACCCCATGAGAGTCGGTAAACAAGTCAAAGTGTAATTCTAGCACATAGAGTCTCAATGTTGTCCCGGGTCATAAGGACTAATTCTGTACAACCATAAACCAGGACTTTTCCACTCGATAAGTGAGAACCACTTGGAAAGTCCTTTTATGGAGGGCTGTTCAGTGCACTCTACAAGGAGCACCTATCTGCATGTTCGGACATCACAATGTCCCCTACCAATGAAACATGGTACTCACATCGCAGATACTAGTCTCTAACTCGAGCGGCCTATATCCTTCTTAGTGGCGGCTGAATCGACTAGGAACCGTTTAGAATATACAGTATTACAAATATGAGTTTCATGATACTCATTATATGAGCATCTCATATTCTTTCTACTATTTGTATATTCAAGGGCTTTATCTATGCAGCTAGCATGGGTATACAGATAAAGATTTGCCAAAGTAATAATTTCAAATATTATTAAAATAAAGACTGCTTATTCATAGAGTTTCATTGTGAACACTCGGCCAACACTTGGCTCGACGGGCACCTACTCTAACAATCTCCCACTTGCACTAGAGCCAACTACCCATATGCTTAAAACCCATTGATTCGCGATGCTTGTCGAACAATGGTCCAGGTAAAGGCTTAGCTAGTGGATCAACAACATAATCTGTGGAGCCGACTTTGTCAATAGACACTACTCTTCTTTCCACAATCTCTCCGAGGATGTGGTACTTTCTCAATACTAGTTTGGATTTCTGATGAGACCTTGGCTCCTTTGCTTGAGCTATAGCTCCCGTGTTGTCACACAACACCGGGATAGGAGCAATTCCATTAGGAATGACGTCCAACTCTTGGACGAAATTCCTTATCCAAACAGCCTCTCTTGCTGCATCTGATGCAGCAATGTATTCGGCCTCTGTGCTGGAATCCGTATTATTGTCTTGCTTGGAACTCTTCCAAGAGACAGCAGCACCGTTGAGCATGAATACAAAACTAGAGGTTGACTTCGAGTTATCGATATCGCTTTGGAAGCTAGAGTCGGTATAGCCTTCCAATTTCAGTTCTCTACCCCCATAGACCAAGAACAACTTATTGGTCCTTCTCAACAACTTGAGGATGTCTTTCACAGCTTTCTAGTTGTGGAAGACCGGGGTTCGATTGATATCTTTTCACTACACATAGTGAAAACGCCACGTCAGGACGTGTAGATATCATCCCATACATGATGTTACCAATTGCCGAAGCATACGGAATGCGTGTCATCGTCACTATCTCTGCATCAGTCTCAGGAGACAGACTTGGATAGGGACACGCCATGACACATTGGTAGATGTCCTCTCAAGGACGCATCCATCGAGAACCGCTTCACGATGGTATCATGTATGTGGACTGGGTGAGACCAAGCCATCTTTTCGATCTATCTCTATAGATATGTATCCCAATACAAAAGATGCTTCACCCAAGTCCTGCATCGAGAACTTACTCGCTAACCATATCTCAGTTGATTGCAACATTCCTACATCATTCCCAATGAGTAGAATGTCATCAACATATAACACCAGGAATGTCACAACACTCCCACTGACCTTCTTATACACACAGGGTCCCTCATGATTCTTAGTAAATCAAACTCTTTGATTGTATTATCGAATCTAAGGTTCCAACTCCTTGATGCCTGCTTTAGATCATAAATAGATCTCTGAAGTTTACATACCATATGCTCACTTCCGATAGATGTAAACCCTTCAGGTTGAGACATGTAAATCACTTTCTTAAAATCCCCATTAAGAAAGACTGTCTTAACATCCATCTGCCATATCTCATAGTCATACCATGCAGCTATGGCTAGCAAAATCCTTATGGACTTGAACATTACGACTGGGAAAAGGTTTCCTCAAAGTCAACTCCTTGTCTTTGAGTACATCCTTTTGCCACCAATCGCGCCTTGAAAGTCAATACCTTCCCATCCGCCCCAAGTCCCTATGGGAACAGTTCCCTCAGGTGGATCCACAAGATCCTACACTTGGTTCGAATGCATGGAATTCATCTCAGATTCCATTTCTTCAAGTCACTTGGATGAATTGGCATCAGATAACGCTTCCTTGAAGGTCCATGGATCACATCCATGGTTAGGCTCATCATGGCCTTCTTCAAGAAGCTGACCATACCTCATAGGTGGTCTCGAGACTTTCTCGTATCTGCTAGGAGCTTGTATCTCATCTCTTGGCTCATCGGGTGTGGGTTCTATAATTGTGGGTTTCTCTCGAACCTCTTCGAGTTCTATCATCTCCCTTTTTCTATCCAATAGAAAATCCTTTTCCCAAAAAGTTGCATTCCTAGAAACAAACACTTTTGTTTCTTGGGGATGATAGAAATGATATCCAACTTAATTCCTTGGATATCCCACAAAGTAACATAAAATGGATCAACAATCCAATTTATCTCCCACTACCTCCTTCACATAAGCAGGGCTCCCCATATTCTAAGATAAGAATATTTGGGAGGCTTACCCATCCATATCTCATATGGTATCTGCCTTTGAATGGACATTTAGTAGAATATCTTTTACTTTTAAGTTATAGAGATCGTTTTCAAGTTCTCAAGTACCAATTAAACATTCATTCTTGTAAATGTTGCAAACACCTTTGCTAAATAAACAAGAATATCCATTTTTATCACAATAGAAATGGAAACAATGTTTTACATCAAACAGGTACAAACAAAACATCTCTTAAAATTAACTTAAAGTCATTGTTCAACAATAAGTAAACATCCTTAATAGCCTTGGCAGCAACTCTTGCTCCATTGCCCATCCTCAAGAAGGTCACACCTTCCTTAGGCTTCCTAATTCTTCCCATCACCTGTAACCCATTACAGAGATGTGAGTCACAACCGGTATCTAATACCCAAGAAGTAGAGTTAATTAAAATGTTTACTTAAATTTAGAACATACCGTTTCCAGAACACTTCTGGGCAAGATATTCTTTGCAATTACGCCTCCAATGTCCAGGCTTCTTGCAGTGATGACATACATCATTAGTCTTGTCAGCCTTAACTGGTCTGGCTGCCTCAACAGGGTTCGGAGATTGCCTCAACAAGGGCACGTTCTTCTCGGGACGTTGGAAAGAACTCTTCTTTCCCTTCCCATGTGGATCAATCTTCGTACCAGATGAAGAACCCACATAAAGAACCAACTTCTCTTTCTTGATGGTGGATTCAAACGTAACAAGCATGTTCACCAACTCCTCAAGGGTCGGTTCCATCTTGTTCATGTTGAAATTCACCACAAAAGGATCAAATGAGCTAGGCAGTGATAACAGCAACACGTCGGTGGTCAACTCCGAAGGCAAGATCAGATCCATGCCAACGAGCTTGTCCACGAGCCCGATCACCTTTAGGCCATGCTCATGGACCGAGGTCCCATCTCGCATGCGCAAAGTGATCAGCTCCTTGACGGTAGCATGCCTAAGAGGACGCGTTTGCTCTCCAAAGAGCTCTTTGAGATGCAAATGAATGTCAGCTGCACTCTTTGCACCCTCAAAACGCCTCTGTAGCTCATCGTTCATAGAAGTCAGCATATAACACCTGGCTATCAAGTCATGGTCACACCATTCCTTGTAAGCCTGCAATTCCTCAGGATTGCAGTCAGTCGGAGCCTCAACAGGGGGCGACTGAGTTAGTGTATATGTTACCCTTTCCGAATTTAAGACTATTTTCAAATTTCTTAGCCAAGTGAGGTAATTAGGTCCAGTTAATATGTGTTTGTCGAGTATTGCAGATATCGGATTGCGAATCGAAGACATTGTCAAAATTTGTACTGAAAAGTAAAAACAGATAAATGTTGATGACTATTTAAAATATTTGGTAAGATATAAAGTATGGACTTTAACTTTATAAATATTTACTCCCACTGTTTTGACATCTTTCACTACCCTCTAGTGAAAACGGGAAACTCCTTTCCTCAGTAGGTACGTAAGGTCCAATTAGCGAATTATGATCCCGAATAATATCAGCCAATCACAATTCCTAAAAGGTAGTTTCCAATTGCATCACAATGCAACCCTTAACGTAAACTTTTGTCTCACGTTTGATTAGGACCCAATAATATGACGTCGTTCATCTTCACGTGTCAAGCCTTACCCATCGATGTTGAACCTTAATGGACGGTCGCCATGAGTTCCCTCAATAATATGAGCCGAAATCATGGGAGTTCCACGTAGTTCACATCACCATGTCAATGGATGTCACAGCTTTCCGGCACTCGAGGCTCCCCCAATAATATGAGCCGAGCCCCGAGTACGGGTAGCGTTCATCATGCACCCATTGTCGATGGAAGACAAGGAAATTATAAACAAATTTATAATTCCCCTTTTCGGGCTTGATATTTATTTTGAATCTTATTCAAAATGAGGGTTTTTAATTTTGAAAGGTCTCATCATTAATTTTATTTTAAAAGCTCGCCATGTTTGATCGTATGTTTGCCGGATTCATGCAACTTTGTTATTATAATAATAATAACGCACATACTCATTATTTATAACATATCATGCATATATCATAAATAGAAAACAATACAAGGATGATCAATCGCCCCAAAACTAATGGCCCGTGTGAGCCAAACACGGGCCTAGGTCCAATCCTAGGGTAAATGCACGGGATGCAATGCAACTAAATTATTACATTAGCATCCAATATTACATGTCTTCGATCTTCATAATCACCAAGGCCACCATCTTCCAATCTTGATCTTCCCCTATTCTAATATTTACAAATAAATATCCATGGCACATAGGGATACATCTCATGGGGTGGGAACGGGCCATAAACCAAGCCCACTTTAAAAATTGATAATTATTACAATCATACAACACAAATATCCTAGCATACACCTAGCAAATTGGGCTTGGGCTTTTGATCATCCTTCATGCATAATATCACATATCATACACCATCAATTAATTATCACTATAATTAATTGATCCAATATTATATATCTTGATCCAATCACTAACCGCCACAATTATAAATTAAATTAACAAAGTATACAAACACCTTTGTCTACTTTCAAATTAATTTATTTATAATCGAATTTCTTGTAAATCATCATTTACTATAAATAATTGAAGTCCTACTTCAATTATTTATTTTATGAGAAAATATGTGCAAAAATTGTAAATTTAAACTTATGGGCCCAAAACCCATTTTTCACCAAAAATACTTAGGCCCATTTAAATTTCACAAATAATGTTGTCCATCCAATGGCCCAACATCTCAAGGCCCATGACACTAAGATTGTCCAAAACACTTTTGGAAACCCTAGCCGTCATCGCCGTCGCCGGAGCTCAGTCGCCGGATTCCGGCAACAAAAAAATTTTTTTTTTTATTTAAAAACAGCAACTTTCGGGCAGCCCCTCGGGCTGCCCCATGCTGCCCGAAATTTCGGGCAGCCCCTCGGGCAGCCCGAGGGCTGCCCGAAAAAACATTTTTTTTTTTTTTGTTTTTCTACCAAAAATTCGGCCTTCTCAAATCCTTGCACCAAAAATTTCTCAAGCGGTTAGAAATCGTTCTCAACATAATATTACACAAAATCCGTAACCTAAGCTCGGATACCACTTGAAAGCGGACCGGTTACGGTGGCCGGAAACGCAACGGAAGCAAAAATTTTCGAATTTTTAATCAAATTTTCGGCCACCCCAAAAATTGTGCAATATTTACTAAAACAACATACATAGGATGTTAAAGAAATGTACCTATCAACTTTAAAAAGTTGATGTTGGCTCCAACTTTGTTGTCAAACAACAAAGCTCTTCAAGGCATGAAGATCTACAAGCTCCTCCTCCAAATCCTTGAAAAATTTCCTTCAAATTAGGCCCACCACCAACTAGGTAGATCCCCTCACAATTTGCACTAGAAAAATGTGAGGATTTATCAAAGAGAAGTGTGTGTTCTTAAACAATTCAAGAACACAAAAATGGAGAAAAACTTGAGAGAGTTTTTTGGATGCTAGTTTCGGCCATCATACTTGGAATGGAGGAGGGAAGAGTTCTCTTGGGGTTGCAAAAAGTTGATCCAAAAAGTGGCATGCCATGCCATTATTTTATTCAAAAGTAATCTCCAACCCTTCACCTCCCATGCATGCATACAATATAGTTTTTAATCAAATTAAAAACTTTGGACTAAATTTAATTATCTCAAACATATTTGAGACTAATTAAACATTACTTGAATTTACCCAAGTCCCACTAGTTAAATAATTATTTTAATTGAGCTCTACTAGACTCAATATTATTTAATTAATCCAACACTTGAATTAATTTAATTATTTGGGCTCTACTAGGCCCACTAGTGTTTAATTAATTCAACACTTGAATTAATTTAATTTAGTCCATAATAATGTTTATGAAAATCACAATTTTCAAAAACATTAGTCACTTGGCCAAATTTTAATTTAGGAACACTTCCATAAATCAAAATTTACATTTCTCTCATAGAAGTCATACTTCTATTTTTCTTTACACTTATAAACACATTTATAAGCCGTTCAACACATTGAACTATTTTCTCCTTTATAGAAGTCATACTTCTAATTTTCCTTACGCTTATAAACTCCTTTATAAGCCGTTCAACACATTGAACTATTTTTACTTCTCATCGGGATTTACAAAGCTAGTACTTGTGTGGCCCTCAATGGTTCATTGATACAACTAGCCGTGGGTTCACATCTCCATGTGATTCGGACTAAACATGTCCTTATTCGAGCATACCCCAATTGCTCCATTCTTACTTATCAACTCCTTGATAGTAAGAACGTCAGAACTCAAGTCTGATAGTACCCAACCAATCACGTTAAACGCCTAGCAGCATCGCTTACGTGATTCCCTAGGTATCACATGATAGTGCCTGCAAGAACCATTCAATTATGGTTAGCGTACAGTACGGTCCCTTCAACTCATATATCCCGATCGATTCGACAACCATTGGTTTATCGAGAGTTGTCAATGAATCGATACTATGTGTCATGTCGTAGTTGCATCGATGGTGTAATCTATGAAACACCTTTCATAATTACAACCATACTCTGGCCAGAGATTTCGATCTACATACACATGATAACACATAGGATATCCATACCCGAAGGTAAGCGGTGAATCCCCGACTACAATGCATCGACTCCTATGTGTTTCGACAGAACACCCAACCTTGCCACCTGATGACCCCATGAGAGTCGGTAAACAAGTCAAAGTGTAATTCTAGCACATAGAGTCTCAATGTTGTCCCGGGTCATAAGGACTAATTCTGTACAACCATAAACCAGGACTTTTCCACTCGATAAGTGAGAACCACTTGGAAAGTCCTTTTATGGAGGGTTGTTCAGTGCACTCTACAAGGAGCACCTATCTGCATGTTCGGACATCACAATGTCCCCTACCAATGAAACATGGTACTCACATCGCAGATACTAGTCTCTAACTCGAGCGGCCTATATCCTTCTTAGTGGCGGCTGAATCGACTAGGAACCGTTTAGAATATACAGTATTACAAATATGAGTTTCATGATACTCATCATATGAGCATCTCATATTCTTTCTACTATTTGTATATTCAAGGGCTTTATCTATGCAGCTAGCATGGGTATACAGATAAAGATTTGCCAAAGTAATAATTTCAAATATTATTAAAATAAAGACTGCTTATTCATAGAGTTTCATTGTGAACACTCGGCCAACACTTAGCTCGACGGGCACCTACTCTAACACTTTCAACTGTCCGGGTATGTTTTCTTGCATCTATCCATTGTTATATATTGATATGTCTTTTGTGAGCCCATTGTTGAGTAGAGGATGGCACCTAAGAGGAAAGCAGTAGAGGGTGAGGATAGTTCTTCCTCTAGAGTTGTCGATGAGTTCGGCAAGTTGCTTAAAGAGCAGGCCAAGGTCCATAGTGAGCAGATCCAGCAGTTGCTTCGATTGCAAGGAACAGGTCAGGGTAGAGGCCAAGTGAGAGGCCAAGTTGCTTAGGCTGTTGGCACTGATGCCATATTTTTTGCTTTCAAGAGGATGGATCCACCGGAATTCGCAGGTAGCACTGATCCGTTAGTTGCAGTCGAGTGGGTCAACGCTTTAGAGGCGATCTTAGATCATCTCCACTACGAGGACAAAGACCGTATCAGTTGTACTGTTTTCTTGTTGGTTAAAGCTGCTCGCATATGGTGGAATGCGACCAAAGTTGGAGTTGATGTCTCGACACTGAAGTGGTCCGAGTTCACAGATTTGTTCTACGACAAGTATTTCCCCGATGCACTTCGAGCGAGGAAGGTTACGGAGTTCTTGGAGCTTCGTCAGGGTGGTATGAACGTTGATGAGTATATTCTGAAGTTCGAGGAGGGTTGCTTATTTTCTCCATACATTGCATCCAACGACAGAGACAAAGGTGCTCATTTCATTCGAGGCCTTAGAGCAGAGATTCGTAGGGATATCAACATTTCCGAGGCTGTGACTTTCAAGGAGATCGTGTCCAAGGCTTTGTTGGCCGAGCAGGACGAGAAGGACATTGCCCGGGAGAGGCAAGCGAGACACCAGGCCATTGCTCAGAGGGGCCAGAGTTCGAGTCAGAGAGGTAGAGATCGATTCAAGGGTAGGGCAAGATGGACTCGAATCCGAGACCACCGTCAGTTCCAGTTGCTCCATCTTATCCAGAGAAGCCTTTGTGTCCCAAGTGTGGGAGACATCATAGGGGAGAGTGCAGATTTGGCACTCATTCTTGCTATCGTTGTGGCACGGCAGGCCAGATTGCCCGAGATTGTCCAAGAGGAGCTAGCCAAGAGAAGGTGCAGGGTCGCATCTTTACGATGACTAAGGAAGGTATTAATCATGATTCTTCTGTGATCTCTAGTGCTATTTTAATTTCAGACAGAGTAGCTACGACTTTGATTGATACTGGTGCTACTCATTCTTTTATGTCTGAATTGTTTTTGAGATCTTTGGGTATAGTTCCTTCTATTCTTCCCCTCCAGTTCAATGTTGTTTTGCCTTCGGGGGATGTCTTGTGCCCGACGTCTATTGTGTATGCATGCCCTGTTCGTATTGATGATAGAGAGGTCTTTGCTGATTTGATTGTGATCCTGATGGTTGCCTTTGATGTTATTCTTGGCATGGATTGGCTGTCGACCTATCGTGCTGTTATCGATTGCGTTGCTAAGATGGTTACTTTTGCAGATGATAGCAATAAGGGAGGAGTTCTCGCCAGTGCAGGTACTTCGCTGGTCCTTCCTTTTATTTCTTTTCTTGAGGCTGAGAGATTGCTATGTAGAGGTTGCGATGGGTTTCTTGCTTCTATTGTGGATGTGGATTGTTTGTTTAAGTTGAATATTGATGATATTGATGTTGTGAGGGAGTTTGCCGATGTGTTTGAGGATGATGTTCCGGGTTTGCCGCCGGACAGAGATGTTGAGTTCGTGATTGATTTAGCTCCAGGTACGGTTCCTATTTCTAAGGCTATGTACAGGATGGCCCCTACCGAGATGAAGGAGTTGAAGACGCAGTTGCAGGATCTTGTAGACAAGGGTTTTATTCGTCCGAGTTCTTCGCCTTGGGGAGCTCCGGTTCTATTTGTTAAGAAGAAATATGGGTCGTTGCGGCTGTGTATCGATTACAGAGAGCTTAACAAAGTGACTGTCAAGAACAAGTATCCGTTGCCACGGATTGACGATCTATTTGACCAGCTTCATGGTGCCACTGTCTTTTCGAAGATTGATCTTCGGTCTGGCTACTATCAGTTGATGGTTAGGGAGTCCGATATCCCTAAGACGACGTTCAGGACCAGGTATGGTCATTACGAGTTTCTTGTTATGTCTTTTGGCCTGACCAATGCCCCTTCAGTCTTTATGGATTTGATGAACCGTGTGTTCAAGCCTTATCTGGATAGCTTCGTCATTGTTTTTATCGATGATATCTTGATCTATTCCAAGACCAGAGAGCTTCATGCCGAGCATCTCCGAGTTGTTCATCAGTTGTTGCGAGAGAAGAGGTTGTTTGCCAAGCTGAAGAAGTGTGAATTTTGGCTGAATAAGATTTCTTTTCTAGGCCATGTGGTTTCGAAGGATGGCATTGCTGTTGATCCATTGAAGATAGAGGCGATTCAGAATTGGCCTATTCCTTCTACTGTTTCTGAGGTACGCAGTTTCCTTGGTTTGGCGGGTTATTATCGTCGTTTCATTTCAGATTTTTCCAAGATTGCCCTGCCATTGTCCAATTTGACGAGGAAGACTGTGAAGTTCGAGTGGTCTATCGATTGTCAGCGTGCATTTCAAGAGTTGAAGGACAGGTTGACGACAGCTCCTGTTCTTTCTTTGCCTAGTGGTTATGAGGATTTTGTTGTCTATACCGATGCGTCGAAGAGAGGCCTTGATGCAGTGTTGATGCAGAGAGGTAAGGTTATTGCCTATGCGTCTCGATAGTTGAAGGATTATGAGAAAAATTATCCGACGCACGATTTAGAGCTGGCAGCTGTGGTTTTCGCCCTGAAGATTTGGAGACATTATCTGTGTAATAGCCGAGCCCGGTGTACGGTACGGTTTAAGCTTTACTTGTTATTTGGGTTATGTGATTAGATGTTTAGAGTTGTGTTTTGGGCCATAATATTATTGGTTATTATTATCTTGAGGTATTAGATGTTGTTGGTTGTTCGTTTCAGTGTTTCGGTTCGATTTTAGTTGGTTGAGTACTGTTCATTGCCGAAGCAAGAGTGCACCCGCGCTCTTAGAGGAGTGCCCCCGCGGTGTACTGTTCATCATTTTGGATTTGGAAGGCCTTGGCATCACCGCACCCGCGGCAGTGCAAGGACCGCACCCGCGGTGTGCACCGCACCCGCGGTAATTGTAGCACCGCACCCGCGGTCATCGTGCATGGGAATTTTGTTGGAATGCCGTGAGCTTAGCGCACCCGCGGTGCTTGTGTGACCGCAACCGCGGTGTAAGAATGGGCGAGATATTTAGTTGCTTTTTGGGAGTTGTTGGCCATACCATACCTTATCTCTTATCTTCATTTCGAGATTTCCTCTCTAGGGCAAGGGTTTTCTCCATTTTCAATTGCTTCCTACCTTTGATTCTTGGATTTGTTTGGATTTTCGACTAGAGATCGACGTTCTCCGTGGTATAAGGAAGCTTAGGTAAGTTTTTGGTGCGATTCTATCATGGTTTTTGGAGATGAGTTGTTATAGGGTGTTGTTATTGTTGGTTTAATGGAATATTTGACTTGTATTCTTGGATATAGAGTTGATTTTGGTGTTATTTATGGATTATTGTTGTAGGTGGTGTACCAAGAGTTAGTTTGGAGGTGTTCTATTGGTTTGTAAGTGGAATTTCATCCCTTGTGCTCACATGATGATATATGTATTGTGTTTTAAAGATTTTAAAGTGATATTCCCTTCAATTGATTCATTGTTATGTATTGATTCCATTGATTATCTATTGGAGGCATTGTATGTCTCATTATTGTTCAAAGGGAATACAAGACAAAAGATATGGTTTCCAAAGTGATTGTTAAATGCTATTGAGCATTCAAATGTTTTATTGGATTGATTGAATCATAGTCAGAGCATTGCATGCAATTAGTTGATCAACAACCATAGGCTTTTATCCCCTCACAGTTATCGATTTAAATCGATGGGATATTTGCAACCACAGTTATAGATACTATTGATATCAATCCAACCATAGAAAAGAGAATACCATCGTATTGCTATGTTATTGCTATGCTATTGCTACAGTATTCATGTTTCAGAGTTGATGGTATTTATGATTTAAAAGTCATGTTTTATAGAGTATACTTTATATCCTTGCTATGTAGAGTTCCACTTGCTGAGATTTATTCTCATTTCAGTTATTTTCATGTGATGCAGATAAGAGTGACCGACCAGGACAGTGATCGTGGATGGGGGTCATATGCATACACCGTTGGAAGGAAGATTATTTTGTATCACTTTTGGGACATGATCATAAGAATGATTATTTTGTATTTTGTATGTCATTTGAATGATCATGTGATTATTTTGTAAACATTTTTATGAAATGTATTTTGAAACTCCTTCCATTTGAAAGAAAATTTTAAATTCCGCTGTATTTTAATTGTAACGGGTCAGGGTGTCACATTTAGTGGTATCAGAGCGGTGTTCTTCGGACCAATGCATATGACTTCGTCTACTTTCAACTGTCCGGGTATGTTTTCTTGCATCTATTCATTGTTATCTATTGATTGGTGTCTTGTGAGCAATTGTAGAGTATGCCTCCTAAGCGTAAGGCGGCAGAGGGTGATGATAGTTCTTCCTCGAGAGTTGTCGACGAGTTCGGCAAGTTGCTTAAGGAGCAGGCCAAAGTTCATAGCGATCAGATTCAGCAGTTGATCCGATTGCAAGGAGCAGGACAGGGTAGAGGCCAAGTGATAGGTCAGGTTGCTCAGGCTGTTGGCACTGATGCCGTCTTTTCTGCTTTCAAGAGAATGGATCCACCGGAATTCGCAGGTAGCACCGATCCTCTAGTTGCTGTCGAGTGGGTCAAGGCGCTTGAAGCTATCTTCGATCATCTCCAGTATGAGGACAAAGACAGGATCAGTTGTGCAGTGTTCATGTTGGTTAAAGCTGCACGTATCTGGTGGAATGCCACGAAAGTTGGAGTTGATGTTGCGACACTGAAGTGGTCAGAGTTCACGGACTTGTTCTATGACAAGTATTTTCCGGATGCCCTTAGAGCGAGGAAGGTTACGGAGTTCTTGGAGCTTCGACAGGGGAGCATGGATGTTAGTCAGTATATTCTGAAGTTTGAAGAGGGTTGCCTATTTACTCCGTATGTTGCATCCAATGACAAAGACAAAGGCGCTCATTTCATTCGAGGCCTTAGAGCGGAGATTCGTCGTGATATCAACATGTCCAAGGCCGTTACTTTCAAGGAGATTGTGTCCAAAGCATTGTTGGCCGAGCAGGATGAGAAGGACATCGCCAAGGAGAGGCAAGAGAGGCATCAAGCTGTTGCTCAGAGAGGCCAGGGTTCTAATCAGAGGGGCAGGGATCGTTTCAAGGGCAAGGGCAAGATGGAGCCGAGTCCTAGACCACCGCCAATTCCAGTTGATCCCGAGAAGCCTTTGTGTCCAAAGTGTAGCAAGCATCATCGAGGAGAGCGCAGATTGGGCACTCATACTTGTTATCGTTGTGGCACGGCAGGCAACGTTGCCAGAGATTGTCCACGAGGAGCTAGCCAAGGGAAGGTGCAGGGTCGTATCTTTGCGATGACGAAGGAAGGTATTAATCATGATTTCTTCATTGATCTCTAGTACTATTTTGATTTCAGGCAGAGTAGCTATGACTTTGGTAGATACTGGTGCTACTCATTCTTTTATGTCTGATTTGTTTTTGAGATCGTTGGGTATAGTTCCTTCTGTTCTTCCCCTTCAGCTTAGTGTTATTTTGCCTTCGGGGGACGTGTTGTGCCCGACATCGATTGTGTATGCGTGCCCTGTTCGTATTGAGGAGCGAGTTGTCTTCGCTGATTTGATTGTTATTCCTATGGTTGCTTTCGATGTTATTCTTGGCATGGATTGGCTTTCGACTTACCATGCAGTTATCGATTGTGTTGCTAAGACAGTAGCTTTTGCAGATGATGGCCAGGGAGGAGTTCTCTCCAGCTCAGGTACTTCGCTGGTCCTTCCTTTTATTTCTTGTCTTGAGGCTGAGAGGTTGATGTGTAGAGGTTGTGATGTATTTCTGGCTTCTATTGTGGATGTTGATAGATTGATTAAGTTGAATATAGATGATATTGATGTCGTGAGGGAGTTTGCTGATGTGTTTGAGGATGATGTTTTGGGTTTGCCGCCGGACAGAGATGTTGAGTTCGTTATCGATCTAGCTCCTGGTACGGTTCCTATCTCTAAGGCTCCGTACCGGATGGCTCCTACTGAGATGAAGGAGTTGAAGGCGCAGTTGCAGGATCTTCTAGATAAGGGTTTCATTCGTCCGAGTTCTTCGCCTTGGGGAGCTCCGGTTCTTTTTGTTAAGAAGAAGGATGGATCTTTGCGGCTGTGTATCGACTACAGGGAGCTCAACAAAGTGACTGTCAAGAATAAGTATCCGTTGCCTCGGATAGATGATCTGTTTGATCAGCTCCATGGTGCCACTGTATTCTCGAAGATTGATCTTCGGTCTGGCTACTATCAGTTGAAGGTTAGGGAGTCTGATGTCCTTAAGACGGCTTTCAGGACCAGGTATGGTCATTTTGAGTTTCTTGTGATGTCGTTTGGTTTGACCAATGCCCCTTCAGTCTTCATGGACCTGATGAACCGAGTGTTCAAGCCATTCTTGGATAGCTTCGTCATTGTCTTCATCGATAATATCTTGATCTATTCCAAGACCAGAGAGCTTCATGCTGAGCATCTCAGAGTTGTTCTTCAGTTGTTGCGAGAGAAGAGGCTATTTGCCAAGTTGAAGAAGTGCAAGTTTTGGCTGGATCAGATTTCTTTTCTAGGCCATGTCGTTTCGAGAGATGGCATTGCTGTTGATCCATTGAAGATTGAGGCGATTCAGAATTGGCCTATTCCTTCTACTGTCTCTGAGGTACGCAGTTTCCTTGGTTTGGCGGGTTACTATCGTCGTTTCATTTCAGATTTTTCCAAAATTGCCCTGCCATTGTCCAATCTGACGAGGAAGACTGTGAAGTTCGAGTGGTCCATTGATTGCCAGAGAGCATTCCAAGAGCTGAAGGATAGATTGACGACAGCTCCTGTTCTTTCTTTGCCTAGTGGTTCTGAGGATTTTGTGGTCTATACCGATGCGTCGAAGAGAGGCCTTGGTGCAGTGCTGATGCAGCGAGGTAAGGTTATTGCCTATGCTTCTCGCCAGTTGAAAGACTATGAGAAGAATTATCCGACGCACGATTTGGAGCTAGCAGCTGTGGTTTTCGCCCTGAAGATTTGGAGACATTACTTGTATGGCGAAAAGTGTGAGATCTTCACAGACCACAAGAGCTTGAAGTATCTGTTTTCTCAGAAAGGGCTCAACATGCGACAGAGGAGGTGGTTAGAGCTTGTCAAGGATTATGATGTGGCTATCAGTTACCATCCGGGAAAGGCGAACGTTGTGGCTGATGCTTTGAGCCGCAAGTCGAGTGCTTCTTTGAGTTCTTTGATTCAGAGGCTGTTGTTGATGGATTTGCAGAGAGAGGATATTGATCTGGTGATTCCAGGTACCATTGCTCGTATTTCAGCGTTGGTTATTCGATCTACTTTGACGGACAGGATCCGTAGAGAGCAGGCGACTGATGTGCAGTTGCTAGAGTTGAGAGCTAGAGCTGAGGAGAGGGGTAACTCAGAGTTTGGTTCGAATGGTGATGGATTGGTGACTTTCATAGGCCGTATTTGTGTTCCTATTGGCGACGATATTCATAGAGACGTCTTGACAGAGGCTCATACCGCACCTTATTCTATTCATCCAGGCAGTACGAAGATGTATCAGGATCTTCGTCGACTCTACTGGTGGTCAGGTATGAAGAAAGATGTTGCTTTGTTCATTTCTCAGTGCCTTACTTGTCAGCAGGTGAAGATTGAGCATCAGAGACCTGCTGGGACATTGCTATCTTTGCCGATTCCTCAGTGGAAGTGGGAGCACATTACGATGGATTTCGTGACTGGTCTTCCCAGAGTGCCGAAAGGTTATAATTCTATTTGGGTCATTGTTGATAGATTGACCAAGTCAGCTCATTTCCTTCCAGTCAAGACGACATACTCCATGAATCAGTATGCCGAGGACTACATTGCAGAGATTGTTAGACTTCATGGTGTGCCCGTGTCGATTGTGTCTGATCGTGACCCCAGGTTTACCTCCGAGTTTTGGAAGAGTCTTCACAGAGCTATGGGTTCTCGATTAGCTTTCAGTACAGCTTATCATCCTCAGAGCGACGGTCAGTCAGAGAGAGTCATTCAGATTCTTGAGGATATGCTCAGAGCTTGTACTATTGATTATTCTGGTAGCTGGGATTCTAAATTGCCACTTGTGGAGTTCACGTACAACAATAGCTACCAGGCGTCGATTGTCATGGCACCGTATGAGGCTCTTTATGGCAGGAAGTGCAGATCACCTTTGTTTTGGGATGAGGTTGGTGAGAGGAAGATGTTGGGTCCCGAGTTGGTCCAGCAGACTGCCGATGTTGTTGCAGTTATCAGAGAGAGGATGAAGACTGCTCAGTCGAGGCAGAAGAGCTATGCAGATGTTCGTCGCAGACCTTTGCAGTTTGAGGTTGGCGATCATGTATTTCTGAAGATAGCACCTCTCAAGGGTGTGATGAGATTTGGCAAGAAGGGCAAGTTGAGTCCGAGATTCATTGGTCCATTCGAGATATTGGACAGAGTTGGTGACCGAGCCTACAGATTAGCCCTACCGCCCGATCTTGACAGAGTCCATAATGTGTTTCACGTATCGATGCTCAGGAAGTATATTGCAGATCCTTCCCATGTTCTTCGCCACGAGCTATTGGACTTGACGCCGAATTTGACGTACCAAGAGATTCCGGTCCAGATTTTGGATAGCACAGTTAGAGTTCTGAGGAACAAAGAGATCGGCATCGTTAAAGTCCTTTGGAGGAACCATTTGATCGAGGAGGCTACGTGGGAACCAGAGATTGAGATGAGAGAGAAGTATCCTGAGTTGTTCGTGCAGTGACGTCAATTTCGCGGACGAAATTCCTATAAGGAGGGGAGATTGTAATAGCCGAGCCCGGTGTACGGTACGGTTTAAGTTTTATTGTGTTTATTGGGTTTTATGATTTAGATGTTTAGAGTTGTGTTTTGGGCCATAGTATTATTGGTTATTATTATATTGAGGTATTAGATGTTGTTGGTTGTTCGTTTCAGTGTTTCGGTTCGATTTTAGTTGGTTGAGTACTGTTCATTGCCGAAGCAAGAGTGCACCCGCGCTCTTAGAGGAGTGCCCCCGCGGTGTACTGTTCATCATTTTGGATTTGGAAGGCCGTGGCATCACCGCACCCGCGGCAGTGCAAGGACCGCACCCGCGGTGTGCACCGCACCCGCGGTCATCGTGCATGGGAATTTTGTTGGAATGCCGTGAGCTTAGCGCACCCGCGGTGCTTGTGTGACCGCACCCGCGGTGTAAGTATGGGCGAGATATTTAGTTGCTTTTTGGGAGTTGTTGGCTATACCATACCTTATCTCTTATCTTCATTTCGAGATTTCCTCTCTAGGGCAAGGGTTTTCTCCATTTTCAATTGCTTCCTACCTTTGATTCTTGGATTTGTTTGGATTTTCGACTAGAGATCGACGTTCTCCGTGGTATAAGGAAGCTTAGGTAAGTTTTTGGTGCGATTCTATCATGGTTTTTGGAGATGAGTTGTTATAGGGTGTTGTTATTGTTGGTTTAATGGAATATTTGACTTGTATTCTTGGATATAGAGTTGATTTTGGTGTTATTTATGGATTATTGTTGTAGGTGGTGTACCAAGAGTTAGTTTGGAGGTGTTCTATTGGTTTGTAAGTGGAATTTCATCCCTTGTGCTCACATGATGATATATGTATTGTGTTTTAAAGATTTTAAAGTGATATTCCCTTCAATTGATTCATTGTTATGTATTGATTCCATTGATTATCTATTGGAGGCATTGTATGTCTCATTATTGTTCTAAGGGAATACAAGACAAAAGATATGGTTTCCAAAGTGATTGTTAAATTCTATTGAGCATTCAAATGTTTTATTGGATTGATTGAATCATAGTCAGAGCATTGCATGCAATTAGTTGATCAACAACCATAGGCTTTTATCCCCTCACAGTTATCGATTTATATCAATGGGATATTTGCAACCACAATTATAGATACTATTGATATCAATCCAACCATAGAAAAGAGAATACCATCGTATTGCTATGTTATTGCTATGCTATTGCTATAGTATTCATGTTTCAGAGTTGATGGTATTTATGATTTCAAAGTCATGTTTTACAGAGTATACTTTATATCCTTGCTATGTAGAGTTCCACTTGCTGAGATTTATTCTCATTTCAGTTATTTTCATGAGATGCAGATAAGAGTGACCGACCAGGACAGTGATCGTGGATGGGGGTCATATGCATACACCGTTGGAAGGAAGATTATTTTGTATCACTTTGGGGACATGATCATAAGAATGATTATTTTGTATTTTGTATGTCATTTGAATGATCATGTGATTATTTTGTAAACATTTTTATGAAATGTATTTTGAAACTCCTTCCATTTGAAAGAAAATTTTAAATTCCGCTGTATTTTAATTGTAACGGGTCAGGGTGTCACAATCTGTATGGCGAAAAGTGTGAGATCTTCACAGACCACAAGAGCTTGAAATATCTGTTTTCCCTGAAAGAGCTCAACATGCGGCAGAGAACGTGGTTAGAGCTTGTTAAGGATTATGATGTGACGATCAGTTACCACCCGGGAAAAACGAACGTTGTGGCCGATGCTTTGAGCCGTAAGTCGAGTTCTTCTTTGAGTTCTTTGATTCAGAGGCCATTGTTGATGGACTTGCAGAGAGAGGAGATTGATTTGGTGATTCCAGGAACCATTGCTCGCCTTTAAGCGTTGGTCATTCGGGCTACATTGACGGACAGGATCCGTAGAGAGCAGACTGACGATGTTCAGTTGACAGAGTTGAGAGCTAGAGCAGAGGAGAGAGGTAACTCAGAGTTTGGTTTGAATGGAGACGGTTTGGTGACTTTTAGAGGCCGTATCTGTGTTCCTATTGGCGATGATATTCGGCGAGACATTTTGACAGAGGCTCATACCGCGCCATATTCGATTCATCCAGGCAGTACGAAGATGTATCAGGATCTTCGTCGACTCTATTGGTGGCCAGGTATGAAGAAAGATGTTGCTTTGTTCATTTCTCAGTGCCTTACTTGTCAGCAGGTGAAGATTGAGCACCAGAGACCTGCTGGGACATTGCTATCATTGCTGATTCCTCAGTGGAAGTGGGAGCATATTACGATGGATTTCGTGACTGGTCTTCCCAGAGTGCAGAGAGGTTTCAATTCCATTTGGGTTATCATTGATCGATTGACCAAGTCAGCGCATTTTCTCCCAGTTAAGACGACGTACTCCATGAATCAGTATGCCGAGGATTACATAGCAGAGATTGTTAGACTTCATGGTGTGCCTGTGTCGATTGTGTCTGATCGTGACCCCAGGTTTACTTCAGAGTTTTGGAAGAGTTTGCATAGAGCTATGGGTTCGCGGTTAGCGTTTAGTACAGCTTATCACCCTCAGAGCGACGGTCACTCAGAGAGAGTCATTCAGTTTTTTGAGGATATGCTCAGAGCTTGTACTATTGATTATCTAGGTAGCTGGGATTCTAAGTTGCCTTTGGTTGAGTTCACGTACAATAACAGTTACCAGGCGACGTTTGGCATGGCACCGTATGAGGCACTTTATGGCAGGAAGTGCAGATCTCCCTTGTATTGGGATGAGATAGGTGAGAGAAAGATGTTGGGACCAGAGTTGGTCCAGCAGACTGCTGATGTTGTTGCTGTGATCCGAGAGAGGATGAAGACTGCGCAGTCGAGACAGAAGAGCTATGCAGATGTTCGTCGTAGGCCGTTGCAGTTCGAGGTTGGCGATCATGTGTTTCTGAAGATAGCACCTCTCAAGGGTGTGATGAGATTTGGTAAGAAGGGTAAGATGAGTCCTAGATTCATTGGCCCTTTTGAGATCTTGGACAGAGTTGGAGACAGAGCCTACAGATTAGCCCTACCGCCAGATCTTGACAGAGTTCACAATGTTTTTCACGTATCGATGTTCAGAAGTATATTGCGAATCCTTCCCATGTTCTTCACCACGAGCCATTGGACTTGACGCCGAATTTGACGTACCAAGAGATTCTGGTCCAGATTTTGGATCGCAGAGTTAGAGTTTTGAGGAACAAAGAGATCGGCATCGTTAAAGTCCTTTGGAGGAATCATTTGATCGAAGAGGCCACGTGGGAATCAGAGGATGAAATGAGAGAGAAGTATCCTGAGTTGTTCGTGCAGTGACGTCAATTTCGCGGACGAAATTCCTCTAAGGAGGGGAGATTGTAATAGCCGAGCCCGGTGTACGGTACGATTTAAGTTTCGTATGTTATTTGGGTTGTGATTAGATGTTTAGAGTTGTGTTTTGGGCCATAGTATTATTGGTTATTATTGTTCTTGAGGTGTTAGTTGTTGTTGGTTGTTCGTTTCAGAGTTTCGGATCGATTTTGGTTGGTTGAATTTTGTTCTTGGCCGTGGCCAGAGTGCACCCGCGGCCTTAGAGGAGTGCCCCCGCGGTGTACTGTGCAGATTTTAGAGTTGGAGGGCCGTAGCATCACCGCACCCGCGGTGATGCAGGGACCGCTCCCGCGGTGTGCACCGCACCCGCGGTGTTAGTGGTTCAGGATTTTTGTGGAGTGCCGTGAGCTCAGCGCACCCGCGGCCCTTGTGTTGGCGCACCCGCGGTGGAGGTATGGGCGAGATATTATTACCTTTTTGGAGTGGTTAGCCATCACTTTACCCTTTCATTCCTCTCATTTTCGAATTTCCTCTCATTTCTTAGGGTTTTCTACCATTTCTTTGTTCCCTATCTTAAATCCAAGCTTCTTTTCGACGATTCGAGTTGAGATCGACGTTCTCCTTGGTGTTGGGAAGCTTAGGTATGAAAGCGGACCGGTTACGGTGGCCGGAAAACGCAACGGAAGCAAAAATTCGAAATTTTGAGGCAAATATTTCGGCCACCAT
Organism: Primulina eburnea; assembly: GCF_022965805.1. Classification (NCBI taxonomy): domain Eukaryota; kingdom Viridiplantae; phylum Streptophyta; class Magnoliopsida; order Lamiales; family Gesneriaceae; genus Primulina; species Primulina eburnea. Next base: position 24,109,584 of record NC_133102.1, on the reverse strand, counting down.
GATATTTACAAAATCAAACCATACATAGGATGTTAGAAATATCATTACCTATCAACCTCTTGAGGTTGATGTATGGCACCAACTTTGTTGTAAACAACAAAGCTCTTCAAGGTTGAAGATCTACAAGCCTCCAACTCCCTTTCCTTCAAAATAAGGCCCACCACCAACTAGGTAAATCCCCTCTTAATTTGCACTAGAAAATTAAGAGGATTTTTCAAAGAGAAGTGTGTGTGTTCTTAAACAAATCAAGAACACAAAATGGAGAGAAAAACTTGAGAGAAAAGTGAGAAGAGGTTTCGGCCATGAGCATGTGGAGGGAGGGAAGAATGAGTTAATTCCCTTGCCTTGGTTGTGAGAAAAGCAAAAACAAAAGGTGCATGCCTTGCATTATTTTAATAAAAAGTAATCTCCAACCCTTCACCTCCCATGCATGCATATAATATAGTTTTTAATCAAATTAAAAACTTTGGACTAAATTTAATTATCTCAAACATATTTGAGACTAATTAAACATTACTTGAATTTACCCAAGTCCCACTAGTTAAATAATTATTTTAATTGAGCTCTACAAGACTCAATATTATTTAATTAATTCAACACTTGAATTAATTTAATTATTTGGACTCTACTAGGTCCACTAGTGTCTAATTAATTCAACACTTGAATTAATTTAATTTAGTCCATAATAATGTTTATGAAAATCACAATTTTCAATTACATTATCCACTTGGCCAAATTTTAATTTAGGAACACTTCCATAAATTAAAATTTACATTTCTCTCATAGAAGTCATACTTCTATTCTTCTTTACACTTATAAACTCATTTATAAGTCGTTCAACACATTGAACTATTTTCTCCTTTATAGAAGTCATACTTCTAATTTTCCTTACGCTTATAAACTCCTTTATAAGCCTTTCAATACATTGAACTATTTTTACTTCTCAACGGGATCTAGAAAGCTAGTACTTGTGTGGCCCTCAATGGTTCATTGATACAACTAGCCGTGGGTTCACATCTCAATGTGATTCGGACTAAACATGTCCTTATATGAGCATACCCCAATTGCTCCATTCTTACTTATCAACTCCTTGATAGTAAGAACGTCAGAACTCAAGTCTGATAGTACCCAACCAATCACGTTAAACGCCTAGCAGCATCGCTTAAGTGATTCCCTAGGTATCACATGATAGTGCCTGCAAGAACCATTCAATTATGGTTAGCGTACAGTACGGTCCCTTCAACTCATATATCCCGATCGATTCGACAACCATTGGTTTATCGAGAGTTGTCAATGAATCGATACTATGTGTCATGTCGTAGTTGCATCAATGGTGTAATCTATGAAACCCCTTTCATAATTACAACCATACTCTGGCCAGAGATTTCAACCTACATACACATGATAACACATAGGATATCCATACCCGAAGGTAAGCGGTGAATCCCCGACTACAATGCATCGACTCCTATGTGTTTCGACAGAACACCCAACCTTGCCACCTGATGACCCCATGAGAGTCGGTAAACAAGTCAAAGTGAAACGCTAGCACATAGAGTCTCAATGTTGTCCCGGGTCATAAGGACTAATTCTGTACAACCATAAACTAGGACATTTCCACTCGATAAGTGAGAACCACTTGGATAGTCCTTTTATGGAGGGTTGTTCAGTGCACTCTACAAGGAGCACCTATCTGCATGTTCGGACATCACAATGTCCCCTACCAATGAAACATGGTACTCACATCGCAGATACTAGTCTCGAACTCTAGCGGCCTATATCCTTCTTAGTGGCGGCTGAATCGACTAGGAACCGTTTAGAATATACAGTATTACAAATATGAGTTTCATGATCCTCATCATATGAGCATCTCATATTCTTTCTACTATTTGTATATTCAAGGGCTTTATCTATGCAACTAGCATGGGTATACAGATAAAGATGTGCCATAATAATAATTTCAAATATTATTAAAATAAAGATTGCTTATACATAGAGTTTCATTGTGAACACTCGGCCAACACTTGGCTCGACGGGCACCTACTCTAACAATCTCCCACTTGCACTAGAGCCAACTACCTATATGCTTAAAACCCATTGATTCGCGATGCTTGTCGAATAATGGTCCAGGTAAAGGCTTAGCTAGTGGATCAACAACATAATCTGCGGAGCCGACTTTGTCAATAGACACTTCTCTTCTTTCCACAATCTCTCCGAGGATGTGGTACTTTCTCAATACTAGTTTGGATTTCTGATGAGACCTAGGCTCCTTTGCTTGAGCTATAGCTCCCGTGTTGTCACACAACACCGGGACAGGAGCAACTCCATTAGGAATGACGTCCAACTCTTCGACGAAATTCCTTATCCAAATAGCCTCTCTTGCTGCATCTGATGCAGCGATGTATTCGGCCTCTGTGCTGGAATCCGTAATATTGTCTTGCTTGGAACTCTTCCAAGAGACAGCAGCACCGTTGAGTATGAATACAAAACTAGAGGTTAACTTCGAGTTATCAATATCGCTTTGGAAGCTAGTGTCGGTATAGCCTTCCAATTTCAGTTCTCTACCCCATAGACCAAGAACAACTTATTGGTCCTTCTCAACTACTTGAGGATGTCTTTCACAGCTTTCAGGTGTGGAAGACCAGGGTTCGATTGATATCCTTTCACTACACATAGTGCAAACGCCACGTCAGGACATGTAGATATCATCTCATACATGATGTTACCAATTGCCGAAGCATACGGAATGCGTGTCATCGCCACTATCTCTGCATCTGTCTTGGGAGACAGACTTGGATAGGGACACGCCATGACACATTGGTAGATGTCCTCTCTTGGACTCATCCATCGAGAACCGCTTCACGATGGTATCAATGTATGTGGACTGGGTGAGACCAAGCCATCTTTTCGATCTATCTCTATAGATCTGTATCCCAATACAAAATATGCTTCACCCAAGTCCTGCATCGAGAACTTACTTGTTAACCATATCTTAGTTGATTGCAACATTCCTACATCATTCCCAATGAGTAGAATGTCATCAACATAAAGCACCAGGAATGTCACAACACTCCCACTGACCTTCTTATACACACAGGGTTCCTCATGATTCTTAGTAAATCAAACTCTTTGATTGTACTATCGAATCTAAGGTTCCAACTCCTTGATGCCTGCTTTAGATCATAAATAGATCTTTGAAGTTTGCATACGATATGCTCACTTCCGATAGATGTAAACCATTCAGGTTGAGACATGTAAATCACTTTCTTAAAATCCCCATTAAGAAAGACTGTCTTAACATCCATCTGCCATATCTCATAGTCATACCATGCAGCTATGGCTAGCAAAATCCTTATGGACTTGAACATTGCGACTGGGAAAAGGTTTCCTCAAAGTCAACTCCTTGTCTTTGAGTACATCCTTTTGCCACCAATCGCGCCTTGAAGGTCAATACCTTCCCATCCGCCCCAAGTCCCTATGGGAACAGTTCCCTCAGTTGGATCCACAAGATCCTACACTTGGTTCGAATGCATGGAATTCAACTCAGATTCCATTGCTTCAAGCCACTTGGATGAATCGGCATCAGATAACGCTTCCTTGAAGGTCCTTGGATCACATCCATGGTTAGGCTCATCATGGCCTTCTTCAAGAAGCTGACCATACCTCATAGGTGGTCTCGAGACTTTCTCGTATCTGCTAGGAGCTTGTATCTCCTCTCTTGGCTCATCGGGTGTGGGTTCTATAATTGTGGGTTTCTCTCGAACCTCTTCGAGTTCTATCATCTGCCTTTTCTATCCAATAGAAAATCCCTTTCCAAAAAGGTTGCATTCCTAGAAACAAACACCTTTGTTTCTTGGGGATGATAGAAATAATATCCAACTTAATTCCTTGGATATCCCACAAAGTAACATAAAATGGATCAACAATCCAATTTATCTCCCACTTACCTGCTTCACATAAGCAGGGCTCCCATATTCTAAGATAAGAATATTTGGGAGGCTTACCCATCCATATCTCATATGGTGTCTGCCTTTGAATGGACATTTAAAGGAATATCTTTCAATTTTAAGTTATAGAGATTGTTTTCAAGTTCTCAAGTACCAATTAAACATTCATTCTTGTAAATGTTGCAAACACCTTTGCTAAATAAACAAGAATATCCATCTTTATCACCATAGAAATGGAAACAATGTTTTTACAAAATTAGGTACAAACAAAACATCTCATAAAATTAACTTAAACTTTTGTTCAATAAATAAGTAAACATCCTCAATAGCCTTGGCAGCAACTCTTGCTCCATTGCCCATCCTCAAGAAGGTCACACCTTCCTTAAGCTTCCTACTTCTTCCCATCACCTGTAACCCATTACAGAGATGTGAGTCACAACCGGTATCTAATACCCAAGAAGTAGAGTTAATTGAAATGTTTTCTTAAATTTAGAACATACCGTTTCCAGAACACTTCTGGGCCAGATATTCCTTGCAATTTCGCTTCCAATGTCCAGGCTTCTTGCAGTGATGACAAACATCACCAGTCTTGTCAGCCTTAACTGGTGTGGCTGCCACAACGGGATTCGGAGATTGCCTCAACAAGGGCACGTTCTTCTTGGGACGTTGGAAAGAACTCTTCTTTCCCTTCCCATGTGGATCAATCTTCGTACCAGATGAAGAACCCACATAAAGAACCAACTTCTCTTTCTTGATGGTGGATTCAAACGTAACAAGCATGTTCACCAACTCCTCAAGGGTCGGTTCCATCTTGTTCATGTTGAAGTTCACCACAAAAGGATCAAATGAGCTAGGCAACGATAACAGCAATACGTCGGTGGTCAACTCCGAAGGCAAGATCAGATCCATGCCAACGAGCTTGTCCACGAGCCCGATCACCTTTAGGCCATGCTCATGGACCGAGGCCCCATCTCGCATGCGCAAAGTGATCAGCTCCTTGACGGTAGCATGCCTTAGAGGTCGTGTTTGCTCACCAAAGAGCTCTTTGAGATGCAAATGAATGTCAGCAGCACTCTTTGCATCCTCAAAACGCCTCTGTAGCTCATCGTTCATAGAAGTCAGCATATAACACCTGGCTATCAAGTCATGGTCACACCATTCCTTGTAAGCCTGCAATTCCTCAGGAGTGCAGTCAGTCGGAGCCTCAACAGGGGGCGACTGAGTCAGTGTATATGTTACCCTTTCCGAATTCAAGACTATTTTCAAATTTCTTAGCCAAGTGAGGTAATTAGGTCCAGTTAATATGTGTTTGTTGAGTATTACAGATATCGAATTGCGCATCGAAGACATTGTCGATTTGTACTGAAAAGTAAAAACAGATAAATGTTGATGACTATTTTAAATATTTAGTAAGATATGAAGTTTGGACTTTTACTTCATAAATATTTGCTCCCACTGTTTTGACATCTTTCACTACCCTCTAGTGAAAACGGGAAACTCCTTTCCTCAGTAGGTACGTAAGGTCCAATTAGCGAATTGTGATCCCGAATAATATCAGCCAATCACAATTCCTAAAAGGTAGTTTCCAATTGCATCACAATGCAACCCTCTACGTAAACTTTTGTCTCACGTTTGATTAGGACCCAATAATATGACGTCGTTCATCTTTACGTGTCAAGCCTAACCCATCGATATTGAACCTTAATGGAAGGTCGCCATGAGTTCCCTCAATAATATGAGCCGAAATCATGGGAGTTCCACGTAGTTCACATCACTATGTCAATGGATGTCACAGCTTTCCGGCACTCGAGGCTCCCCCAATAATATGAGCCGAGCCCCGAGTACGGGTAGCGTTCATCATGCACCCATTGTCGATGGAAGACAAGGAAATTATAAACAAATTTATAATTCTCCTTTTCGGGCTTGATATTTATTTTGAATCTTATTCAAAATGAGGGTTTTTTAATTTTGAAAGGTCTCATCATTAATTTTATTTTAAAAGCTCGCCATGTTTGATCGTATGTTTGCCGGATTCATGCAACTTTGTTATTATAATAATAACGCACATACTCATTATTTATAACATATCATGCATATATTATAAATAGAAAACAGTACAAGGATGATCAATTGCCCCAACTCTAATGGCCCGTGTGAGCCAAACACGGGCCTAGGTCCAATCCTAGGGTAAATGCACGGGATGCAATGCAACTAAATTATTACATTAGCATCCGATATTACATGTCTTCGATCTTCATAATCACCAAGGCCACCATCTTCCAATCTTGATCTTCACCTATTCTAATATTTACAATTAAATATCCATGGCACATAGGGATACATCTCATGGGGGGTGGGAACGGGCCATAAACCAAGCCCACTTGAAAGTGATAATTATTACAATCATACAACACAAATATCCTAGCATACACCTAGCAAATTGGGCTTGGGCTTTTGATCATCCTTCATGCATAATATCACATATCATACACCATCAATTAATTATCACTATAATTAATTGATCCAATATTATATATCTTGATCCAATCACTAACCGCCACAATTATAAATTAAATTAACAAAGTATACAAACACCTTTGTCTACTTTCAAATTAATTTATTTATAATCGAATTTCTTGTAAATCACAATTTACTATAAATAATTAAAGTCCTACTTCAATTATTTATTTTATGAGAAAATATGTGCAACAATTGTAAATTTAAACTTAAGGGCCCAAAACCCATTTTTCACAAAAATACTTTGGCCCATTTAAATTTCACAAATAATGTTGTCCATCCAATGGCCCAACATCTCAAGGCCCATGACACTAAGATTGTCCAAAACACTTTTGGAAACCCTAGCCGTCATCGCCGTCGCCGGAGCTCCGTCGCCGGATTCCGGTAACACAAAAAAAAAAAAAAATTATTTTAAAAACTGCACATTCGGGCAGCCCCTTCGGGCAGCCCCTCGGCTGCCCGGAAAAACTATTTTTTTTTTTTGTTTCTCAAATTTTCGGCCCTATCATTTTCTTGCACAAAAAATCTCAAACGGTTAGAAATCGATCTCAACATAATATTATGCAAATATTACACAAAAACCGTAACCTTAGCTCGGATACCACTTGAAAGCGGACCGGTTACGGTGGCCGGAAAACGCAACGGAAGCAAAAATTCGAAATTTTGAGGCAAATATTTCGGCCACCATGTTTTTCTTGTGCAATATTTACAAAATCAAACCATACATAGGATGTTAGAAATATCATTACCTATCAACCTCTTGAGGTTGATGTATGGCACCAACTTTGTTGTAAACAACAAAGCTCTTCAAGGTTGAAGATCTACAAGCCTCCAACTCCCTTTCCTTCAAAATAAGGCCCACCACCAACTAGGTAAATCCCCTCTTAATTTGCACAAGAAAATTAAGAGGATTTTTCAAAGAGAAGTGTGTGTGTTCTTAAACAAATCAAGAACACAAAATGGAGAGAAAAACTTGAGAGAAAAGTGAGAAGAGGTTTCGACCATGAGCATGTGGAGGGGAGGGAAGAATGAGTTAATTCCCTTGCCTTGGTTGTGAGAAAAGCAAAAACAAAAGGTGCATGCCTTGCATTATTTTAATAAAAAGTAATCTCCAACCCTTCACCTCCCATGCATGCATATAATATAGTTTTTAATCAAATTAAAAACTTTGGACTAAATTTAATTATCTCAAACATATTTGAGACTAATTAAACATTACTTGAATTTACCCAAGTCCCACTAGTTAAATAATTATTTTAATTGAGCTCTACAAGACTCAATATTATTTAATTAATTCAACACTTGAATTAATTTAATTATTTGGACTCTACTAGGTCCACTAGTGTCTAATTAATTCAACACTTGAATTAATTTAATTTAGTCCATAATAATGTTTATGAAAATCACAATTTTCAATTACATTATCCACTTGGCCAAATTTTAATTTAGGAACACTTCCATAAATTAAAATTTACATTTCTCTCATAGAAGTCATACTTCTATTCTTCTTTACACTTATAAACTCATTTATAAGTCGTTCAACACATTGAACTATTTTCTCCTTTATAGAAGTCATACTTCTAATTTTCCTTACGCTTATAAACTCCTTTATAAGCCGTTCAATACATTGAACTATTTTTACTTCTCAACGGGATCTAGAAAGCTAGTACTTGTGTGGCCCTCAATGGTTCATTGATACAACTAGCCGTGGGTTCACATCTCAATGTGATTCGGACTAAACATGTCCTTATATGAGCATACCCCAATTGCTCCATTCTTACTTATCAACTCCTTGATAGTAAGAACGTCAGAACTCAAGTCTGATAGTACCCAACCAATCACGTTAAATGCCTAGCAGCATCGCTTACGTGATTCCCTAGGTATCACATGATAGTGCCTGCAAGAACCATTCAATTATGGTTAGCGTACAGTACGGTCCCTTCAACTCATATATCCCGATCGATTCGACAACCATTGGTTTATCGAGAGTTATCAATGAATCGATACTATGTGTCATGTCGTAGTTGCATCAATGGTGTAATCTATGAAACCCCTTTATAATTACAACCATACTCTGGCCAGAGATTTCAACCTACATACACATGATAACACATAGGATATCCATACCCGAAGGTAAGCGGTGAATCCCCGACTACAATGCATCGACTCCTATGTGTTTCGACAGAACACCCAACCTTGCCACCTGATGACCCCATGAGAGTCGGTAAACAAGTCAAAGTGAAACGCTAGCACATAGAGTCTCAATGTTGTCCCGGGTCATAAGGACTAATTCTGTACAACCATAAACTAGGACATTTCCACTCGATAAGTGAGAACCACTTGGAAAGTCCTTTTATGGAGGGTTGTTCAGTGCACTCTACAAGGAGCACCTATCTGCATGTTCGGACATCACAATGTCCCCTACCAATGAAACATGGTACTCACATCGCAGATACTAGTCTCGAACTCTAGCGGCCTATATCCTTCTTAGTGGCGGCTGAATCGACTAGGAACCGTTTAGAATATACAGTATTACAAATATGAGTTTCATGATCCTCATCATATGAGCATCTCATATTCTTTCTACTATTTGTATATTCAAGGGCTTTATCTATGCAACTAGCATGGTATACAGATAAAGATGTGCCATAATAATAATTTCAAATATTATTAAAATAAAGATTGCTTATACATAGAGTTTCATTGTGAACACTCGGCCAACACTTGGCTCGACGGGCACCTACTCTAACAAGGTAAGCTTTCGGTGCGATTATATTAAGATTTTGAGTTAAGAGTTGACTTGGGTTTGATGTTTTGATGGTTTAATGGATTATTTAGCTTGGATTCTTGGATATAGAGTTGATAATGGTGTTGTTTATGGATTATTGTTGTAGGTGGTGTACCAAGAGTTATATCAAGGTGTTATTGTGGTTTGTAAGTGGAAATTCATCCCTTTTGCTCACATGATGTTATATGTATTGTGTTTTAAAGGTTTTACTATGATATTCCCTTCAATTGATTCATTGTTATGTATCGATTTCATTGATATGTATATTGGAGGCATTTTATGTCTCATTATTGTTCAAAGGGAATACAAGAGAAAAGAAACAGTTTCAAAGTGATTGTTAAAGCCAAGAGAGAGTTCAAATGTTTTATTGGATTGATAGAAACATAGTCAGAGAATTGCATGCAATTAGTTGATCAACGACCATAGGCTTATATCCCTCAGAGTTATCGGTTTATATCGATTTGGGATACGAGCACCCCAGAGCAAAGATACTATTGATATCAATCCAACCAGAGTAAAGAGAAATACCACCTTATTGCTATGTTATTGCTATGCTATTGCTACAATATTCATGTTTCAGAGTTGATGGTATTTATGATTTCAAAGCTATGTTTTACAGAGTATATGTTCATTGCTATGTAAGAGTTCCACTTGCTGAGATTTATTCTCATTTCAGTTATTTCATGTGATGCAGATCAGAGTGGCGGCCCGGGACGTTGACTGTGGATAGGGGGTCATATGCATACACCGTTGGAAGGAAGATTTTGGCATGATCATAAGAATGATGTTTTGTATTTTGTTATGTCATTCAAATGATCATGTATTGTTATTTTGTAAAGATGTTTAAAGAATCGTATTTTGAAACTCCTTCCATATTTTAAAGGAAATTTTGATTTCCGCTGTGTATTTTATTTAAAGAGGTCAGAGGTGTCACAATAGTCACCGATATCAATCCACTTCCTAACGGAGAAGTAATAGACACGACATCTAATAACGACTCAACAGGCAGAGAATGCAATAATGCAAATCGTTCTGATATGAATTTATGCGATGCACCCGTATCTATCAATATATGCAGGACAACCGCAAAGGAAACAGTTACCTGCAATGACATCATCTGGGGCATCTTGTGCTTGCTCCTCTGTCAACGCAAACACCTGAGCCTGTTGTCTCTGAGGCTGACTCCCTGTCTGGCCACCTCTGGCTCGAGGCTGGGTCTGTGCAGGTGGCGGCTGAAATGAGTGAACAGATGAAGCTTGCCTCTCAGGCTGAGTCACGGAGGCAGACGACCCTGCAGCCTGGAATCTCGATGCACCACTTCTCTGAGGACAGACCTTGGCATAATGCCCCGGTTGCTTGCATATGTTACATCTGCCCACTACACCCTGACACTGTTCTGTGGCATGCTTACCTCCACAAGTACTGCAATACCCACTCATCACCTCTAAACTCTGGCCAGGACCTCTCTGTCTTGACCCGCTGGAGCTCGACGAACTGCTCCCTGTCCTCTTAAACTGTTTGCCCTTTGCTTTTAACGGATCCTTCCGCCCGCTGCTACTACCGACGCTATCAAATCTAGGAGGATGTTGTGCTGGAGGTAGTGGCGGTCTCGGACTTGGAGCAACATACGGAACACTCCGTTGCCTAAGCAACCCTGCTTCAGCTCCTTTGGCACGATTCAATGCATCCGAGAAGTTTTTGGGTCTCTCCGTATTTACCAATGTAAAGATATCTGGATTCAGGCCATTTATAAACTGATCTGCTACGGCCTCATCATTACCTGAAACGTGAGGTGCAAAGCGAAGCAAAGAAGAAAATTTAGCAACGTACTCTTCAATGTTCAATTGCCCTTGCCTCAGGTTTGCAAATTCAGCGCATTTATCTTTACGGTAGGATACAGGAAAGAATCGCTGATAGAACTCCGTCTTGAATGCTTTCCATGTAACCTCGGTGCCATGTTGTTCTAGTGCTCTCCTTATATTCAACCACCAATACTTAGCCACGTCTTGCAGTTGATGGCCAATGAGTTTCACTCGCTTCTCGTCACTATATTCCAGAGACTCGAATAACATCTCGATATCCTCCAACCAGCTTTCACATTCAATTGCATTTTCTGTACCCTTTAAGGTCAGTGGTCGGAATGACTGGAATCGCTTTAATAGAGTCTCCATGGGCGTAGCAGTGACATCCATCGTATCACCCGATGTGCTACCCTGTTCTGGTACTGGTGGTCGTAAAGGAAAGGCTGCTCTTCTAGGAGGCATGAATCTGCTATACAAACAGTTTAGTATACAATCTATACTAACTGTCTCAGCCCTCCTCTGATCATTTACCTCTGATCCAGAATCGGTTCTGATTCAGTCTGAACCAATACATGCTGCAATCAAATCAGATAACACAACACGTAATAGGGAAAGCCATAAATCATGATATGCTAGCATGATATAAACAAGGAAGATGACTCGATCTACCCCGCTCATTCTATTCTATCTCAATCTATAGAACCTATGGCTCTGATACCACCTGTTGTGGGGACCCGGGCTCTAACTCTTTTCTTTGGGATTAAATGGATCGTTAATATAAAAAGTGGGTCAAATTTTTCGCTTTTCAACATCAATCTAATGTATATAAACAAGCATACATTCTTTATTTAAATTACAAACATAAAGTACAATATGTCTTGTTCCAACCATTCTTAACAACTAGTAATAAAATACAGTACATAACAAAGGTACAACTACTAGTTCTTCTGCTAAGCCCGAGATCACCACGCTATGTCCATCTCTCATCCTCTGCGTGACCCAGATCCTGCCCCACCTGTTGTTATGCACACATACAGACATAACAACAGCCGGAAACTCCGGTGAGAACAAATCCCAGTATAAACATGTATACATGCATATAATCAATTAAACATGAAACATGCTATCGTGAATGACTTCATATGCGCATGCAATGCAATGCGAATCAAACCATGTCTGGACTCGACTCGACTAGAACTCTAGGGATCTCGGTGTGAATAAGACGTCAATGGCTGTCACCTACCCTCCCACTCGGGGTGACTGTACGTCTTATTCCTAGACTTCGGTCTGAGCTGTATCAACGATTACAATAGGAGTCAGGGCTGCTCCTAAGCTGAGATACACCGAACATCTAGATAGTTGACAATGGCTGTCAACGACTCTCCTATCTTAAATGCAATGACTATCAAACAGTAACAAAGCATGCTCATATTCATATCTGAATATTACAATAATCTTACATGCTTGAATACAATTCTATAATCAAAGCATAATCATGTAACAAGATTTGAATATAATTCTATAAACAAGTCATAAACATGTTACCATATATACAATAATACTAGTATGTGATTTTGGTTGGGAAACTCAAATAATATCTTATTTGAGTTGTGGCTTCCCAAACAAACATGGCTTATACCTTTCGTCGCACAATCGCTGTCACGGTCGTCAAGACGAATCTGAAATGGAAATGTTGATACACAAACTATCAATCTTTAATCTAATCAACACATATCCAAGTCAATACTTGATTTCGGTACAATTTGACGGCATAACGACGTAATTCTCGATATCGATCAATCAAATTCTCAACATATCTCACTATAGATTAATATCCAAGCACAACAATCAATAATCGATCTCACAAATACATCATATCCTCCAAAAATCAGCATAATCCACATTCAATATATGCTGGAGATCAAAGCCATCACATATGATGTCCGTTTTACGATCCGTTTATGTTTCTATGGTAACCATAACTTCAATAACACATCTCTACAAGCATAATACAGTTTTCCCAATATCAATATCTCTAATCATGTAGAAACTGAAAGAAAAGTACATCACCTTGTAGCTAATACGGAGAGGAGGTCAAAACCGAAGTCGGATTTAATTTTGGATTGCTAAATCTTGCAAAATCACAATTATAAAGTCTAAGAAAAGAAAGTTTCCTTCCTCTGAACCCTCGAGTCTTCTGCCGAAAATGCAAGGAAATGAAGCAATTTATATATATATCTTGCATGGTTCGCACACATGGCTAATCCTTTGCAATACACGTCTCGCGCATATGCGCGGTCACTACTCGCGCATATGTGCGAGACCTACTGTCTCGGCAGCTTGCCAGAAAATAACGGTCGCGCATATGCGCCACTTTTCTCGCGCATATGCGCCACAGCTACTGGAGGTGTCGCGCATATGCGCGCATTGTCTCGCGCATGTGCGCCGAGGCTACTGGAATTCCCGCGCATGTGCGCGCATGTCTTCGCGCATGTGCGCTGGAGCTTCGACCCTTCTCATTTTGTTTTGATTGTCTCCTCATCTTTATTGTACATTTTCCTTTTTTTTTCTAGTCCAATATAATACATCTACAATCACCTTAATTATCAACAAAATCAGTCTGATTATGATAATTAAATCTTCGAGCCTTACAGCACATTTTATAGTTTGTCATAATCCGAAGTGTTAGAGTAGGTGCCCGTCGAGCCAAGTGTTGGCATAGTGTTCACAATGAAACTCTATGTATAAGCAATCTTTATTTTAGTAATATTTGATATTATTATTTTGGCACATCTTTATCTGTATACCCATGCTAGTTGCATAGATAAAGCCCTAGAATATACAAATGGTAGAAAGAATATGAGATGCTCATATGATGAGTATCATGAAACTCATATTTGTAATACTGTATATTCTAAACGGTTCCTAGTCGATTCAGCCGCCACTAAGAAGGATATAGGCCGCTAGAGTTCGAGACTAGTATCTGCGATGTGAGTACCATGTTTCATTGGTAGGGGACATTGTGATGTCCGAACATGCAGATAGGTGCTCCTTGTAGAGTGCACTGAACAACCCTCCATAAAAGGACTTTCCAAGTGGTTCTCACTTATCGAGTGGAAATGTCCTAGTTTATGGTTGTACAGAATTATTCCTTATGACCCGGGACAACATTGAGACTCTATGTGCTAGAATTACACTTTGACTTGTTTACCGACTCTCATGGGGTCATCAGGTGGCAAGGTTGGGTGTTCTGTCGAAACACATAGGAGTCGATGCATTGTAGTCGGAGATTCACCGCTTACCTTTGGGTATGGATATCCTATGTGTTATCATGTGTATGTAGGTTGAAATCTCTGGCCAGAGTATGGTGGTAATTAAGAAAGGGGTTTCATAGATTACACCATCGATGCAACTACGACATGACACATAGTATCGATTCATTGACAACTCTCGATATACCAATGGTTGTCGAATCGGTCGGGATATATGAGTTAAGGGACCGTACTGTACGCTAACCATAATTGAATGGTTCTTGCAGGCACTATCATTTGATACCTAGGGAATCATGTAAGCGATGCTGCTAGGCGTTTAACATGGTTGGTTGGGTACTATCAGACTTGAGTTCTGACATTCTTTTTATCAAGGTGTTGATAAGTAAGAATGGAGCAATTGGGGTATGCTCGTATAAGGACATGTTTAGTCCGAATCACATGGAGATGTGAACCCACGGCTAGTTGTATCAATGAACCATTGAGGGCCACACAAGTGCTAGCTTTCTAGATCCCGTTGAGAAGTAAAAATAGTTCAATGTGTTGAACGGCTTATAAAAGAGTTTATAAGCGTAAAGAAAAATAGAAGTATGACTTCTATGAGAGAAATGTAAATTTTAATTTATGGAAGTGTTCCTAAATTAAAATTTGGCCAAGTGAATAATGTATTGGAAAATTGTGATTTTCATAAACATTATTATGGACTAAATTAAATTAATTCAAGTGTTGAATTAATTAAACACTAGTGGACCTAGTAGAGTCCAAATAATTAAATTAATTCAAGTGTTGAATTAATTAAATTATATTGAGTCTTGTAGAGCTTAATTTAAATTAATTATTTAACTAGTGGGACTTGGGTAAATTCAAGTAATGTTTAATTAGTCTCAAATATGTTTGAGATAATTAAATTTAGTCCATGGTTTTTAATTTGTTAAAAACCATATAATATGCATGCATGGGAGGTGAAAGGTTGGGAGACTACTTTTTCAAATATCAAGGCTTGGCATGCAACTTTTTAACTTTAACTTTTCCCACAACCAAAAAAATGTCTCTCCTTCTCTCCTAGCATGAATAGTGCCGAAAATACTATTCATTTCTCTCCCATTTTTGTGTTCTTCAATTGTTGGAGAAAACACTCACTTCTCAAAGAAAAATCCTCATATTTTTCTAGTGCAAAATATGAGGGGATCTAGCTAGTTGGTGGTGGACTTGATTTGAAGTAAGGAGTCCAAAAGCTAGGTGGAGCTTGTAGATCTTCATCCATTGAAGAGCTAAGGTGTTTACACCTTAGTTGAAGCCATCATCCACCTCAAGAGGTTGATAGGTACATTTCTTAACATCCTATGTATGACATATGTTTGTTATTGTATTTGCTACACAAGGAAGTGACGTGGCTGAAATTTTTCCCCTAAAATTCGTTTTTTGAACTTCCGTTGCGGTTCCGGTCACCGTAACCGATCCCCTTTCAAGTGGTATCCGAGCTATGGTTACGTTTTTGTGTAGCAAATACAAGATATTATATTTAGATTGATTTCTAACCGCATGAGAATGATTTTTGCAACGATTCAAGGCCAATTTCGGGGCTGTTTTTGGGCAGCAAGTTGCTGCCCATTTCGGGCCCGAGGGGCTGCCCGAAACGGGCAGCTAGGGCAGCCCAAGGGGCTGCCCGAACAGCCCCAATATTTTTAAATAAAAAAAAAATTTTGGTAAGTTGGCCGGAATCCGGCGACGGAGCTCCGGCGACGGCTATGACGGCTAGGGTTTCCAAAATTGTTTTGGATAATCAAAGTGTCATGGGCCTTGATGTTGTTGGGCCATTAGATGGCCAACATATTTGTGAATTTTAAATGGGCCAAAATGTTTTTGGTGAAAAATAAGTTTTTGGGCCTTTAAGTTTAAAATTACAAAAGTTGCAAATTTTTTCTCATGAAATAAATAATTTAAGTTGGACTTTAATTATTTATAGTAAATTGTGATTTACAAGAAATTCGGTTATAAGTAAATTAATTAGAAAGTTGACAAAGGTGTTTGTATACTTTGTTAATTTAGTTTATAATCGTGGCGGTTAGTGATTGGATCAAGATATATAATATTGGATCAATTATATATTCTGATAATTAATTGATGGTGTATGATATGTGATATTATGCATTAAGGATGATCAAAAGCCCAAGCCCAATTTGCTAGGTGTATGCTAGGATATTTTGTGTTGAATGATTGTAATAATTATCAATTTATAAAGTGGGCTTGGTTTATGGCCCGTTCCCACCCCCCATGAGATGTATCCCTATTTGCCATGGATATTTATTTGTAAATATTAGTATAGTGGATGATCAAGATTGGAAGATGGTGGCCATGATGATTATGAAGATCGTGTTAGAGTAGGTGCCCGTCGAGCCAAGTGTTGGCCGAGTGTTCACAATGAAACTCTATGTATAAGCAGTCTTTATTTTAATAATATTTGAAATTATTACTTTGGCAAATCTTTATCTGTATACCCATGCTAGCTGCATAGATAAAGCCCTTGAATATACAAATAGTAGAAAGAATATGAGATGCTCATATGATGAGTATCATGAAACTCATATTTGTAATACTGTATATTCTAAACGGTTCCTAGTCGATTCAGCCGCCACTAAGAAGGATATAGGCCGCTCGAGTTAGAGACTAGTATCTGCGATGTGAGTACCATGTTTCATTGGTAGGGGACATTGTGATGTCCGAACATGCAGATAAGTGCTCCTGGTAGAGTGCACTGAACAACCCTCCATAAAAGGACTTTCCAAGTGGTTCTCACTTATCGAGTGGAAAAGTCCTGGTTTATGGTTGTACAGAATTAGTCCTTATGACCCGGGACAACATTGAGACTCTATGTGCTAGAATTACACTTTGACTTGTTTACCGACTCTCATGGGGTCATCAGGTGGCAAGGTTGGGTGTTCTGTCGAAACACATAGGAGTCGATGCATTGTAGTCGGGGATTCACCGCTTACCTTCGGGTATGGATATCCTATGTGTAATCATGTGTATGTAGGTTGAAATCTCTGGCCAGAGTATGGTTGTAATTATGAAAGGTGTTTCATAGATTGCACCATCGATGCAACTACGACATGACACATAGTATCGATTCATTGACAACTCTCGATAAACCAATGGTTGTCGAATCGATCGGGATATATGAGTTGAAGGGACCGTACTGTACGCTAACCATAATTGAATGGTTCTTGCAGGCACTATCATGTGATACCTAGGGAATCACGTAAGCGATGCTGCTAGGCGTTTAACGTGATTGGTTGGGTACTATCAGACTTGAGTTCTGACGTTCTTACTATCAAGGAGTTGATAAGTAAGAATGGAGCAATTGGGGTATGCTCGAATAAGGACATGTTTAGTCCGAATCACATGGAGATGTGAACCCACGGCTAGTTGTATCAATGAACCATTGAGGGCCACACAAGTACTAGCTTTGTAAATCCCGATGAGAAGTAAAAATAGTTCAATGTGTTGAACGGCTTATAAAGGAGTTTATAAGCGTAAGGAAAATTAGAAGTATGACTTCTATAAAGGAGAAAATAGTTCAATGTGTTGAACGACTTATAAATGAGTTTATAAGTGCAAAGAAAAATAGAAGTATGACTTCTATGAGAGAAATGTAAATTTTGATTTATGGAAGTGTTCCTAAATTAAAATTTGGCCAAGAGAATAATGTAATTGAAAATTGTGATTTTCATAAACATTATTATGGACTAAATCAAATTAATTCAAGTGTTGAATTAATTAGACACTAGTGGACCTAGTAGAGTCCAAATAATTAAATTAATTCAAGTGTTGGATTAATTAAATAATATTGAGTCTTGTAGAGCTCAATTAAAATAATTATTTAAACTAGTGGGACTTGAGTAAATTCAAGTAATATTTAATTTGTCTCAAATATGTTTGAGATAATTAAATTTAGTCTATGGTTTTTTATTTGATAGAAAACTATATTATATGAATGCATGGGAGGTGAAGAGTTGGGGATTACTTTTGAATAAAATATTGGCATGGCATGCCACTTTTTGGATCAACTTTTTGCAACCCCAAGAGAACTCTTCCCTCCTCCATTCCAAGCATGATGGCCGAAACATCATCTCCATTTTCTCTCCAAGTTTTTCTTCCATTTTTGTGTTCTTGAATTGTTTAAGAACACACACTTCTCTTTGAAAAATCCTCACATTTTTCTAGTGCAAATTGTGAGGGGATCTACCTAGTTGGTGGTGGGCCTAATTTGAAGGAAAGATTCAAGAAGAAAGGAGGAGAGCTTGTAGATTCATCTTCCATTCAAGAGCTTTGTTGTTCAACAACAAAGTTGGAGCCACAATCAACCTTTTAAAGTTGATAGGTACATTTCTTTAACATCCCATGTATGTTTTTGATTTTGTAAATATTACACAAGATTTTTATAATGGTGGCCGAAATTTTATGTCAAAAATTCGATTTTTGTGCTTCCGTTGCGCTTCCGGCCACCGTAACCGGTCCGCTTTCAAGTGGTATCCGAGCTAGGGTTATGGATTTTGTGTAATATTTACGTAATATTATGTTGAGATCGATTTCTAACCGCTTGAGATTTTTTGGTGCATAAAATACAAGGGCCGAATTTTAAAAACAAAAAAAAAATATTTTTTCGGGCAGCCGAGGGGCTGCCCGAGGGGGGCTGCCCGAAATTTTCGGGCAGCCGAGGGGCAGCCCGAGGGGCTGCCCGAAAGTTGCTGTTTTTAAATAAAAAAAAAAATATTTTTTTGGTTGCCGGAATCCGGCGACGGAGCTCCGGCGACGGCGATGACGGCTAGGGTTTCCAAAAGTGTTTTGGTTAATCCAAGTGTCATGGGCCTTGAGATGTTGGGCTATTGGATGGTCAACATATTTTGTGAAATTTAAATGGGCCAAAGTATTTTTGGTGAAAAATGAGTTTTGGGCCCTTAAGTTTAAATTTACAATTGTTGCACATATTTTCTCATAAAATAAATAATTGAAGTGGGACTTTAATTATTTATAGTAAATTGTGATTTACAAGAAATTCGATTATAAATAAATTAATTTGAAAGTAGACAAAGGTGTTTGTATACTTTGTTAATTTAATTTATAATTGTGGCGGTTAGTGATTGGATCAAGATATATAATATTGGATCAATTAATTATAGTGATAATTAATTGATGGTGTATGATATGTGATATTATGCATGAAGGATGATCAAAAGCCCAAGCCCAATTTGCTAGGTGTATGCTAGGATATTTGTGTTGTATGATTGTAATAATTATCAATTTTTAAAGTGGGCTTGGTTTATGGCCCGTTCCCACCCCATGAGATGTATCCCTATGTGCCATGGATATTTATTTGTAAATATTAGAATAGGGGAAGATCAAGATTGGAAGATGGTGGCCTTGGTGATTATGAAGATCGAAGACATGTAATATTGGATGCTAATGTAATAGTATAGTTGCATTGCATCCCGTGCATTTACCCTAGGATTGGACCTAGGCCCGTGTTTGGCTCACACGGGCCATTAGTACTTGGGGCGATTGATCATCCTTGTATTGTTTTCTATTTATAATATATGCATGATATGTTATAAATAATGAGTATGTGCGTTATTATTATTATAATAACAAAGTTGCATGAATCCGGCAAACATACGATCAAACATGGCGAGCTTTTAAAATAAAATTAATGATGAGACCTTTCAAAATTAAAAACCCTCATTTTGAATAAGATTCAAAATTAATATCAAGCCCGAAAAGGGGAATTATAAATTTGTTTATAATTTCCTTGTCTTCCATCGACAATGGGTGCATGATGAACGCTACCCGTACTCGGGGCTCGGCTCATATTATTGGGGGAGCCTCGAGTGCCGGAAAGCTGTGACATCCATTGACATGGTGATGTGAACTACGTGGAACTCCCATGATTTCGGCTCATATTATTGAGGGAACTCATGGCGACCGTCCATTAAGGTTCAACATCGATGGGTAAGGCTTGACACGTGAAGATGAACGACGTCATATTATTGGGTCCTAATCAAACGTGAGACAAAAGTTTATGTAGAGGGTTGCATTGTGATGCAATTGGAAACTACCTTTTAGGAATTGTGATTGGCTGATATTATTCGGGATCACAATTCGCTAATTGGACCTTACGTACCTACTGAGGAAAGGAGTTTCCCGTTTTCACTAGAGGGTAGTGAAAGATGTCAAAACAGTGGGAGCAAATATTTATGAAGTAAAAGTCCAAACTTCATATCTTACTAAATATTTAAAATAGTCATCAACATTTATCTGTTTTTACTTTTCAGTACAAATCAACAATGTCTTCGATGCGCAATTCGATATCTGTAATACTCGACAAACACATATTAACTGGACCTAATTACCTCACTTGGCTAAGAAATTTAAAAATAGTCTTGAATTCGGAAAGGGTAACATATACACTGACTCAGTCGCCCCCTGTTGAGGCTCCGACTGACTGCACTCCTGAGGAATTGCAGGCTTACAAGGAATGGTGTGACCATGACTTGATAGACAGGTGTTATATGCTGACTTCTAAGAACGATGAGCTACAGAGGCGTTTTGAGGGTGCAAAGAGTGCTGCTGACATTCATTTGCATCTCAAAGAGCTCTTTGGTGAGCAAACACGACCTCTAAGGCATGCTACCGTCAAGGAGCTGATCACTTTGCGCATGCGAGATGGGGCCTCGGTCCATGAGCATGGCCTAAAGGTGATCGGGCTCGTGGACAAGCTCGTTGGCATGGATTTGATCTTGCCTTCGGAGTTGACCACGGACGTGTTGCTGTTATCGCTGCCTAGCTCATTTGATCCTTTTGTGGTGAACTTCAACATGAACAAGATGGAACCGACCCTTGAGGAGTTGGTAAACATGCTTGTTACCTTTGAGTCCACTATCAAGAAAGAGAAGTCGGTTCTTTATATGGGTTCTTCATCTGGTACGAAGATTGATCCACATGGGAATGGAAAGAAGCGTTCTTTCCAACGTCCCAAGAAGAACGTGCCCTTGTTGAGGCAATCTCCGAATCCCGTTGTGGCAGCCACGCCAGTTAAGGCTGACAAGACTGCTGATGAATGTCATCACTGCAAGAAGCCTGGACATTGGAAGCGAAATTGCAAGGAATATCTGGCCCAGAAGTGTTCTGGAAACGGTATGTTCTAAATTTAAGTAAACATTTCAATTAACTCTACTTCTTGGGTATTAGATACCGATTGTGACTCACATCTCTGTAATGGGTTACAGGTGATGGGAAGAAGTAGGAAGCTTAAAGAAGGTGTGACCTTCTTGAGGATGGGCAATGGAGCAAGAGTTGCTGCCAAGGCCATTAAGGATGTTTACTTATTATTGAACAATAGTTTAAGTTAATTTTATGAGATGTTTTGTTTGTACCTAATTTTGTAAAACATTGTTTCCATTTCTATTGTGATAAAAATGGATATTCTTGTTTATTTAGCAAAGGTGTTTGCAACATTTACAAGAATGAATGTTTAAATGGTACTTGAGAACTTGAAAACGATCTCTATAACTTAAAATTAAAAGATATTCTACTAAATGTCCATTCAAAAAGGCATACACCATATGAGATATGGATGGGTAAGCCTCCCAAATATTCTTATCTTAGAATATGGGGAGCCCTGTTTATATGAAGCAGGTAGTGGGAGATAAATTGGATTGTTGATCCATTTTATGTTACTTTGTGGGATATCCAAGGAATTAAGTTGGATATCATTTCTATCATCCCCAAGAAACAAAAGTGTTTGTTTCTAGGAATGCAACCTTTTTGGGAAAAGGATTTTCTATTGGATAGAAAAAGGGAGATGATAGAACTCGAAGAGGTTCGAGAGAAACCCACAATTATGGAACCCACACCCGATGAGCCAAGAGAGGAGATACAAGCTCCTAAAATATCCGAGAGACTCTCGAGACCACCTATGAGGTATGGTCAGCTTCTTGAAGAGGGCCATGATGAGCCTAACCATGGATGTGATCCAAGGACCTTCAAGGAAGCGTTATCGGATGCCGATTCATTCAAGTGGCTTGAAGCAATGGAATCTGAGATGAATTCCATGCATTCGAACCAAGTGTAGGATCTTGTGGATCCACCTGAGGGAACTGTTCCCATAGGGACTTGGGGCGGATGGGAAGGTATTGACTTTCAAGGCGCGATTGGTGGCAAAAGGATGTACTCAAAGACAAGGAGTTGACTTTGAAGAAACCTTTTCCCAGTCGTAATGTTCAAGTCCATAAGGATTTTGCTAGCCATAGCTGCATGGTATGACTATGAGATATGGCAGATGGATGTTAAGACAGTCTTTCTTAATGGGGATTTTAAGAAAGTGATTTACATGTCTCAACCTGAAGGGTTTACATCTATCGGAAGTGAGCATATGGTATGTAAACTTCAGAGATCTATTTATGATCTAAAGCAGGCATCAAGGAGTTGGAACCTTAGATTCGATAATACAATCAAAGAGTTTGATTTACTAAGAATCATGAGGGACCCTGTGTGTATAAGAAGGTCAGTGGGAGTGTTGTGACATTCCTGGTGTTATATGTTGATGACATTCTACTCATTGGGAATGATGTAGGAATGTTGCAATCAACTGAGATATGGTTAGCGAGTAAGTTCTCGATGCAGGACTTGGGTGAAGCATCTTTTGTATTGGGATACATATCTATAGAAATAGATCGAAAAGATGGCTTGGTCTCACCCAGTCCACATACATGATACCATCATGAAGCCGTTCTCGATGGATGAGTCCAAGGGAGGACATCTACCAATGTGTCATGGCGTGTCCCTATCCAAGTCTGTCTCCCAAGACTGATGCAGAGATAGTGGCGATGACACGCATTCCGTATGCTTCGGCAATTGGTAGCATCATGTATGGGATGATATCTACACGTCTTGACGTGGCTTTCGCACTAAGTGTAGTGAGTAGATATCAATCGAACCCTGGTCTTCCACACTGGAAAGCTGTGAAAGACATCCTCAAGTAGTTGAGAAGGACCAATAAATTGTTCTTGGTCTATGCGGTGGAGAACTAAAATTGGAAGGCTATACCGACTCTAGCTTCCAAAGCGATATCGATGACTCGAAGTCAACCTCTGGTTTTGTATTCATGCTCAACGGTGCTGCTGTCTCTTGGAAGAGTTCCAAGCAAGACAATACTGCGGATTCCAGCACAGAGGCCGTATACATTGCTGCATCAGATGCAGCAAGAGAGGCTGTTTGGGTAAGGAATTTCATCCAAGAGTTGGACGTCATTCCTAA
The DNA here is from genome assembly GCF_022965805.1 of Primulina eburnea. Taxonomy (NCBI): domain Eukaryota; kingdom Viridiplantae; phylum Streptophyta; class Magnoliopsida; order Lamiales; family Gesneriaceae; genus Primulina; species Primulina eburnea. The sequence goes on along the minus strand of NC_133102.1, from coordinate 24,085,949 downwards.
TGGAGTTGCTCCTGTCCCGGTGTTGTGTGACAACACAGGAGCTATAGCTCAAGCAAAGGAGCCAAGGTCTCATCAGAAATCCAAACTCGTATTGAGAAAGTACCACATCCTCGGAGAGATTGTGGAAAGAAGAGTAGTGTCTATTGACAAAGTCGGTTCCGCAGATTATGTTGTTGATCCACTAGCTAAGCCTTTACCTGGACCATTATTCGACAAGCATCGCGAATCAATGGGTTTTAAGCATATGGGTAGTTGGCTCTAGTGCAAGTGGGAGATTGTTAGAGTAGGTGCCCGTCGAGCCAAGTGTTGGCCGAGTGTTCACAATGAAACTCTATGTATAAGCAGTCTTTATTTTAATAATATTTGAAATTATTACTTTGACAAATCTTTATCTGTATACCCATGCTAGCTGCATAGATAAAGCCCTTGAATATACAAATAGTAGAAAGAATATGAGATGCTCATATGATGAGTATCATGAAACTCATATTTGTAATACTGTATATTCTAAACGGTTCCTAGTCGATTCAGCCGCCACTAAGAAGGATATAGGCCGCTCGAGTTAGAGACTAGTATCTGCGATGTGAGTACCATGTTTCATTGGTAGGGGACATTGTGATGTCCGAACATGCAGATAAGTGCTCCTGGTAGAGTGCACTGAACAACCCTCCATAAAAGGACTTTCCAAGTGGTTCTCACTTATCGAGTGGAAAAGTCCTGGTTTATGGTTGTACAGAATTAGTCCTTATGACCTGGGACAACATTGAGACTCTATGTGCTAGAATTACACTTTGACTTGTTTACCGACTCTCATGGGGTCATCAGGTGGCAAGGTTGGGTGTTCTGTCGAAACACATAGGAGTCGATGCATTGTAGTCGGGGATTCACCGCTTACCTTCGGGTATGGATATCCTATGTGTAATCATGTGTATGTAGGTTGAAATCTCTGGCCAGAGTATGGTTGTAATTATGAAAGGTGTTTCATAGATTGCACCATCGATGCAACTACGACATGACACATAGTATCGATTCATTGACAACTCTCGATAAACCAATGGTTGTCGAATCGATCGGGATATATGAGTTGAAGGGACCGTACTGTACGCTAACCATAATTGAATGGTTCTTGCAGGCACTATCATGTGATACCTAGGGAATCACGTAAGCGATGCTGCTAGGCGTTTAACGTGATTGGTTGGGTACTATCAGACTTGAGTTCTGACGTTCTTACTATCAAGGAGTTGATAAGTAAGAATGGAGCAATTGGGGTATGCTCGAATAAGGACATGTTTAGTCCGAATCACATGGAGATGTGAACCCACGGCTAGTTGTATCAATGAACCATTGAGGGCCACACAAGTACTAGCTTTGTAAATCCCGATGAGAAGTAAAAATAGTTCAATGTGTTGAACGGCTTATAAAGGAGTTTATAAGCGTAAGGAAAATTAGAAGTATGACTTCTATAAAGGAGAAAATAGTTCAATGTGTTGAACGACTTATAAATGAGTTTATAAGTGCAAAGAAAAATAGAAGTATGACTTCTATGAGAGAAATGTAAATTTTGATTTATGGAAGTGTTCCTAAATTAAAATTTGGCCAAGAGAATAATGTAATTGAAAATTGTGATTTTCATAAACATTATTATGGACTAAATCAAATTAATTCAAGTGTTGAATTAATTAGACACTAGTGGACCTAGTAGAGTCCAAATAATTAAATTAATTCAAGTGTTGGATTAATTAAATAATATTGAGTCTTGTAGAGCTCAATTAAAATAATTATTTAAACTAGTGGGACTTGAGTAAATTCAAGTAATATTTAATTTGTCTCAAATATGTTTGAGATAATTAAATTTAGTCTATGGCTTTTTATTTGATAGAAAACTATATTATATGAATGCATGGGAGGTGAAGAGTTGGGGATTACTTTTGAATAAAATATTGGCATGGCATGCCACTTTTTGGATCAACTTTTTGCAACCCCAAGAGAACTCTTCCCTCCTCCATTCCCAGCATGATGGCCGAAACATCATCTCCATTTTCTCTCCAAGTTTTTCTTCCATTTTTGTGTTCTTGAATTGTTTAAGAACACACACTTCTCTTTGAAAAATCCTCACATTTTTCTAGTGCAAATTGTGAGGGGATCTACCTAGTTGGTGGTGGGCCTAATTTGAAGGAAAGATTCAAGAAGAAAGGAGGAGAGCTTGTAGATTCATCTTCCATTCAAGAGCTTTGTTGTTCAACAACAAAGTTGGAGCCACAATCAACCTTTTAAAGTTGATAGGTACATTTCTTTAACATCCCATGTATGTTTTTGATTTTGTAAATATTACACAAGATTTTTATAATGGTGGCCGAAATTTTATGTCAAAAATTCGATTTTTGTGCTTCCGTTGCGCTTCCGGCCACCGTAACCGGTCCGCTTTCAGATCGAAGACATGTAAATATTGGAAGCTAATGTAATAGTTGCATTTGCATCCCGTGCATTTACCCTAGGATTGGACCTAGGCACGTGTTTAGCTCACACGGGCCATTAGTATTGGGGCAATTGAGACATCTTATATTGTTTGGGAGCATATTCTAATTGCAGATGAGATATGGCAGATGATTTGGGCACTGTGAAGATTGATCAGTAGTCAGAATTATCAGTATTACCAGCAATCGTTGTTTTATGAGTTTCTTAAACTCACTAGATCTGTATAGGTTGTTTTTATCTCGAATCTGAGTGATATTACTGTGGTTTGCATGTATGTTTGATACAGAATATTGTAAACAGTTGAGAGTTGCAACAGTTCAGAAATGTGATATCAGAAGGTTTCAGAATTATATAACAGAATTTGATATCTGTAGTCAGTGCCGAATACCAGGTAGGTATTTCTTCTTTATTTTATATTATTAACTGATTGTTTATACAGAATGGTTCGAATCTGAAAGCACAGATAGTGTCAGAAATGCACCGTAGTGAGTTCAGTTTTCATTCAAGTGATTGTGAATGTATGATATTCAAACAGATAGTTATGATATAGACAGATTAAATCAGTTATAGCAAAAAAAAAAAAAAAAAAATTTTAACAGAAAGGTTGACAGAAATGGTACTGAATTGTATTAATTGTCAATAGAAGAAGACAGAAAGATAGAAATCAGAAGATTTATTACAGAATTGTATATAGTCCTAATAGAAATGGGAGTACATTTCTATGGCTTTATCTACAGATTGTGATTGACAGATTGTATAATGCCCTAGATTGAATATGAATAGACAGAGATTAAGAAATGTAATGCCTGAGATTATTGTAGATAGTTGAAGACGAAATGCAAGAACAGACGGGGCGAAACGATGCGGGAAAATATGAAATTTTAGATGTGCAAGACCGCACCCGCGGTCTGGCAAGCACCGCACCCGCGGTCTGGCAAGCACCGCACCCGCGATGCAATGAGCAGAAAATTAGTAACATTCCCGTAGCTACACCGCACCCGCGGTAGAACTAGACCGCACCCGCGGTGCTGAGACCGCACCCGCGGTAGTTACATGACCGCACCCGCGGTCTATGCATTATGAAAAATTATAGTCCTGCCGAGAGCTCAGCGCACCTGCGCTCCTAGTGTTACCGCACCCGCGGTGATACCTCCGAGAAATCCACTCTTGTTCTCAACGTGACACATGGCAGGGGTATAAATATAAGTCGAATATGAGTCATCTTCGTCGCATTTCAGCAGGCAGAACCGAGATTCCTCCATAACTTCTCAAGGCTATAGAGTTGAATATCTCAAGATTTAGCCATCCGAATTTAGTTTCGATTTCGGTTTGGAACTCCTTGTATCAAGGGCTTCAAAAGGGTATATGTTTTGTCAAATTCCAGCATGTTTTGATTCATATGTGTTGGGAGAATTATGATTTAAGTTAAGAAATATGTTCTTATGATTACAAGGATTGTAGATTTGAAACCGGAACGAAGAAATGATATCGTATGCAATTCCTATGAATTTCAACATGGTTTATGAATGGGTGGAGCATAATTATTGTGTTAGATTGTTATTGTGGTGGATTATGAATAATAATAATTGAGGATTGAGATGTGTATTGACCGGTATTGAGAATTTACGTCGTTATGCCGTTAAAGTCTATACCGAGATTGATCATTGATAGTGTAGGTATTGACTAGAGTTAGTAATTGATCGTGTGTATATCAACATTTCCATTTCAGATTCAGTTTGGCGACCGTGGCAGCGAATTGTGCGACGAAAGGTATAGTACATGTTTTGTTTGGGGAATCACGACTCAAATGAGATCACATTTGAGTTTCCCAACCAAAATCACATACTTGTTTTATTGTTCATACCTTGATATGATTATGATTGTTATAGAATTGTTTATAGAACTTGTATGCAGATCTTGCTATGCTTTGTTTACAGATCGTGTAGCATTGCATTATGCTTGTTTACAGATTTGGTATTCATGCATTAAGATAGGGCAGTCTGGAGATCAGGCAGACTACTAGATGTTCGGCGATATCTCAGCTTAGGGGAAGATCACCGCCCCTTTGTAGACGTGGATACAGATCAGGCCGAAGTCTAGGAATAAGACGTACAGCACCTCGATTGGTAGGGTAGGTGACAGCCAGTGACGTCTTATTCACAACGGGATCCCTAGAGTTATAGTTGAGTCGAGTCTAGACATGATTAGATTCGCATTGCATGATTTTATATGAATGACATTCATATCAGCATGTTTCATGTTTAGATTGTTTATATGCATGATTACATGTTTATACTGGGATTGTTCTCACCGGTTTTCCAGCTGTTGTTATGTCTGTATGTGTGCATAACAACAGGTGGGGCAGGATCTGGGTCACGACAGAGATGAGCGATGGACATAGCGTGGTGATCACGGGCCTAGCAGATGGACTAGTAGAATTACTTTTATCTTGTACTGTATTTCACTACTAGTTTATAGAGGATGGATTAAAACAAGAAATGTTGTATCCTATGTTTGTATATTATGCTGATGTAATAAAATAGAGACATGTTTTATGCCTAGTTAGTAACTTTTGATTGAATGTTAAAGAGCGAAAATTTGACCTACGTTTTATGTTAATGATCCATTTAATCTCAAGAAAAAGAATTAGAACCCGGGTCCCCACAACAGGTGGTATCAGAGCCGTAGGTTCTGTAGACTGAGATAGGATAGAATGAGCGGGGTAGATCGAGTCTTCTTCCTTGCTTATGATGTGCTAGCATGTTTATTGCTTTCTTTATTACATGTTGTTTGTTATCTGATCGATTATAACATGTGATTAACTGAATCAGAACTGATTCTAGATCAGAGGTAACTGACTAGAGGATGGCTAAGACAGTTGTATATTTTGTATACTAATCAGTTGGTTTATTAGATATGCCTCCTAGAAGAGCAGCCGTACCTCTACGACCAGTAGCGCCAGAACAGGGGAGCACATCCGGAGATCCTATGGATGTTACGGCGACCCCTATGGAGACGTTGCTGAAGCGATTCCAATCCTTTCGACCTCCCACATTAAAAGGTACGGAGAATGCCATTGAGTGCGAAAGTTGGCTTGAGGACATTGAAATGTTATTCGACTCTTTGGAGTACAGTGACGAGAAGAGAATAAAGCTAATTGGCCATCAATTGCAAGATATAGCAAAGAATTGGTGGTTGAACATTAAGAGAGCTTTAGAGCAGCGGGGTACCGAGATTACGTGGAAGGGATTCAAGACGGAGTTCTATCAGCGTTTCTTTCCCATCTCTTATCGCAAGGATAAAGGTGCAGAATTTGCCAATCTAAGGCAAGGGCCACTGAACATTGAGGAGTACGTTGCCAAATTCTCTTCCTTGCTTCGTTTTGCACCCCATGTTTCAGGTAATGACGAGGCGGTGGCGGACCAATTCATAAATGGCTTGAATCCGGACATCTTTACCTTGGTAAATACGGGAAGACCTAATAACTTTGCGGATGCATTGAATCGAGCCAAGGGTGCAGAAGCAGGATTGTTGAGACAACGTAGTGCACCATATGTTGCTCCTGTGCCACGACCACCACAACCTTCAGTACAACCTCCTCCTCCAAGATTTGATAGTGGCGGTAGTAGCAGTGGCAGAAAGGAACAGCTGAAGGCGAAGGGGAAATAGTTTAAGCGACCTGGGAGCAGTTCGTACAGCTCCAGCGGATCAAGACAGACGGGTTTTGATCATAGTTCAAGGACTTCAGGTGTCTACTGTAATTCTTGTGGAGGTAGGCATGCGACTGAACAGTGCCAGGGAGTTACAGGCCGATGTAACATTTGTAGGCAACCGGGGCATTTTGCCAAAGTCTGTCCACAGAGAGGTGTACAGCAAGGCCAGAGTGGAAGAGCATCCGGTTCAGTACCTCAGTTTGACCGGCAGGCATCATCGGTTCACTCTTTTCAGCCTCCACCGGCACAGACTCAACCTAGAGGCCGAGGTAGTCAGACGGTGAGTCAACCTCCGAGGCAACAGGCCCAAGTGTTTGCATTGACCGAAGAGCAAGCACAAGATGCATCAGATGATGTTATAGCAGGTAATTGTCTTCTTTATAGTTATCCTGCTTATATCTTGATAGATACAGGTGCATCGCATACATTCATTTCAGAGCGATTTGCATTGTTGCATTCTTTGCCTGTTGAGTCTTTGCTAGATGTTGTGTCTATTAATTCTCCGTTGGGAAGTGGATTGATATCTGTAACTACGGTTAGACATTGCATTCTACAGTTTGAGGGGCATGAAATTGACCTAGAGTGTATAGTGTTGAGTCTAGCTGATTTTGATTGTATAGTCGGTATTGACATGCTAACAAAGTACAGAGCTACCGTGGATTGTTTCCACAAGATTGTCAGATTCAGACCCGAGATGACAGACGAGTGGAAATTCTACGGGAAGGGTTCCAGATCTCGGATTCCCTTGATTTCGGCTCTTACTATGAACAGATTGTTACAGAAAGGAGCGGATGGTTTCTTTATTTATGCTGTAGATATGCAGAAGTCGAGCCCGGCGTTGGCAGATATACCAGTAGTGCGGGAATTTCCAGATATTTTTCCAGATGAGATCCGAGGATTACCTCCGGTTCATGAGGTAGACTTCAGTATTGATCTTACACCAGGCACCGTCCTTATTTCGAGAGCCCCGTATAGGATGGTACCTATCGAACTAAAAGAATTGAAAGCACAATTAGAAGATCTTCTAGCCAAGGGTTATATCAGACCTAGTGTATCTCCTTGGGGCGCTCCGGTGCTGTTTGTGCGGAAGAAAGACGGTTCGATGCGATTGTGTATTGATTACAGGCAACTGAACAAGGCAACGATCAAGAATAAATATCCTTTGCCTAGGATCGATGATTTATTTGATCAGTTGCAGGGATCCTCTGTGTATTCGAAGATTGATTTGCGTTCTGGATATCATCAGCTCAGAGTTCGAGATATAGACATACCGAAGACAGCATTTAGAACCAGGTATGGACATTATGAAAGCGGATCGGTTACGGTGGCCGGAAACGCAACGGAAGCAAAAATTTTAAATTTTTAGAGCAAAATTTCGGCCACCCCTTATTTGTACAATATTTACATTCAAACACCATAATACATACATAGGGTGTTCAAGTGATTTACCTATCAACCCCTTAGAGTTGATGAATGGCACCAACTAAAGTATAAATACTCTAGCTCTTCTTGGTTGAAAAATCTACAAGCTTCCACCTCCAATCCTCCAAGAATTAGGCCCACCACTTAGCTTTGTAAACCCCTTCAAATATTCCACTAGAAATATTTGAAGATTTATCAAAAAGAAGTGAGTATTCTCCAAGAAAATGAAGAGCACAAGATGAGAGAAAAATATGGAGAGAAAAGCCTTGAAGTTTCGGCCAAGTGAGGAGGGAAGAGTGAGGAGTGAAGTCTAGTCTTGGGTGTGGGAAAAGTTGGGAGAAAAGTTGCATGCCTTTGCAATTTTTTTAATCAAAAATATTCCACACCTCTTCACCTCCCAAGCATGCAAACCCTAGCATGTCTCACATATATTATATGGTTTTTAACACATTAAAAACCATAGACTAAATTTTAATTATCTCAAACATTTTTGAGATTAATTAAATACTACTTGAATTTATTCAAGTCCCACTAGTTAAATAATTATTTTAATTGAGCTCTACAAGAATCAATATTATTAATTCAACATTTGAATTATTTTTAATTATTTGGACTCTACTAGGTCCACTAGTGTTTAATTAATTCAACACTTGAATTAATTTAATTTAGTCTCCAATAATGTTTATGAAAATCACAATTTTCAACTACATTATTCACTTGGCCAAATTTTAATCTTAGGAACACTTTCATAAATTAAAATTTATATTTCTCTCTTAGAAGTCATACTTCTATTTTTCTTAACGCTTATAAACACATTTATAAGCCGTTCAACACATTGAACTATTTTACTTCTCATCGGGATTTACCAAGCAAGTACTTGTGTGGCCCTCAATGGTTCATTGATACAACTAGCCGTGGGTTCACATCTCTATGTGATTCGGACTAAACATGTCCTTATTCGAGCATACCCCAATTGCTCCATTCTTACTTATCAACTCCTTGATAGTAAGAACGTCAGAACTCAAGTCTGATAGTACCCAACCAATCACGTTAAACGCCTAGCAGCATCGCTTACGTGATTCCCTAGGTATCACATGATAGTGACTGCAAGAACCATTCAATTATGGTTAGCGTACAGTACGGTCCCTTCAACTCATATATCCCGACCGATTCGACAACTATTGGTCTATCGAGAGTTGTCAATGAATCGATACTATGTGTCATGTCGTGGTTGCATCGATGGTGTAATCTACGAAACCCCTTTCATAATTACCACCATACTCTGATCAGAGATTTCAACCCACACATACATGAAAAACACATAGGATATCCATACCCGTAGGTAAGCGGTGAATCCCCGGCTACAATGCATCGACTCCTATATGTTTCGCCGTAAAACCCAACCTTGCCACCTGATGACCCCATAAGAGTCGGTAAACAAGTCAAAGTGAAACGCTAGCATATAGAGTCTCAATGTTGTCCCGGGTCATAAGGACTAATGGTGTACAACCATAAACTAGGACTTTTCCACTCGATAAGTGAGAACCACTTGGAAAGTCCTTTCTAGAGGGTTGTTCAGTGCACTCTACCTGGAGCACCTATCTGCATGCTCGGACATCACAATGTCCCCTACCAATGAAACATGGTACTCACATCGCAGATACTAGTCTCTAACTCGAGCGGCCTTTATCCTTCTTAGTGGCGGCTGAATCGACTAGGAACGGTTTAGAATATACAGTATTCCAAATATGAGTTTCATGATACTCATCATATGAGCATCTCATATTCTTTCTACTATTTGTATATTCAAGGACTTTATCTATGCAACAAACATGGGTATAAAGATAAAGATGCGCCAAATTAATAAATTGAAATATTATTAAAATAAAGATGGTTTATACAAAGAGTTTCATTGTGAACAGTCGGCCAACACTTGGCTCGACGTGCACCTACTCTAACAATCTCCCACTTGCACTAGAGCCAACTACCTATATGCTTTAGACCCATTGATTCGCGATGCTTCTCGAATGATGGTCCTGGTAAAGGCTTAGTTAGTGGATCAGCAACATTATCTGCGGAGCCGACTTTGTCAATCGTGACATCTCCTCTTTCCACGATCTCTCTGAGGATGTGGTACTTTCTCAGTACGTGTTTGGACTTCTGATGAGACCTTGGCTCCTTCGCCTGAGCTATGGCTCCCGTGTTGTCGCACATCACCGGGATAGGAGCAACTCCATTTGGAATGACGCCCAACTCTTGGACGAAATTCCTAATCCAAACAGCCTCCTTTGCTGCAACCGATGCAGCAATGTATTCTGCCTCAGTGGTGGAATCCGCAGTACTATCTTGCTTGGAACTCTTCCAAGAGACAGCACCACCATTGAGCATGAATATGAATCCGGAGGTTGACTTCGAGTCATCAACATCGCTTTGGAAGCTAGAGTCGGTATAGCCTTCCAATTTTAGTTCTCCACCCCCATAGACCAAAAACAACTTATTGGTCCTTCTCAAATACTTGAGGATGTCTTTCACAGCTTTTCAGTGTGGAAGACCAGGGTTGGATTGATATCTACTCACTACACTTAGTGCAAATGCCACGTCAGGACGTGTAGATATCATCCCATACATAATACTACCAATAGCCGAAGCATACGGAATTCGTGTCATCGCCGCTATCTCTGCATCAGTCTTGGGAGACATAGACTTGGATAGGGACACGCCATGACACATTGGTAGATGTCCTCTCTTGGACTCATCCATCGAGAACCGCTTCACGATGGTATCAATGTATGTGGACTGGGTGAGACCAAGCAATCTTCTTGATCTATCTCTATAGATCTGTATTCCCAATACAAAAGATGCTTCACCCAAGTCCTGCATTGAGAACTTACTTGCTAACCATATCTTTGTTGATTGCAACATTCCTACATCATTCCCAATGAGTAGAATGTCATCAACATAAAGAACAAGGAATGTCACAGCACTCCCACTGACCTTCTTATACACACAGGGTTCCTCAGGATTCTTAGTAAAACCAAACTCTTTGATTGTACTATCGAATCTGAGGTTCCAACTCCTCGATGCTTGCTTAAGACCATAAATAGATCTTTGAAGTTTGCATACCATATGCTCACTTCCGATAGATGTGAAACCCTCAGGTTGAGACATGTAAATTTCTTCCTTAATATCCCCATTAAGGAAGGCTGTCTTAACATCCATCTGCCATATCTCATAGTCATACCATGCAGCTATGGCTAGCAATATCCTAATGGACTTGAACATCGCAACTGGAGAAAAGGTTTCCTCATAGTCAACACCTTGCCTTTGAGTATACCCTTTTGCTACCAATCGCGCCTTGAAGGTCAATACCTTCCCATCCGCCCCAAGTTTCCTCTTGTAAATCCATTTACACCCTATGGGAACAATTCCCTCAGGTGGATCCACGAGATTCCACACTTGGTTCGAATGCATGGAATTCATCTCAGATTCCATTGCTTCAAGCCACTTGGATGAATCGGCATCCGATAACGCTTCCTTGAAAGTCCTTGGATCACATCCAAGGTTAGGCTCATCATGGCCCTCTTCAAGAAGCAGACCATACCTCACAGGTGGTCTCGAGACTCTCTCGGTTCTTCTAGGAGCTTGTATCTTCTCACTTGGCTTCTCGGGTGTGGGTTCTACAACTGTGGGTGTCTCTCGAACCTCTTCGAGTTCTATCATCTCGCCTTTTCTATCTAATAGAAATTCCTTTTCCAAAAAGGTTGCGTTCCTAGAAACAAACACCTTTGTTTCTTGGGGATGATAGAAATAATATCCAATGGAATTTCTTGGATATCCCACAAAGTAGCATAAAATGGATCGACTATCCAATTTATCTCCCACTGTCTGCTTCACATAAGCAGGACACCCCCATATTCTAAGATAAGAATACTTGGGAGGCTTACCCATCCATATCTCATATGGAGTCTTGTCAACTGCCTTTGTATGGACATTGTTCAACAACAGTGCCGCTGTTTCAAGCGCATATCCCCAAAAGGATGGCGGCAACTCCGTGAACCCCATCATAGACCGAACCATATCCATCAAAGTCCGGTTACGACGCTCCGAAACACCATTCAACTGCGGTGTAGCGGGCGGAGTCCACTGCGAGAGAATCCCATTCTCTCTAAGATACTCTTGGAACTCGGCACTCAAGTACTCACCACCACGATCCGATCGAAGTGTCTTGATGCTTCGTCCCAATTGATTCTCTACTTCACTTCTGAATTCTTTGAACTTTTCAAAGGCTTCAGACTTGTATTTCATCAAATACACATACCCATACCTCGAATGGTCATCGGTAAAGGTGATGAAGTAGGCATGTCCATGCTTAGTGGTGATGCTAAGCGGACCGCACACATCGGTATGGATCAAATCCAATAACCCTTTGGCTCGCTCCGCATGGCCCTTAAAGGGAATTTTGGTCATCTTTCCTTTTAGACAGGATTCACAAGTCGTGAGAGCATTAATATCGGACATATCAAACATGCCAACTCCCACTAACTTGTTCATCCTTCTTAGGGATATATGACCTAATCGAGCATGCCATAATTGTGCCGAATTAAGAGTATCTTGTTTGCGCTTATTTGTTGTTGTTATCGTTTGGACATTGTTAAGTGGAATATCTTTTAATTTTAAGGTGTAGAGATTGTTTTCAAGTTCACCGGTACCAACTAAACATTCATTCTTGTAAATATTGCAAACACCTTTGCCAAATAAACAAGAATATCCATCAATATCAAGCATAGGAATGGAAATAATGTTTTTAATCAAGTCTGGTACGAACAAAACATCTCTTAATACAAACTTAAAATCATTGTTCAAAATTAAACAAATATCTCCTACGGCTTTGGCAGCAACTCTTGCTCCATTGCCCATCCTTAAGAAGGTCTCACCCTCTCGGAGCCTCCTACTTCTTCCCATCGCCTGCAAGTCATTACAGAGATGTGAGCCACAGCCGGTATCCAATACCCAAGAAGTAGTGTTAATCGAGATATTTACTTCAATAAAGAACATACCTTTGCCAGAACCCTTCTGCGCAAGATATTCCCTGCAGTTACGCCTCCAATGTCCAGGCTTCTTGCAGTGGTGACAGATGTCAACAGTCTTCTCAGCCTTTGCTGGCGCGGCTGCCACTAAGGGACTCGGAGTCTACCTCTTCAAGGGCTCGCTCTTCTTGGGGCGCTGGAAAGAACGCTTCTTTCCCTTCCCATGTGGACCGGTCTTCGTGCCAGATGAAGAGCCCACATAAAGAACCTGCTTCTCCTTTTTGATTGTGGACTCAAAGGTCACAAGCATGTTCACCAACTCTTCAAGGCTGGGCTCGAGCTTGTTCATATTGAAGTTCACAACGAAAGGATCGAAAGAGCTAGGCAGCGACAGCAGCAACACATCAGTGGTCAACTCCGAAGGCAACACCAAATCCATGCCTACGAGCTTGTCCACGAGCCCAATCAACTTTAGGCCATGCTCATGGACCGAAGTCCCATCTCGCATGCGTAAAGTGATGAGCTCCTTTACTGTGGCATGCCTCAAAGGCCGAGTCTGCTCTCCGAAGAGCTCCTTGAGGTGCATATGAATGTCAGCAGCATTCTTTGCATCCTCGAATCGCCTTTGCAGCTCATCGTTCATTGAAGCCTGCATATAACACTTCGCCTTCTAGTCATGGTCACACCATTCCTTGTAGGTCTGCAATTCCTCAGGAGTGCAGCCTATAGGAGCCTCAGCAGGGGGCGCCTCAGTCAGTGTATACGCGATCTTCTCCGAGTTTAGGACAATCTTTAAATTTCTTAGCCAAGTGATATAGTTTGGTCCGGTTAGAATGTGTTTTTCGAGAATTACGGAAAACGGGTTGCGAACTGATGACATTGTCAAAGATTTGTACTGAAAAGTAAAACAGATAAATGTTAATGACTATTTTAAAATATTTAATAAGATATAAAGTTTGGACTTTTACTTTATAAATTATCGCTCCCACTGTTTTGACATTTTCACTACCCTCTAGTGAAAACGGGAAACACTTTCCTCAGTAGGTAAGTAAGGTCCAATTAGCGAATTGTGATCCCGAATAATATCGGCCATCACAACTCCTAAAAGGTAGTTTCCAATTGCATCGCCATGCAACCCTCTACGTATTCTTTTGTCTCACGTTTGATTAGGACCCAATAATATGACGTCGTTCATCTTTACGTGTCAAGCCTAACCCATCGATATTGAACCTTAATGGACGGTCGCCATGAGTTCCCTCAATAATATGAGCCGAAATCATGGGAGTTCCACGTAGTTCACATCACCATGTCAATGGATGTCACAGCTTTCCGGCACCCAGGGCCCCCTCAATAATATGAGCCGAGCCCGAGTACGGGTAGCGTTCATCATGCATCCATTGTCGATGGAAGACAAGGAAATTATAAACAAATTTATAATTCCCCTTTTCGGACTTGATATTAATTTTGAATCTTATTCAAAATGAGGGTTTTTAATTTTGAAAGGTCTCATCATTAATTTTATTTTAAAAGCTCGCCATGTTTGATCGTATGTTTGCCGGATTCATGCAACTTTGTTATTATAATAATAATAACGCACATACTCATTATTTATAACATATCATGCATATATTATAAATAGAAAACAGTACAAGGATGATCAATCGCCCCAAAACTAATGGCCCGTGTGAGCCAAACACGGGCCTAGGTCCAATCCTAGGGTAAATGCAGGGATGCAATGCAACTAAATTATTACATTAGCATCCAATATTACATGTCTTCGATCTTCATAATCACCAAGGCCACCATCTTCCAATCTTGATCTTCCACTATTCTAATATTTACATTTAAATATCCATGGCACATAGGGATACATCTCATGGGGGGTGGGAACGGGCCATAAACCAAGCCCACTTTATAAATTGATAATTATTACAATCATACAACACAAATATCCTAGCATACACCTAGCAAATTGGGCTTGGGCTTTTGATCATCCTTCATGCACAATATCATATATCATACACCATCAATTAATTATCACCATAATTAATTGATCCAATATTATATATCTTGATCCAATCACTAACCGCCACAATTATAAATTAAATTAACAAAGTATACAAACAACTTTGTCTACTTTCAAATTAATTTATTTATAATCGAATTTCTTGTAAATCACAATTTACTATAAATAATTAAAGTCCCATTTCAATTATTTATTTTATGAGAAAATATGTGCAACAATTGTAAATTTAAACTTAAGGGCCCAAAAGACATTTTTCACCAAAATATTTTGGCCCATTTAAATTTCACAAATTATGTTGTCCATCCAATGGCCCAACATCTCAAGGCCCATGACACTAAGATTCACCAAAACACTTTTGGAAACCCTAGTCGTCATCGCCGTCGCCGGAGCTCCGTCGCCGGATTCCGGCAACAAAAAAAATTTTTTTTTTTATTTAAAAACTGGAAGTTTCGGGCTGCCCCTTGGGCTGCCCCTCGGCTGCCCGAAATTTTCGGGCAGCCCCTCGGGTAGCCCTCGGGCAGCCCCGAAAAATTATTATTATTTTTTTTTTTTTTGTTGTTTCAAAATTTCGGTCCTTGCATATTCTATGCACAAAAATTCTCAAGCGGTTAGAAATCGATCTCAACACAATATTATGCAAATATCACACAAAAACGTAACCTTAGCTCTGATACCACTTGAAAGCGGAACGGTTACGGTGGCCGGAAACGCAACGGAAGCAAAAATTTTAAATTTTTAGAGCAAAATTTCGGCCACCCCTTATTTGTGCAATATTTACATTCAAACACCATAATACATACATAGGGTGTTCCAGTGATTTACCTATCAACCCCTTAGAGTTGATGAATGGCACCAACTAAAGTATAAATACTCTAGCTCTTCTTGGTTGAAAAATCTACAAGCTTCCACCTCCAATCCTCCAAGAATTAGGCCCACCACTTAGCTTTGTAAACCCCTTCAAATATTGCACTAGAAATATTTGAAGATTTATCAAAAAGAAGTGAGTATTCTCCAAGAAAATGAAGAACACAAGATGAGAGAAAAATATGGAGAGAAAAGCCTTGAAGTTTCGGCCAAGTGAGGAGGGAAGAGTGAGGAGTGAAGTCTAGTCTTTGGTGTGGGAAAAGTTGGGAGAAAAGTTGCATGCCTTTGCAATTTTTTTAATCAAAAATATTCCACACCTCTTCACCTCCCAAGCATGCAAACCCTAGCATGTCTCACATATATTATATGGTTTTTAACACATTAAAAACCATAGACTAAATTTTAATTATCTCAAACATTTTTGAGATTAATTAAATACTACTTGAATTTATTCAAGTCCCACTAGTTAAATAATTATTTTAATTGAGCTCTACAAGACTCAATATTATTAATTCAACATTTGAATTATTTTTAATTATTTGGACTCTACTAGGTCCACTAGTGTTTAATTAATTCAACACTTGAATTAATTTAATTTAGTCTCCAATAATGTTTATGAAAATCACAATTTTCAACTACATTATTCACTTGGCCAAATTTTAATCTTAGGAACACTTCCATAAATTAAAATTTATATTTCTCTCTTAGAAGTCATACTTCTATTTTTCTTAACGCTTATAAACACATTTATAAGCCGTTCAACACATTGAACTATTTTACTTCTCATCGGGATTTACCAAGCAAGTACTTGTGTGGCCCTCAATGGTTCATTGATACAACTAGCCGTGGGTTCACATCTCTATGTGATTCGGACTAAACATGTCCTTATTCGAGCATACCCCAATTGCTGAAAGCGGACCGGTTACGGGGGCCGGAAACGCAACGGAAGCGAAAAATTAAAATTTTATCAAGAAAATTTCGTCCCCCATATATATTTTGTGCAACATTTACAAAAACTAAAAACATGCATAGGATGTTTTAAGAAATATACCTATCAACTCCTTAGAGTTGATGAAATGGCTCCAACTTTGTTTTAAATAACAAAGCTCTTGTTTGGTGGACAAATCTACAAGCCTCCAACACCTTTCTTTTCTTCAAAATAAGGCCCACCACTCACAAGGTAAACCCCCTCAAAAATTGCACTAGAAAAGTTTGAGGATTTTTCAAAGAGAAAGAATTTTTGTCTCCAAAAATGAAGAAGAAAAACAAAAGAAAAACTTGAGAGAAAACTTGGTGTAATTCCTTTGAATTTTCGGCCAAGAGTATGTGCATGGAGGAGTGGAGTCTAGCCTAGGTAGTTGCAAAAGTTGTCTCAAAAGTTGCACTACTTTTTGAATATTTTATTAAAAAGTATTTTGGCTATTACTCCAAGCATGCAAACCCTAATCCCCTTTGAATGTGGGCTTGAAACCCTTCACAAGGGCCCATGGACTAATATTATTGTCTCAAACAATTTGAGCCCAATACTACTTTGCTTTAATTTTATACAAGCCCACTAGTTTAAATAATTATTTCCAATTGGGCTCTACAAGGCCCAATTATATAAAATTAATTCATCACTTGAATTAAAATAATTATTTGGACTCTACTAGGTCCACTAGTGTTTAATTAATTCAACACTTGGATTAATTTAATTTAATTTAGTCCATAATAATGTTTATGAAAATCACAATTTTCAAACACATTATTCACTTGGCCAAATTTTAATTTAGGAACACTTCCAAAAAATTAAAATTAATATTTCTCTCATAGAAGTCATACTTCTAAAATTTTCTTTTCCGCTCATAAACACATTTACAAGCCGTTCAACACATTGAACTATTTTACTTCTCTTCGGGATTTACAAAGCAAGTACTTGTGTGGCCCTCAATGGTTCATTGATACAACTAGCCGTGGGTTCACATCATAATGTGATTCGGACTAAACATGTCCTTATTCGAGCATACCCTAATTGCTCCATTCTTACTTATCAACACCTTGATAACAAGAACGTCAGAACTCAAGTCTGATAGTACCCAACCAATCACGTTAAACGTCTAGCAGCATCGCTTACGTGATTCCCTAGGTATCACATGATAGTGCCTGCAAGAACCAATCAATTATGGTTAGCGTACAGTACGGTCCCTTCATCTCATATATCCCGACCGATTCGACAACTATTGGTTTATCGAGAGTTGTCAATGAATCGATACTATGTGTCATGTTGTGGTTGCATCGATGGTGTAATCTATGAAACCCCTTTCATAATTACCACCATACTCTGATCAGAGATTTCAACCCACATATACATGAAAACCACATAGGATATCCATACCCGTAGGTAAGCGGTGAATCCCCGACTACAATGCATCGACTCCTATATGTTTCGCCGTAACACCCAACCTTGCCACCTAATGACCCCAAAAGAGTCGGTAAACAAGTCAAAGTGAAACGCTAGCACATAGAGTCTCAATGTTGTCCCGGGTCATAAGGACTAATGGTGTACAACCATAAACTAGGACGTTTCCACTCGATAAGTGAGAACCACTTGGAAAGTCCTTTATAGAGGGTTGTTCAGTGCACTCTACCAGGAGCACCTATCTGCATGCTCGGACATCACAATGTCCCCTACCAATGAAACATGGTACTCACATCGCAGATACTAGTCTCTAACTCGAGCGGCCTTTATCCTTCTTAGTGGCGGCTGAATCGACTAGGAACGGTTTAGAACATACAGTATTCCAAATATGAGTTTCATGATACTCATCATATGAGCATCTCATATTCTTTCTACTATTTGTATATTCAAGGACTTTATCTATGCAACAAGCATGGGTATAAAGATAAAGATGCGCCAAATTAATAAATTGAAATATTATTAAAATAAAGATCGTTTATACAAAGAGTTTCATCGTGAACAGTCGGCCAACACTTGGCTCGACGTGCACCTACTCTAACAATCTCCCACTTGCACTAGAGCCAACTACCTATATACTTTAGACCCATTGATTCGCGATGCTTCTCGAACGATGGTCCTGGTAAAGGCTTAGTTAGTGGATCAGCAACATTATCTGCGGAGCCGACTTTGTCAATCACGACATCTCCTCTTTCCACGATCTCTCTGAGGATGTGGTACTTTCTCAATACGTGTTTGGACTTCTGATGAGACCTTGGCTCCTTCGCCTGAGCTATGGCTCCCGTGTTGTCGCACATCACCGGGATAGGAGCAACTCCATTTGGAATGACGCCCAACTCTTGGACGAAATTCCTAATCCAAACAGTCCTTGCCGCTGCAGCCGATGCAGAATGTATTCTGCCTCAGTGGTGGAATCCGCAGTACTGTCTTGCTGGAACTTTCCAAGAGACAGCACCACCATTGAGCATGAATATGAATCCGGAGGTTGACTTCGAGTCATCAACATGCTTTGGAAGCTAGAGTCGGTATAGCTTCCAATTTAGTTCTCACCCATAGACCAAGAACACTTATTGGTCTTCTCAAATACTTGAGGAGTCTTTCACAGCTTTCCAGTGTGGAAGACCGGGGGGTTGATTGATATCTACTCACTACACTTAGTGCAAATGCCACGTCAGGACGTGTAGATATCATCCCATACATGATACTAACAATAGCCGAAGCATACGGAATTCGTGTCATCGCGCTATCTCGCATCAGTCTGGGAGACATAGACTTAGATAGGGACACGCCATGACACATTGGTAGATGTCCTTCTTGGACTCATCCATCGAGAACCGCTTCACGATGGTATCAATGTATGTGGACTGGGTGAGACCAAGCAATCTTTTGATCTATCTCTATAGATCTGTATTCCCAATACAAAGATGCTTCACCCAAGTCCTGCATGAGAACTTACTTGCTAACCAATCTTGTTGATTGCAACATCCTACATCATTCCCAATGAGTAGAATGTCACTCAACATAAAGAATAGGAATGTCACAGCACTCCCCTGACTTTTTAACAACAGGGTTCCTCAGGATTCTTAGTAAACCAAACTCTTTGATTGTACTATCGAATCTGAGGTTCCAGCTCCTGATGCCTGCTTAAGACCATAAATAGATCTTTGAAGTTTGCATACCATATGCTCACTTCCGATGGATGTAAACCCTCAGGTTGAGACATGTAAATCTCTCCTTAATATCCCATTAAGGAGGCTG